>NW_020954599.1:4255799-4297709 GCF_900497805.2 Vombatus ursinus | reverse complement strand
ATGCAATTAGACAAAAAGAGTTAAACTTAGAAAGTGTTGTAAACAATCTGGGAGTATGCCGTTGAACCAAACAAATTCCCTGAATATTTTTATATTTGTTTAACACTGCGTTACAAAGCCAATATGCTGTAGGCAGCAAAATCACCTGTCTGGATCTATCACGACGTGAATGACATGAAAGCTTTGCATTAATCCTTTAATCTTGAATCAAAATGGAACTGAGGATTTTTGTACCTATATAGTTTAAAGGAGAAATATCTTTTTTTTCATACTCAAAACTTCAGAGTCTAAGAAATAACCCTGTTGATCATAGCACATTCTCCTAATTGTGCTCTAATATTCCCATTTCTTTCCCCACAGTGTCTGCGGCAGATGGGGAAACTCATGACAGAATGCTGGGCCCACAATCCTGCATCACGTCTCACAGCCCTGCGGGTTAAGAAAACCCTTGCCAAAATGTCAGAGTCACAGGACATTAAACTCTGATTGAAGGAAGAAAGTAAACATCTGGAGATGGCCAACACGTATTTTTCCTTTTGTTGGTAAAGCAGAAGATGTTAAAGATGTTTCCATAGTACAAATCTTGAATAACATTCTGCTCCTGAGCAGGATCAGGCCGCTTGCTCTCAGGGATAACCCTGGACAGAGAGCGACATTGCCAATCACAGGCTCGAGGGGCCTGTTTGCAGGAAGGGAAGACCACTTGGGTAACTGATGCAAAAATGATACTTGTTGCTTTCTGTGAAAGTCTTGTATTTGGGGATTTTTAAAGAAAAAAAAATACTTTAATTTTTTTTTTCAAAATAAAACACAGTTGTAAACACATATACTGTTGCAGTTCAAATAAAACATGAAGGACAGTTATCCAAAAATGATGCCTGCAGGGAAAAACAGAATCACTTTATTTTCCATTTGTGAGAATATGGCATTCCAAGCAAACCTAAAAAGAGTCCGTGAGGTTTGAGAAGTTGTAATATATCTTAAAAGCCACCTGTCTCCTGCCTCCAAAGACCACTTTGCCTAGCACCAGATGTGGGGATTTCTCTTGCCCAGGTCAGCGTCCCCAGCTGATGAGTGACCACGTTTTCACATATCTGCAGATGGTCTTCGGCAGTTTCATAGATTATGAAACCATTACATCAATGTAATTTGTAGGTATTGAGGCAAAGTAAATAAGTGGCATTGTTATTGTTCAGAATAAAACCCTCCTCAGGTTTCTGATTCTGTTAGGCAATTACTAACAAAAGCACCCTCTTTTCATTAAACCCAAACGAAGATTTTTATTTTATTTTATTTTAATTGTGGAAGTGGCTGAATACTTCAGTGCAAATTTAGTTCTCCCTGCAGGAAAGATCAATAGTAAGTGAAACTCGAATGAAGAGAAGGTGCATTGGAAGGGAGATTTTACTCTTTGTTGTTGAGAAGGCAGAGCAAATATGCTGTTTCTTTATATGTGTATAAGAGCCAAACCTAGAAGCACAAGAATGAATGTCTCACATGGTGTATTTCTTATCAGTAAGGGGAGGGAGTAGCCAGGGAGGAGTTTGTGGAGTTAAATTAATGGGATTCCATCTAGAAGTATAGAAATACAGTCTTCCAAAGGGATAGCAGAAAACTTAGGAATGCCCCCAATATGATGGCTGCTGGGATTTCTTCCTTTGGTACATGTATATTTTTTTCTACATCCCAGGGGATATTATAGTTATTTTTAACTTCACATTCAGAATGTTGCCCTGGTTTATTTTATTTTAATTGTTTTAATCTGTTGAGGTGCGGTTCACTTTTTAATTTATTTCTTCCTAAGGCATTTTTCCATTTACAAATCGTCTCCGAAACTTTGGGGTCTTTATCTTTTGAGTTCCATGAATAATGTCATTATCAGAGCCAGTACTTCTCAGAAAAAAGCCAGTAGAGCTTTCTAAAATTAAGTTTTAGCCATCCTCCCCAACTCATCAGAATTCTCTCTTTCCATGATTTTCTTAGAAAGAGAATAATTGGGAGAAATGGTAAAGTCCTAGGGTTTTAGCCATCTTCTAAGACAGCCATCCCAAGAAGCTCTAGGGGGCAGTGTGATGTCATGCCGTAGAGGTATTCGCCAGGGGCTTCACAGAGACAAAAGATTTCTAAAAACTTGGCAACTGCTTAAAAAATCAAAGAGAATTTTTTTTTTTCTACAGCTCATGATTTGTTTCTTCCAGAAAATAAATCTTCCAAAAGTAGCTGTGAGGTCTGCTTACATGCTGGTGGCATTGCACTATGTTCAATATTTTGTAATTCATTGTTCTGCGCTCTCCATCAAGATTTTATCACAGCTGGGAAGAAGTACTTCTTTTCACTGCTGATGTTTTTCTTCCTCTTTTTTTTTTTAAAGAGGAGGCTGTGGATAGTTTGGTTTTGAATAAAATGTAAGATCTAAATGCTGCTTTAGTCATAACTAAAATAAACTCAGTAAAAACTAAAATGCCAGATGTTAGCATATGATAAAGTACATTTTCCTTTTTTTTTTGTGAGAGTATTCTGTTCATTGTGTCAGAACAGGTTAACTTACATTGAGGTTAATATATGTCTAATTTGCAGAGAACCTTTATATGTGAAAGCCAAGTTGTTCAGAGACAAATGTGTTGGTTGTGGCAGTCAAACAGTGAAGTATTTGTGTAGGGGCTTTCTGGCCACAGCACATGAATTACTCAGGTCTTTCCCAAATTAAACCTCTGTTATTTCTCTGAAGAAATGTCTTTTATGTCCTTCCTGATCAACTCTTAAGTCACCTTAGAATCAAAGCCAGAATAATTTCTCTCAAATGAAAACTCAAACTCACTTTCAGATCACTTAAATCCCCTGAAATCATGAGTCATTTGAAGTGCTGAAGAAATTAGAAAGTGGATTTAGGTGTTTATTCCAGAGTTCCTAATAAAAATAGCAACAGGGAATAACTAATTACTGCCCCCAAATTGGACGTATTATTTCCTCTGTTGAATGGAGACAAATCATAGTTACCTTTTTAATCACCAACCTCAATCACTATAAAAAGTATTAAGATATTAATTAGGTACTAAAGAAAAGACCAATTCAAGCTTATCTTATGTAAAAGTTTATAATAGCCATTTATAAGTAATTCTTCCACTTTGTTACAAAAACTATATTTACAGGAATTGTTTTTAAAAATCAGACTACTTACAAAATGCTGTAGGAAAGAATAATTTTATTTTTATTTTTATGAAAAATCTAGTAACTGGGCAAATGTTGTTATACAGAGGAAGAGGGAGTAACCTGGACAATGTTTCTATCAGTTGATTGTTTACTTTCAGGATTATTCTTAATTACAAACTAATTTAAACTTTCTCCCCCTCCCCAATAAAGAAGGGATACTAGGATATCAGTTGGTAGATAATGTAATGTTTGTGTGTTAAGATGTTCAGGTTTATGTGTGTTTGTATGTGTGTGTGTGTGTGCGTGTGTGTGTATAAATATATATTATGTTTAATTTGGAGTCTGGAATAACTCCAGTATGTGGATTAGGGAGTAAGATATTATGGATGATAAAGCACTAAATAAAGCATAATATTTATTTATGATAATACATAGATTGTTAAATTTTAAGTTGCGATTCTCCAAAAAAAAGTTTATGAAGAAATAAGACCTTTGGCCTTTCAGGAAAAAAACCAAAACAAAACAGTAATATGACAAGCCTTAATGACCATCCCTTTCTTTGTAATACCTGAGGGAGGCAGCGTTGTACAGTGCTCACAGATTCAGTTTGCTGGTGCCGAGGTCAGCTTTGTTTAACACTTTCATCGAAATTGCGACTAGTTGGGGATGATAACTACATTTCAGCGACTGAAGACCCTTTTTCTATGTGTTCAATTAGAAACAGCCATGTTTTATGTTCTGAGTATTTTCCAGTACACCTTTTTATTGGAGGGTATGTGCAAAGGTACTAAGAGAAGGGTGATTTTGAAAACTTGACGATGTAATTTAAGTTACAGGTGTGTAGGGAATTCAGTGGTATAGAAGTTGGAGTCTGGGAAAGGACATCGGAAGAGGTGACATTTAGCACTTGTGATTTCTCCTGTAATAAGCAATGCCATTTCTTTTGGAGAAAGCTTCGTGGCTTTGTAAAAGTTTTTTTTTTTTTTAAATTTGTTTCAAAAGAAGACTCATTTGTATTCTTTTGGGGAACCAGTGCCTTAATGAATCTGTATATACTGTAATTATTCAGAAATAGGGAACAAACAGTTATATTGTATTTGGTACAAATTGTATATGGCTTTGTTTTAACATTCCCCCCCAAATAAAATGGTTTCATTCTCCCCATGGAAAGAACAAGGCTCTGTTATCTTTGGTTTGTTATCTTTGGTTATGCCTTCTCTTTTTTGAAAAATAGCAGTTTGTTTTATTTTGTTTTATATTTTCATGTGATATTTTTACGCACTCAATGATTGATTGAAAGGATTGATTGAAAGAAGAGGGTAACTAATGTAAAGTTTCATTTTCTTTACAAACACATAATTAAAATTTATGCCAGATATAATTAAGAGGATAATGGGCTATTGATGATTGAGCATGGGGACGAGTTTTCAGGTTTTACATGAAAATGAACAGCATTTGTGGGAGAAAATATTGGAATTTCTTGTACTATTTGTATTCATTAGTACTAGAAATTTTAGCTCTTGAAATTCTGAACCAAAAAAAAATCCATTTAAAAGAGGCAGTGTTATACAGAAAAAGAATACTTCCTTTGGAGAGAGGGGGGCTTTGGTTCAGATCCTAACTCTGAAAGTTGAGACTTGTCTCATTTTGCAGCAGTAATTCCACCATCCTGGGTCTCAAATTTCCTCATCTAAAAATAGAGGAGATTATTAGATAGGTGAATGAATCAAATTTAAAAATATCAATAAATGCTTACTATGTACCATCTATCAATATTTATAGGGATTTTTATGCCCTCCTGGAGATAGAAATAAAGACGAAGAAAGCCCCTGTTCCTCAAGAAACTTACATTCTATTAGAGGGGAGAGAGAACACATAGAAGGGAATGGTGACTTGGGAGGGGGGAGAGAGAGAATGTGTGTGTTTGTATGTATATGTATGTAACTAAGCATTGGAGATAGTCTCAGGAGGGCACCTAAGATTAAGGAAGACCTGGAAAGGCTTCTTTAGAAGCTGGGACTTTAGCTGGGATTCGCAGCAAGTCATGGGAGCCGAGAAGCAGAAAAGAGGAAGAAAAGAGTTCGAGGCATGAGGGACAGCCAGTGAAAAGACTTTGGGTTGGGAAATGGAGTTCCTTTTGTGAGGAACAGCAGGCATGAAGTGATGAAGTCTTGCACCATCATGGTAGCAGTAAACAGTAGTAATGTTAGTGTTAATTTGATTAGTGTTCCAGAACTGGAAAGAGAATGATACAAGTAGCTGGATGTCCTTATGGCATGGTTTTTGGACTCAGGGGCAAGGCATCGGGGGAAAAAATGGTGGGTGGAACCTAACATGGCCCTTTCCTGTTTTTCAGTCTTTTTAAACCTTTCTCTTATCTATTCACTTTGTGATTCAGTGATGCTGATCTTTTTGTGACTCCCCTCCACCCCCGAAAGCATTTCGTCTTCTGATGAGTGTTTTCCCTGGCTGTCCTCTGTGCCAAAACTCTCTCCCTCCTGGCTTCCCTGACTTCTTTATGTCTCAGCTAAAATCCCACCTTTTGTAAGAGGACTTTCCCAGTAACCTTTAATGCTAGTGAATTCTGTCTGAGAATATCCTCAGTTTATCTTGTATAAAATTGTTTTCATTTTCACCTCCATTAGACTGCAAGTTTTTTGAGAGCAGAAATTGCCTTTTGCATTTCTTTGCCATCCTAGTGCTTCACAAAGTGCCTGGCACATGCATAGTAGATGTTTATATGATCTATTGGTTGCAGTCTGCCATAATGCACTATTTTAAGATTGGAGTTGCTCTGTTTATTATTAAACTTTTACTCCACTCCGGAATCCTAGTAAGGAATTCCTTAATACTAAGTCCTCAAAAATAGATTTGTATAGGTTTAAGGAAGAAGTAAAGATGATTCCTGACAAAGTATCTGATTGATGTATTATTGGTCACTACCCTGGTCTCATACGTAAAATAAAACAAATTATGGCTTTCCATTGACAACAAGGAACAAAAATTAACAGAATCACAACAGCCCCTGAGATGTCTACTTTAAGCAGAGTTTATTTTTCTTTCCTCTATTTCCAGGGGAAAATGTAAATCATTATCTAGGAAAATGTGAGAGGCATCATGACATAATAGAGAACTTGCCTGGACACCAGGAAGCCCTGGCATCAAGACCTACCTACTGGCTAGGTGACCTTGGGCAAGGCACTTGACCTCTCAGTACATTAAGGTACTCTTTAGAGAATTCTATTCGTTTCAGAGAAGGAGCCTATCTGCATTGGTAGAAGGAGTTTCCACCCCAGAGTATTCCTTTTACTAATTAATTTCAATACAGAAAAACATTAAGCATCTATGTGCCAAGCACTGTCAAGTTCTGGAGATTCAAAAAGAGGCAAAAGATAGTCTGTGCCCTCGAGGAACTTAAAAAACTAATTGGGGGGGTATTGACATGAAAATAAATATATACAAATTAAGCTATATGCAGAATAAATAGGAAATAATTGAAAGAGAAAACACAGGAATTAAGAGACGTTAGGGAAGGCTTCCTGTAGAAGGTAGCATTTTAGTTGGGGCTTCCTGGAAGCTAAGGAGGTCAGTAGTCAGAGTGAAGGAGGGTGAGCATTCTGGGGATGGGGGACAGCCAGAGAGATTGCCTAGATTGATTTTATTCCAGGTCTAGTCCCTATCCTAATCCCCAGCCTTCACCTGTCTGGGAAGCTACATTGAGCAAGCTACTTAACTACAGTTGCAGTGACTAAATTTGTTAGTCTCTCTTGATTTATTGAGATAAAAATCTTTGTACACTACCCGGCAAAGGAAAAAGAATGACTTCAACTTCCTGCTGTAATTTTTGGATTTCTTCCAAATCCACAGCCATTGAAATACTTAATAGATATTTCTGCAGGAACAAACCCTGTTCCTCCTCCTTACAGCCCTTCTAATCTCCAAGAAGGCACATATCTGTGTTTGGGGATCTTTGCTTTTCTAGCTCAATGGTGGAGATTATTGATTAAAAAAAACAACCACACACTCGGTAATAAAATCCTCACCAAGCGATACAGCATAAAGTCTACCTGTTGGAAGAACATTTAGAAAACTAAACCTGAAATAAGAAATTCACAACTTATTTACCAACATAAACTGTGTTTACATTTTCAAGGAAAACTTGCCTCCATTTTCTAAATCATTTCAATTACATCACATTGTGACAGTACCCAGTTAATATGTTTGGTAGGTTGAAAAATGGCTAACATTTTAAAAGTTGGACACTGTAGTTTTGACAACTCTTTATTTAACGGTTGTGGAAACAGAGGTCCAGAGAGGATTTGACTAAGTCTTCCTAGCCAGGATTAAGAAAATAACATTTCTCCACTTATAGGTGAAGGACATTGGTTTTTGTCTAAATGTAATTCCCAAGCTCAGCGAGTGGTTAGTTGTTGGTTTGTTTTCCTGAAAGCATTTCATGATATGATTTTGGTGGTGCACCAGGGCACAGAGAAAAATGAGAACCAGTCTGGGTTAACTCCCAGAAACACTTTTTAGTCCCCACACTGAGTCCCTTAACTGTTTATTTTGCTTGACTTCCAATGGCAAAACTAGTAATGGTAACTAAGGGTTACAAAGAGACAGTTTTAGGCTTGATATGAATGAAAATGGATGACACCTTGGGTATATTGTAGAAGGAATTCTTCAGTGCTTCTTAAACTGTGGGTGGGGTCATGACCCATAGTTTAAAGGGGGTCACAAGTGGAAAAAGTTTAAGAAGCCATAGTTAGATAACCTTTGAGGTGTCTTAAAAACCTGAAATTATATGATTCTGTGAGTGAAGTTGCTTGTGTGGATTTTGTTGTGGGTCTGTATTTATGGTTTCCTGTGATACGGTGTATTTAGGGAGAGTTGTATACTATGCTGAGGACTACTGAAGATCAATGTATATCACCTAGAGGGCTGGACCACGGTGATGCTCCGCCCCAAATTCAGTGACAGCTGCTTCCTTAAAATCCCCTTCTGAGTCCTTTCCTATTCATTCCGCTGGCCTTTGTTGGGTTCAGACTCCTGTGTCTCCGTTATTGGAAAGGGCTTGACTGAAAAAGCAGGAGCCACTGCACTGAATTTTTAAGGAAAGTAAGAATTCTGAGATGAGAAGATGAGGAGAGAACACATTCCAAGCATGGAGCCCACTTGTGCAAATGCATAGAAGCAGGCAACAGAATGTTCATTTCAGAGACAGTCTTGTTTGATTGAAACACAGCAAGTCTGATAAAATAAGGCGAAAAAAAATAAGTCAGAGCCAGATCTGTCAGCAAACTTGGGGATCGTATTATGGTTTGTTGCTCTCAATGTACTTTTGAGCCAAGCTAAATGATAGAACTCCTTCCACTAACCTCTGAAGTTAAGTGATGTTAATGATCATGAATGTCTTCAGCTTCCTCATCCTCTATGACTTCCAAAATAGGTGCATAGGCCATAAAAGGACTCACCTAAAACTTGGCAGATAAGATTTTTGTTTGTGTGGTGTATTTGAAGTAGAAAAGTCACATGCTAATGCCACTGAGCTATGTGTGTAAATCTTAGCATTGCTAGTACGTTCAGCAGTCTGTGATAAAAACATTCTGACTGTAAGTCTCATTGGAGATGGTGTGTGTTTGTGTGTGTGTGTGTGTGTGTGTGTGTGTGTGTGTGTGCTTTGCTGGTTCATTTTTTTATTTTTAAAAAATGTTTCCTCATTTATCTGAAGTTTCAGTACATACCAGTATATGAAGTTTTAAAAGAAGTTCTGCATTACTTGTCACTAAGTTATACTATTTGTACTGAGAAAACTGAGAAGCAATCTGGCAGAAATTAGGCTTGGACTAATAGCTAACACCATATTCCACAATAAATTCAAAGAATAGATGACTTGAATATTAAAGATTATACCATATAAAAATTAGAAGAGAAGTACATCTTTTTTCCCTTTTCAGCTACAGGCAGAGGATGAATTTTCTAACAAAGAAAGGATAGGGGGGACTTCAAAAGATAAAGTAGATAATTTTAGTTATATGAAATAGAAAAGCTTCTGCACAAACAAAATTAATGCATCTAAGATAAGAAGGAAGGCAGTTGAATGGGAAAAAATGTACAGATATCTGTGATAAGTCTGCTGTCCAAAATATAGGCACAACTAATAAATACGTAAGGACAAAAACCATTCCCCAAGAGATGTGGCCAAAGATATGAACAGTTATGGAAAAAAGAATTGCATACTATTAACCATATGAAAGAATGTTCCAAATTAAGGATGAAAAATCCAAATGAAAACTACCCTGAAGTTTCAACTTTCATATAGCAAATTGGCAAAGATGGAAATAATCAGTGTTGGAGAGGCTGTGGAAATATAGGTGCACTAATGCATTTTTGGTTGAGCTTTAAAATAGTATAACCATTATGGAAAGCAATTTGGAATTAGGGCAAATAAAGTTACTAAAGTATCCATGCCATTTGACCCAAGGTGTGCATTTTAAGCATATACCCCAAGAATATTATTGACAAACAAGGAAGGCCCTATATACATAAAAATATTTATAGCAATATATTTTGTGATGGCAAAGAATTGGAAACAAAGTAGATGTCAAGTGTTTGAGCAATGGCTAAACAAACTTTGGTACATAAATGTAATGGAATATTAATGTACTCTAAGAAATGACAAATTACTTAGAAGCATGGAAATATTTACATGATGTGATGCGAAGTGAAGTAAGCAGAGTGAGGAAGACAATATACAAAATGACTATTATTGTGTTTACACAATGCACGTAATTTACAGTAATGCAAATGGAAATATAAAACAACACCAAACAACTGAAAGTTGTAAAATATAAAGAACAGGCTTGACTACAAATAAGAGATATGAGAAGATAAGAATCAACTGGTGTGTTTTTCTTGTTCAATCATTCAGTCATGTTCACCTCTTTGTGACTACATGGACTATGGAATGCCAAGCTCTTCTGTCCTCCACTGTTTCCCTAAGTCTGTCTGAACTCAGTTCATTGCTTCCATGACACATCCATCTTTTCCTCTACCGTCCATCCCCCTCTCCTTTTGCCTTCTGCCTTCAGTCTTTCTCAACATCGTCTTTTCCAGTAAGTCCTGCCTTCTCATTTTGTGGCCAAATTATTCAAGCTTCAGTTTCAGTATTTGACCTTCCAGTGAATAGTCTGAGTCAATTACTTTAAGTATTTTTGAGGCCATTTTAGGAGCAGCTAGGTCGTGCAGTGGATAGAGCACCAACCCTGGATCAGAAGGCCCCGAGTTCAAATCCAGCCTCAGACACATAACACTTACTAGCTGTGTTATTCTGGGCAAGTAACTTAACCCCAATTGCCTCACCAAAAAAAGAGGCCATTTTCTGCCTCATTTTTTACAAAGTTGTAGTCTCTGAATGGGTGTTACCTCAAAGTGAGACCTTTAAAGACCTCAGCTTAACAAGGCCAAGGTCTCTTACTGCATCCAAGGCCATCTCCAGTCATCCTGATCTTTATCTTGCCACTGGACCCAACTGGCTCTGGAGGAGAAAGTGAGGCTGGTGATTTTGTACATCCCTCCCTCACTTAAATCTAATTCATTTGCATGATATTGCATCACATTCTTGATACCATGGGCCTCTTCAAGAACTAAGGACAAACAACATGTGCGTGCGTGTGTGTACAACATATCTGGTTGTTGTTTTGCCTTAGTTGGTAGCTTTAATTACTAAGATTGATTAGGATTTTACCTACCCCTATTGCATTTACAGATGTAAAATTGAAGAATTCTTGTGTTACCATGGAACCTGTGGGTACTGAGCCCACTCTCTTCTCCACTAAGAAGTCCCTGTGCTCTGTATCCAGGCAAGAGATTTAGTCTAGATTCAATCTCGAGTGGCTTAAATTCTCCAAAGAGAATTTCTCACAGTCTTTGGCTCATTATGTTCCCCACCCCAGTGCTATAGGTATGATTATACTTATTGTTTATATCTGGGACCTCCCTCAAAAAGGAGAGATTAAAGTAAAAGTATTTTAATATAGAAAATTGAACAGATATTGGACAGGTAATGTATTTCTACACACAACAAGTGCCGAAGGTAAAAGATTCACAAATGTGTGTTAACAGAACAGGATTCAATAAGTTATAACTACTGTTAAAGTAGGCTAGGGGATTGAAGTTTAAACTTTGAGAGAGCAGAGCCAAAATGGCAAAGAAAAGATAGGGACTTACCTGAGCTCTCACAAATTCCCCTCCAAACAACTTTGAAGAATCAAAATGAATTCTGGAATAGCAGAACTCACAAAAGGAGGGGTGAAACAGTTTTCCAGCTGAAAACAACTTAGAAGGTTAGCAGGGAAGGTCTGTCCCACAAGGTTGAAGTGCAGGCAACACCCCAGCAAGACAACAGCAGCCCTTGCAGGGAATTGAATCAACAGCAGTGGCTTCCAGAGCTCTCAGTCCACAGATCTCAAGGAGACCAGACAACTGGTCAGAAGGAGTTTACAGGGGTCCCTTTGCTAGCATTGGGTGCAGGATTTTGTTGCATTGCCCAAAAGCAGGTTGCAGTCCTGGATTGCATTCCCAGGGTGAAGAGGCACATTATCATATCAAAGCTTGCAGCCACAGGGGAGTGTGGGTCCTTGTCACAGTTCCAGGGTGGAAAAGAGTACTTGTGGTCACTCACAGACTAGGGCGTAGGCAGGACTTACTGGAAAAGACGATGTTGAGAAAGACTGAAGGCAGAAGGCAAAAGGAGAGGGGGATGGACGGTAGAGGAAAAGATGGATGTGTCGTGGAAGCAATGAACTGAGTTCAGACAGACTTAGGGAAACAGTGGAGGACAGAAGAGCTTGGCATTCCATAGTCCATGTAGTCACAAAGAGGTGAACATGACTGAATGATTGAACAAGAAAAACACACCAGATGATTCTTATCTTCTCATATCTCTTATTTGTAGTCAAGCCTGTTCTTTATATTTTACAACTTTCAGTTGTTTGGTGTTGTTTTATATTTCCATTTGCATTACTGTAAATTACGTGCATTGTGTAAACACAATAATAGTCATTTTGTAGGCCTCTCCTTAGATCATACTGAAGATATTGGAAGAACTGTAAACTTATAGACTCCCCAGTACTAGGTCAGTAAAAAGCTGCACAAAACCCCCAAAGCTTTGGACAGTTCTTCTACATCAGTAGCATAGCCCAACTTTAACATGAAGTTAAAAATCAAGAAATAGGTTAGAAAAATGAGAAAACAGTAATAACAACAAAGAACCTGACCATAGAAAGTTACTATGGTGACAGGAAAAATCAAAACAAACTCAGAAGACAACAAAACAAAACTACTGTATCCAAAGCCTCAAAGAAAAAATGAGAATTGGTCTCAGGCCTACAAAGTATTCCTAGAAGAACTCAAGAAGGATTTAAAAACTCAAATGGGAGGTGGAGGAAAAATTGGGAAAAGAAATGAGAGTGATGCACGAAAATAACGAAAAAAGAGTCAAGAACTTGTAAAGGAGGCACAAAAAATACTGAAGAAAATAATACCTTTAAAAACAAAATAGGCCAAATGATAAAAAGAGGCACAAAAATCCACTGAAGAGAAATAGTCTTTAAAAAGCAGAATTTGACACATGGAAAAATACGTGCAAAAATTCACTGAACAAAAGTAGGATTGGCCACATGGAAAAGGAGGTACAAAAACTCATTGAAGAAAGTAACTCCTTAGAAATTAGAATTAGGGAAATGGAAGCTAATGATTCCATGGGATATGAAGAAACAAAATGAAAAGAATGACAACATAGAAGAAAATGTAAAATATCTCATTGGAAAAACAACTGACCCGGAAGACAGATCAAGGAGAGAGGACTGATGAATTATTGGACTACCTGAAAGGCATGATAAAAAAAGAACCTGGACATCATCTTTCAGTAAATTTTTTATGGAAAATTGTCCTGATATTCTAGAACCAGAGGTGAAAATAGACATTGAAAGAATCCACCAATCACCTCCTGAAAGAGGTCCCAAAATGAAAACTCTCATACTACAGCCGAGTTGCAGAGCTCCAAGGTCGAGAAAATATTGCAAGCGATCAGAAAGAAACAATTCAAATATGGTGGAGCCACAGTTAGGATAGCACAAGATTTAGTGGTTTCTACCTTAAAGGACTGAACAGCTTGGAATATGATATTCCAGAGAGAAAAGGAGCTAGGATTACAACCAAAAATCACCTACCAAGTGAAACTGAGTATAATTCTTCAGGGGGAAAAATAAATATTCAGTGAAATGGAGGACTTTCAAGCATTCCCATTGAAAAGACCAGAAAAGAGATGAAAATAAAATTCGATTTTAAAATGCAAGAATTATAAAAAGGTAAACAGGAAAAAAATCATAAAGGATTCAAGGTTAAACTGTTTATATTCTTACATGGGAATATGGTACTTGTAACCCCTAAGAACTTTATCCTTATTAGGGCAGTTAGAAAGAATATACATAGGCAGAGGTCACAGGTGTGAGTTGAATATGATAGGATGATACTTTAAAAAATAAAATTGAGGGGTAAGAAAGAGGAATGTACTGGGAAATGGAGAAGGGAAAGGAAGAATGGGATAAATTATCTTACATAAAAGAGATAGGGAAGCTTTTATTGTGGGGGGAAAATGGGGGAAGTGGGAGGTAATGCTTGAACCTTACTCTTATTAGAATTGGTTCAGATAGGGAATGATATACAAACTCATTTGGATATAGAAATCTACCTTACCATACAGAAAAGGAGGAGGGGAAGGGGAAAAGAGGTGGAGGGATTGATAAAAGGGAGGGTGGATTGGGGTAGGTAGTAATTAGAAGTAAAAACTAGAGGATGGACAGGGTGAAAGGAGAGAGAGGGTAAGATAAACGGGGGGAGGGTGAGCAGGATGGAGGGAAATACATAGTAATAACTGAAAAAAACAATTACAAGTTTCTCTGATAAATGCCTCATATATCAAATATATAGAGAACTGAATCAAATTCATAAGAATACAAGTCATTTCCCAGTTGATAATGTTTAAAGGATATGAACAGTTAGTTTTCAGTGAAGTAATCAAAGCTATATCTAGTCATATGAAAAAATGCTCTAAATCACTATTGATTAGAGAAATGCAAGTAAAACAACTCTGCAGTACCACCTTACTCCTATCAGATTGGCTAATATGAACTATAAGGAAAATGACAAATGCTGGAAGGGATATGGTAAAATTGATTCAACTATTCCGGAGAACAATTTGAAACCATTCCCAAATGGCTATAAAACCCTGCATACCCTTTGACTCAGCAATACAACTACTTGGTATGTGTCCCAAAGAGATTTTTTTTTAAAAGTAAAAGGATCTATTTGTACAAAAATATTTATAGCAGCTCTTTTTGTGGTGGCAAAGAATTTAAAATTTAGGGGATGCCCATCAATTGGAGAGTAGCTGAACAATACTATTGAACTATAAGAAATGATGAGCAGGATGGTTTCAGAAAAACCTGGGAAGATTTACATGAACTGATGCAAAGTGAAATGAGCAGAACCATGAGAACATTATACACAGTAACAGAAATATTGTACTATGATCAATTGTGAATGACTTAACTATTTTCAGCAATAGAGTTGTTCAAAACAATTCTGTAGGACTTATCATGAAAAATGCTATCCACCTCCAGAGAAAGAACTGATGTAGCCTGAATGCAAATTGAAACATACTTAAAAAAATAACTTTCTTTATGTTTTGTGATTTTATTTATCTATTTATTTGGTTTGTGTTTTCTTTCACAACATGACTAAAATGGTAATATATTTTGCATGACTACAGATGTATGACCAATATCAAATTGCTTCACTTCTCAAGGAGGAGGGAGGGGAAGAAGGAAGGAGAGAATTTGGAACTCAACAATTTTAAAAACAAATGACAAAAGGTATAATTGGGAAAAATAAAATATTAAATAGAATTTTTAAAAAGAGAAACTTAAGCTCCATCAGAACAAAAAGCAGATTATAGGATTGGCTTACTAGGCATTTTACACTTCACCTCAATTTGGCACTGTCAAAACTCTCAATCCATGTCTGTTCCCAATCCATGTTGTCCTTTCTATAAAAGCTTATGCATTCAGCACTGATCTAAATATTTCCCCTTTCAGCCTGAGTCTGGGCAGATAGGAATATCCTTTACAATTCCAGACCAAGCAGGGTTACATTTGGCCTCTGATTCAGTGAATCCCGTGTGGTAGATCTTAGTAGTGGGGAAAACCGGTAGGAACGTCATAGGTTTCATGGAAAGTTATGTGCTTCAAGAAGGAAATATGATTTATTTACACATGTAAGGAAAGGTCAAAGCTTTCCCTTCCAGTTGCAAAATTTCAAAGTCCTACACCACAGTTTACAATTCCACAAGTAGGGATCAGTAGAAGCCTTGAAGGCAGAGAATCCCCCACAGCCCCGGAGAAACATGACCCAAACTGGAAGGACCGTGTGGCCCAATTTTTAGCAGCCATATTATTTTTCATTTGATACCAATAACTCGATAACTACATCTTTAATTTTTATTCCAGTCAATTTGTCTTCAGATAATGAAGTTATTTTCATGGCTTGTTTTTCATTTTCTCTGTGGCTACCAACTTATAACAAAAAAGAACTCATTTAGAGACAACCAGTTAAGCCCACTGCACCTCAATTCACACCATATAGAATAATTCTCAATTTTTTCTTGACAAATTTCACACCAACTTAAGTAATTTGCTCTTAAAATCTTAGCTGTGGTTAGCGTGGATCCTGATAGTAAAGCTATACTCAATAGTTTTCTCATAGCACTTTGGCTGCTGTAGAAGCCTTCCAGATCCTGGTTGGGTAGGCATGTGCATGTACATGAAGTGTTCTATTACCACTAGAATGTTGTTTATGTTCTTTACCCCCTTCCAGAGAAAAAAATGTCTGTGTCCCAGTGCCAATCATTTGCTGATTTTAATAACCTCTAGGTAAGCAGCTTGGGTTAGTGACACTTTCTGTTGACCTCTCTGGGCAAATGGTCCATACTTCTTATACACATAAACTGTCATCTTTGGCCAACAGAAGCTGTTCTACACCAGATGCAGAGTTTTTCTTGACCCAAATGTTCAAATGTTTCAAGGAGAAATTTCAGAGCCGTATGCTGATTGGTTTTGGGCAGTACACATTGATTTCTTATATCTCGTGTAGGATCGGTTACCATCTGGTATGGCACTCCGTAGCTTAGCTCCAACTTCTGTTACTTCCTCAATGTCACTCCTTCATTCTGCAGCTGAGCTTGCTACCAGTTGTCGTGGCCAATATGGGCCAGGAGGATCGGCTCTGCACTCACTAATGAACCTCCTCCCTGATGGTCACAGACTCCTCCACTAGACCCCTTCCTTTCTCAGACGTTGCCATGATTTTGCAAGCATAGGAACCTACAAGGTATTTTATCTTTGTTCACACTTCTCTAGTTCTGAATTCATAATTTACTGACATTTTTACCAAACTCTGGTGGGCAGAATCCAGTTTAGCACTTATTACAATATATGCCAGTTGGATTGTTGTCCATACAGACCAAAAATAAGCTTGTCAGTTACATCTTACTTTGAAGCCAAAAAGTCCAATTTGGGGATTGGATGAATTTCCTTGTCAGTAAGTGTCTTTCTGGTCAAAGCAATGGACTTTGAGTATCCATTGCTTTCCTGGTACAAAACCATGTAAGCTGGTGTCCTTTGTAACACAAAGGATTTGATTAGATCAGCAAAGGCCAATACTGGGCATGTGTGCAGTAACCAACCAAGTCTTTAAAGGCCTGCTCATATTTCTCAGCCGAGCAATCTCCAGATGGCACCAGAGGGGATTCGTACGAGAATGCTCATTTTTTCCCTTCTGCTTACAGTTCTTCTGATCTCTACATTCATATTGTTGAAAGATTTGTTTAAAATAGAATGATTCTCTATAAATTTCCAACAGTTGTCACCAAATCTCTGAAATGTTTTCAGCTCCTGATAATTCTTAGGACCAATGTAGATGATAAGCATCTTTCAGTGTCAGTAATCACTTCCTGCTTATATTCTATGTGAACCATATTCTTGATATCATCTCCATTTGTCAATTGGTACAGCAGCCTCTAGCTGATCTTTAATTATCTTTACTTCATGCTTTTCTGTTGTCTTCCTAAATACAGTGAGATAATCAATCTAGACAAAACAGTGCAGTATTTCAAAGGAGTTCATATTATCAACCATTTAAAATACATGAGTGTCTGAGAAGTGGTAGGACCCCAGAGAACTCTTAAAGTACGTGCTCAAATTGGTAGAATCTTGCTGGATAGATGAATACCATCTTCTCTTCATGTTCTTCTGTCATGTTATACCCATTGTACAGATCCACCACTGAAAATCAGTAGATGTCTTGCTGACAGTCCAGTTCATCTTGGATTCATAACATGTTATAGTACTCCAACTTCATTATTTTGCCCAAAGTACCTAACCTTCCTAATCCTTCTCCTCATTCTGTCTTTCTACACCTTGGAAAGGAATCTGATGCCCAGAATGTTCTCACCTTTGCTTTCTACCTACCCTCAAACTTAGCTCAATTTCTACTTTCTATTGGAGACCATTACTGCTCCTGGTCTCTCCCCTTGCCCAATGCCAGTGCCATCTGCTATGAGCTTACCTTCTATCTACTTCATGTATACTTTGTAAATGTATATGTGTATGTATATTTGTTGTATCCTTTATTAGAATCTGTTATCCCTTGTGGACAGGGACAGTGTTTTTGCCTTGTTTTGTATCTTCAGTGCTAAACATAGTGCCTGACCCATAGTAAGTTCTTAACAAATATTTTTGACTAATTAGCCTATATTACCTTTATGGCTTGGGATTATGGACTTCTGGACTCTATCCAGAATGTCCAGAGGATGATGCCACTGATTGACCTCTAGATGGTTCCAGAAGTCCTCAATCTCAGAGAGAGTTATTCTCCAGGACTATTCTTGAAAAGTTCAGGAATGAGCAGATAAGAACAATTTTTAGACAGTTTTCTCTTTGGAGTGCAGGTGATAAATCAGTCCTGATTGTGTAGACCTTATTGTCTAGTCCACATATCAAAAGAGAGAGAGAGAGAGAGAGAGAGAGAGAGAAAGAGAGAGAGAGAGTTTGTGAAATGCTTAGCTAAAATCTTGCTGTATTATAGCTATAGTTTTTCCCTGACCAACCAATCTACTAAATCTTTTTGAAAAAGAAATTAACTCCATATTCCCTTTGGTCAAATGATACCATTAGTAGGTACCAAAAGCTTAAAACTGCACCAAGGATTTTTAAACACCTTGTATATTGCAGAATTAAAGAAAGACAGAAAGCAACCATATTTATGGCAGTGCTTTTAATTGTAGCAAAGAATTGGAATCACAGTGGGTACAATGAGTTGGGGGAATGGCTGAACAAATTGTGGTATATAAATGTAATGTCAAATCACTGTATTTTAAGAAACGATGAAATGGGAAGATTGTGAGAAAGTTGGGAGCACTTACATAAATAGATGTAAAGTGAATAGAACTAGGAGAACAATGTATATGTGAACAATAATATTGTATAGGGGCAGCTAGGAGGTACAGTGGATAGAGTTCTGGGCCCGGAGTCAGGAAGACCTGTGTTCAAATCCAGCCTCAGACACTCGCTGTGTGACCCGTAGCAAGTCACTTAACCCTGTTTGCTTCAGTTCCTCATCTATAAAATGAGCTGGAGAAAGAAATGGCAAACCACTCCAGTATCTTTGACAAGAGAACCCCAAAATGGAGTCACAAAGAGTCAGACATGACTGAAAAATGACTGAACAACAAAATATTATAAAGGAAAACACCTTTGAAAAATTTAATGATGTAACAACTAATAATAACCCCAAAGCCCTGATGATGAAGAAGGCATTCTACTTCTTGGCAAAGAGTAGATGTACTAGTGGTACAGAATAAGATCAAAATTATTAGATATGACCAATGTGTGAATTTGTCTTGTTTTACTGTACTTAGTTGTTATAAGGGAGAACTTTAAATCTGCAAGAAGAGTGATAATAGGGAAGTAGGTCAGGGATAGGAAGTAGGAATATAGTGATGCCAAATAAAAAAAAAGAAAGCATCAATGAAACATTTAAAAATACACAGATTAAAGGAGGAAATTTAGAATGGGACATAGGTAAGTAAGGTAGAGTTGGCATTATTGTGTTAAATTCAACATATAATTTAAAAAGAAGCTTGAACATCATAGAGATTTAGAGTTTCATTTTTTAAAAGAAATTATATTAGTTTAGGATGACTTGCTCTTGATGAGGCCATTTTGGCTTTTGTGATCTTTACTTCCTTTTGACTCTATAGTTCTGCCCCATAGAAGTTTTACTTGGCTTTCAGCAATCTGGTTCTCCTTCATGACAGCACAATCAATACTTCTGTGAAGACATATTGAAACCTGGGTTGGCTCTGCCTTTATAAGTCACAAGCTTCCTCAGAAGAAGAAATTGCTTCTCCCTTAAAATTTCCAGAACACCTCTGTTATTCTGCTCTATGTATGTCATATAGCTTTGCTGATCATGGTACCATGTAAACTCCCCTAGCCACTACTACTACCAGTGTAGTAGCTCCCTTATACCTGTGCTATCTCCAAATTCCATGTTTCATAAAATTTCTAAACTCTTATCATTCCATTTTCCTAACTTTTACTTCACTGGTACAGCTGTGTTAGATTAATATTAAACTGGCAACCTCCTTAGTGAGCTAATTCATTATAACAAATAAATGACTGATAGTCTCCTAACCCTTCCAGTGAAACTTTATTGATTCATTAATCTAATACACATTTATTCAAATGCTTCCTATTAAAAAAAGATGGCTGTCAACCCCCACATATCACTAATTATTGGAATTTTAGGCCCAATGATAAAAATGCAATGAAAAATTCAGAAGTGTAGATGAAGATACACTATTTAAAGGTGAAAGATCTTCCACTAGCCATGCCAACCACGCCTGGGAATGTGTGTCCTGTATAAAATATGTTATAGTGTAATACTTTATAAAGCAGATAATTTGGACGCACACTTGAAGAGAGGTGATCAGCACCTTGGACAGAGTCTTAACTCTCATTAGCTGTATGATCTTAAGAAAGTAATTTTGGTTCCTTGAGTTCCACTTTTTTCGTTGTAAAATGAAGGATTTGGAACTAGAATATCCCTTACGTCCTTTCCATCGTTTACTTTTGTGATTCTACTATTTTATTACTTACATGTTTTCTAAAAGTTCCAAGTTCAGTTTTTTTTTTTTCTTTACAATGATTCCCTTGTCAGGAGCAGTAAGGGCTCTGGTAGGAGAAAACCCAGTGCAAGAAGGCGGTGAACTTGTCTATGCATGCATTGTTTGTAAATTCTTATTACCTGTATTATCTTATCTGTTCATTGGTGTCTCATAAATATTTCATCTCATTAAATAGTTCCTTAGTAAAGAGAACATCCCCTTTTCTGCACACCTCATATTGCTGAGTCTTTGATTGAGGAACTGAAATATAAATCTCCATCTTACCCCAATGTGCTTTCTGAATCTATTTTTGCAGGTAATTATTGACATCATCTGGTTGTATCCCTTCTGACTTAACCTGGAACTTCCTTAATCAGTGACTCAACTTTGGAGATCAGCGGGAACCATTATCTCCTGATAGTGGAGCAGCTGATAAGTTCTTCACTTCTCTTAGTAATGTCATTCTTATGTCATTAATGATATGACATTCTAATAATAGAAAACCATATGCTAGAGCACACGTCTCTCTCTCTCTCCACTAAGAGTTACTTTCAGTTTTGGGCCTATGCATTCATGGAGCAAGTTCAATCCTGATCTCCTAAAAGAAAGGCAAGGATTTTTTTTTCTTTTTCTTTTTTCATTGAGGTTGATTTTTTTTCATTTAACAAAAATAGATTTTTTTTCCTTTCACCTTCTTTCACCTTCCACTCCCTAACCCCAACTGAAAGAAAAACAAAACCCTTTCTAATAAATATTCATTGTCAAGAAAAACAGATTCCTGCATTGGTCATGTCCAAATATTGTATGTACCCTGAATCCATTATCTTCCTGTCAGGAAGTGGATAGTATGCTACATCACCAGTCTTCTGGAATCATGATTGATTGTTGCATTTATAAAAAAAATTAAGGCTTTCAAAGTTGTTTATTTTTACGGTGTTGTTGTTACTGTACAAATCAAGTTCCTTGTTCTGGTGATGTCTTACTGCATCAGTTCATACAAGTCTCGTATTTCTTTGAACACATTTTTAAATCATGTTTCATAGCACAACAGTATTTCATTACATTTATAGATCATAATTTATTCAACCATACCTTAATTAATGGACACCCTTTCATCTTGAAGTTTTTTGATATAAGAATAGTTCTTATAAATATTTTTATACATATGAGTTTTTTCCTCATTATTTTACCTCTTTGTGATATAGGCCTAATAATGACACCACTGGGATAAAGGGTATACACAGTTTAGTAACTTTGAGGGCATAGTTCCAAATTTCTTTACAGAATGACTAGAATACTTCCAATCACCATCAAAAGTATATTAAAGTGTCAATTTTCCTAAAACCCCTTTTCACATCTATCACTTTCCTCTTTTTTGTCAATTTTACCAGTCTGAGGGACATGGAGTTGAACCTCAGTGTTGTTTTAATTTGCATTTCTGTAATTGTTAGTGATTTGGGATATTTTTTTTCATATGACTATTGATAGCTTCGATTTATTGTTTGTTTTTTGTTTTTTTGGTGAGGCAATCGGTGTTAAGTGGCTTGCTCAGGGTCACACAGCTAGAAAGTGTCAAGTGTCTGAGGCCGGATTTGATGTCAGGTCCTCCTGACTCCAAGGCCAGAGCTTTATCCACTGCATCATCTAGCTGCCCTGATAGCTTAGATTTAACAACTCTACCAACAACGTATCGGTAAGCCCGTATTTCCACAATGCCTCTAGAATTTACTATACCCATCTTTAGTCTTCTTAGAAAATTTGTTAGGTAAGAAATGAAACCTCAGGGTTGATTAGATTTACATTTATTCTATTATTAGTGATTTGGAGCATCACTTTTTATGGTTGTCAGTAGTTTGTGATTCTTTTTTGGAGAATTGTTTGTTCATATTCTTTGACTACTTATCTCTTGGTGGATGGGATGAGGGACCAAAAATCATCTCCATTCCAAGATGGGGCATCAGAGTAGGACTTTGTGGAGAACTATCAATATAAAAAAAACAAAAAACAAAAAAGGAGACTTTGTAACAAATGAAGAGAAAATGAAGAATATTATTCAAAACTTTTATCCCCAGATATATTTCAACAAAAATGATAACACGAATAAAATCGGTAAATATTTACAAAAGTATAAAATACTCAGAATAATAGCTTAAGAAACAAAGAATTTTAATTGCCCAATCTCAAAAAATACCACACATAAACTCCCAAAAGAAAAAAAAATACTAGGACCAAATAGATTGAAAATGAATAATATTAAATATTTAAAGGAACTGATTCCAATATATAAAAAGAGACAATTAGCAATATAAATGGTCTAAGGATAAATAGTCAAAGGAGCAGGCAGTGAGAAAATGGTCTAAATCACTAATGATTGAAAGAAATGCAAATTAAAACAATTTGAGATTCCACCACAAACCCATCAGATGGACAAAATTGACAAAAAGGGAAAATAACAGTTTTTCAAAGATAGGCAGAAGCTGTCATTTGGTTCAGTTATTCTGAAAAGCAATTTGAAAAAACTAAACTGTGCATGTTATATCATTTGACCCAACCATAAACTACATATAATATAGAATATAGACAATGGGGGCATAGAAAATATACCCCCAAAGAATTCAAAGAAAGATGGAAAATACCCATATGTACTAAAATACTTACAGCAACATTTTTTGTTGTAGTAAAGAACTAGAAACAAAGTGGGTGCCCATCAAGTTTATAGCATGTGAATGCAATTTTAAAAAGAAATAACATTAATTTGTATTAATTAATTTTATTAATTAATTAATTAATAAATAAATAATAATCATTATAAGAAATGACAGAAGAGGTGTGTTCAAATGAGCCTGAGAAAGCTTATGTAAATTGATGTAAAGTTAGCAGAAACAGTAGAACAATCCATATAATAACAGTGACTATAAAGACAAAGAACTTTGAAACACAAAATCACTGATCAATGCAATGATCAGCCATGAATACAGAGGATCAGGATGAAGTAGGCCAACAACAACCTGACAGACTTGGAGGAACTTGATGTACAGATGGAGATAGTCATTTTTGAACTTGGAAAGTACAGATTTATTTTGTTTAATTATGCTGATTATAGTTTTTTTTTTTAAACTGGGAAGATTTAGTCACAATAGCACTTACAAAGAACTTTAAGACTTGCAAAGTGCTTTACTTATATCATTTAATGCAACCCTGTGAAGTAGGTGTTATTACAGATGAGGAAACTGAGGCTGAGGGAGGTCAGCTTGGTCAGCTGGAACAGCATCTGACAGCGTGCCTCCAACTCCAACACTTTATTTATTGCCCTGCCTAGCTGCCTAAGCTAATTTCAGAGGGAGTGGGATGAGCAGAAGTGATGCAAAAAAAAAAAAAAAAAGAATTAAAGAAAAGAAAAAGGCTCATTTTTGTAGATTTTTTTAATGCACAGAAGAAAATAAGGAAGTCAGAAGAATATATATGTAAACAGGACAGCTTTATACTGAACTGATTACATTCTTTAAGAAAAAATGAGAGATATACATAATAGAGATTCATGGTTTCATGTACCTTCCTTTTCATTTGGATGTATGTGAAAATACTCATTCTTGTTGATGCTTATCTTGTTTAGAATAACCAAAAATAAGTATTTAAGTTAAGAAATATAATAGTCTGCCACACTTTTTATGGGAAAACTGTGGTCCTGTTGTGTAAACCAGGTAGGGATAAGACAAAGGAAAAGAGTCTTCTTGAGGAAAGCACGGTGTTTAGTCCTAGCTCCAAAGGCTTGCTCCTGCCTGAGCTGTCTAGGCAGGCAGCTTGAGTTGGTAGCATATTCCTTTAAATATGTCAAGTATAGTTATACTTTTAACATCCATCTGCTTCAATTTTGGGTATTAGAGTCTATTCTACACCAGATTCAGAGTTTTTTCTTAGCCCAATAATCCAAAATCATCACTGAGAACTTCCTAGTCATGGTGTAGGCCTAGGGCAATATCAATGGCCTTCCAATGCCTCATGTTGGAGATTTTATATGCTAATACTCCACTCTATTGTAGAGCTACAATTTCTAACATTACACTGTAGGGTGCCTTTAGGAAGCTAAGCTCGAGTTCCTGAGGTCATCCCTTTCTGATGGGCTGTGTCACCCCACACAGCAATTTACCCTGCAGCTGAACATTTTGCCTATTGTCCATGGACATTTATTATCACCCATGGCACACACCCAAGCAGAAGGCCCAGATCCTCAGCTCTGCATTCCTAGGTTAGTTGCCTTGCTCCCTGCATGTCACAGAGAGTCTAAAACCACCAGTGTTTCTGAAGCACGGGGCCCAGGAGATAGGGAATTTATGTCCACATTTTTCTTTCCTATCCAGTCCTGCAAATTAAACCCATAGTTAGCCAGCAAAGCAAACTCTGTCTGGATAACAATCTTCAGCTTAGTGTTTGTTAGAATATAAATCAATATGTTGTCTGTTCACACCTGGAATAGGGTTCTGGACACTTGTCTTTTTGGAATTTATCAGTGACAGTCCACTTCAAAGCCAAGAATTCCAATTTCATTAATGGGCTGGCTGTGAAACAAATTTCTCACCGTCAATCCTCTAATGACAAAGACAATAGTATCCCAGTAGCCAATGTTTTCCTGGAATAAAACTGTCCTCAACTCATCTCAGCTTTCATCAGGGTGTGTGAACCAATGAAGTCATTTTAACAGGTATAGCCCCAGTATCTATGATGCATGCAAAGCCTAATAAACTCAGAGACTGATCATTACCTTGCCACATCCCACTCACCCACAGCAGCTTGCTTGTATGGCACAGATATAAGTTTCCTTGGTCCCTGCCACTCATTCCTCATTTTTAGGCAATTAAAAAAAAACATGGATAATGGGAAAGTCTCCTATTAATACCCATCAGCTTTTTCTGAAACTCTATATAAATTTGGGCCGCAAGGGACTTTGGATTTCCCTCAGCAAGGAACTATTATCGCACATTTGAAGCCACTCCAATAGGTTCTGCCTATAGACTAATGCAGGCTGCACACTTATTCTATTTCTCTTTAGCATCTGCTCTCCCCCTACCCTTGTGAATAGCAATACAATTTTGTCACTTACTATTTCTGTGGGGTGATGTTCTTCTTCATCTGAGTCACTCCCTTCCCTTCTGCCCTGCAGTGGGTCACACAAAGGATTTGCTTGGACATGCAAAAGCCAACACTGGTGCATTTGTGCAGCCCTTACAGGCCCACTGCTAGGCCATTTCCAGTTGTCTTGATCTATATGTGACCACTGAACCCAGATGGCTCCAGAGGAGAAAGTGAAGCTGGTGACTTTGGTGACCTCCCTTAAATCCAATTCACTGGTAATTCATGGCATCATCTTCCTGGTGTCATGATCCTCTTTGAGAATGAAGGACAAAGGGGCAGTTAGGTGGCAACACTTACTAGCTGTGTGACCTTGGGCAAGTCACTTAACCCCAATTGCCTAAAAAACAAAAAAGACAAAAAAAAAGAATGAAGGACAAACCACAGCAAAACTACTAACATTTTGCATCCCAATCATCTCCACGTTGCACTAGAATATTTTTGTACAGATATTTACAGGTAATTTACCCTCCTTTGCTTGCATGGGAAATATATGCTTATAAGAATGGGAAATTGAGGGGATGTCCATCAATTGGGGAATGGCTGAACAAGTCGTGGTATATGAATGTAATGGAATACTATTGTGCTGTAAGAAATGATGGGCAGGTGGAAAACCTTCAGAAAAACCTGGAAAGACTTGTATGGTCTGATGCTGAGTGAAGTGAGCAGAATCAGGAGAACATTGTACATAATAACAGCCACGTTGTGGGGTGACTGACTTTGATTGACTTGATTCTTCTCAGCAATGCAAAGATCTAACACAACTCCAAAAGACTCACAATGGAAAAACTATCCACATCCAGAAAAAGAAGTCTGAAGTCTGAATGCATATGGAAGCATACTATTTGCTCTCCTTTTCTTTTGTTGTTTTGTTCTATTGTTTCATTTTCATGGTTCCTCCCATCAGTTCTAATTCTTGACATCATGACTAATGGGAAAATATGCTTAATATCAATGTATAAGTAGAGCCTATATCAGATTGTATGTCTTCTTGAGGAGGAGGGAGGAGAGGGCGGAGGAGAAAATTTAAAACTCAAAATCTTATGGAAGTGAATGTTTGAAAACTAAAAATAAATTAATTATTAAAAAAAGAAATATATGCTTATTTACACATCTTCAATCACTTACCATTCTAACATATCCAGGCAAGGAGTAGCACTGAAACAATGAATTTTTTTTTCTGGACAGAAACTATTATCAGAGCACAAAAATAGCATCAGCCAAATTCATCAATAAGTAGTTTAGGACTCAGGCCCCTCCAAACATATGATCCTAATAGCAAGGACATGGGCGAATTCTCTCTTTGTAGATGGTATTTCTAGAAGATCCAAGGACTAAAGACTTCAGTGAAGTGCTGAGTCTATGTCTAGTGAGAAAATCAAATTGAGTTTGTCTCCAATTTTGTAAATTGATTCTATTCTGTATTACTGCCGACATTTTGTGTGGCTGCCTAAGTCAAATTTCTTTGTCTCTTAGTTAAGATAAGAAGTTCTTGAGTTCAGTTCAGTTTTCCGTACTGAGTTAAGCTTGAAAGTTTGATTTCCCTATAAATCACTTTAATTAGAAGAAAACCTATCTCTATGGCACTTGCTGCCCTTGTACAATGAAAAGAAACTTGTTTTCTCTAACCCACTAGTTGTCCTTTGAAGAAGTCTGGATTGTTATCCATGTACCACTAACTAACCTTGCAGGTGGATACAATCCATCGGCAACAAGATGGAATGAGGAGTTATTGCTAGCCTGAATTCCCAATTTCCAGCCTACCATATTGTCCCCCACGCCTGTGATGTTTTGGGCTTTGTAATCACCCAAATTGTTTTCCCCATCTATGATGTTGCCTTCTAGTTTTTGGATACGTCTTCTTTTGTCTGTAAAAAATGATCTGTCTACCCTTAATTGGGGTCTTTTGATTAGCTGAGGAGCTAAATACCCCTTTATTGGTAACTTCTAGCTTTACTAATAAATTTAATCTGCTCAGCACTTTTTGCCCCAGTTTACCTAAATTTCAATCATGACATCCAATGGAAACATCCATTACTCCTTTATTGCAGAGCAGGAACATATTCCTAGCCATTTCACCAAGAGGAGGATGGGAATGTTTCTTCTTGTCCTTGTTGGGAAAATTTCTCTCTCCCATCTCAAATAAGTTCAAATAATTGAAAAGGGTGGAGTAGGTCAGTCTTATGTTTCAAAGATCTGCCAGCTTCATCAATCTCCAGTGATGGAACAGTTTCAAAAGGTTTACACTATTGGAAATGAGTACCACTCCAGAGTCTACGTCTATTGAAATTTAATCCATAATAGATGTCTGATGGTATTGACTTGCTATGTATGTACTTGGCTTATATAATATGCTCAAATGCCCCTTGAGACTCAACTCAGGACTGATTGAAGTGTTTTGGTGGCACTCGGAGCAATACAGTGTGGTCCTATAGGGAAAGGCACTCTTCTCTGGAACTGGAATAGGACAACCAGGTTTACAGAAGATACTTTGAATATAAGGTCAGAGTTAGTGACCATCTCCACTACCACCAACACACTCATCCTTTAGTTGTGGAATAAGTATAATCTCTTGGAGGAAGAGACTGGTGTGGAAGCTACAAAGGAATGAGGGTTTGCCACACTTTGAAAGTGTTAGAAAAAGCTGGGACACTCTTTAATGAACACTACCGGGCTCCTCGTCCTCCTGTGTGCCTTGATTTTGGTGATAAGGTGACATCTAGTTAACAGAGATATGGGATGAAGAACAGGAGTGACTGGAGATGCAAATAGAAGCTTAGAGGTGATTTCCATTGCACAGCTCTCAAATGTTCATATGGGAATTATAACCCTGAGGAATAATAATAACTCATATTTATATATCATTTAAAATTTGCAAAGGGCTGTACTCCCAACCCTGTGAGTTAGGTAGTATAGATATTACTATTCCTATTTTACAGATGAGAAGCTGCCATGGCATAGTGGACAGAAAACCAACTGTATAATCAGGAAGATTTAGGTTCAAGTCTACCTACCTCTGAAACAAAGTGGTTTTGTGATTCAGAACAAAGCATTTAACCTCTCAGTTTCCCCAGGCAATTCTCTTAATTGGAGAGTGGATGCTGATCTGTATAGGTGGATAGAGTTTTATACCAGAAGTTCTCTACATGGATTAAGTCGCCTATTCACTGTTGTATAGCTATAGCTATCCCTCTATTGATATAGATATAGATATAGATAAAGGGCCTTTTTATGCACATAATGTGTATATTTATACCAGTTTCCTAATATATGCATAAACATATATGTTTATGGTCCAATATGGTCCAACATTAATAGATAGATTACCTATATATAATATGGGTGTATGTATATATACACACCCACGGGTTGTATGGGATGTTCATGGAGAACTAACCCCTCTCGAGTGAGAGCTTGCCAAGCCCTTTTTAAGACTGATCATCTACCTTTGGTGTTCACTTGTAACCCAACTCTCACCTGTGGGTCCAAGAAGCTGTTGCATGCCTCACCTTGGTAAAACCTTCTCAGCGGATGGGCTAAACCAGGTTAAAGGTAACTGACAGACCTCAAACCCATCAGTGAGTTAGAGGGATGTCTAATCCAAGCACGTGAAAACTTCCCCCAGTGGAATAGGTGGATGAGAGCAATTTGTTCCAACAGCTATGAAGACTACTGGAGCAAGAGCTGTGGGACGCTTAGAGCCTGGTTAGATATTGAAGACATCAAGGTCATCCACTGTATCCTGGGCCATTGCCAGTCATCTTAACTTTTGACTTGCTGCTGGACTTTGTTGACTGTGAGGGAGAGAGTGAGGCTGACAACTTTGTGTGACTTTGCTTCACTTAAATCCAATTTATACACAAGTCAAGACATCACCTCATGATGTCATTGGTCTCTTCAAAAGCAAAGGACAAACAATAAAATACACATACATACACAACACACACAGGATATATATCTATATAGATATAGACATATATCTATATCTATATAGAGAGATATGTAGGATCTATATGTAGATATAGGTAAATACAGAACCTATATATAGAGATATGTAAATGTCTCTATCCATAATAACATCTAGATATCAATATATAGATAGAGATAGAGATATCTATGTATAGATTATCTACCTATAGATAATCTGTAGATAAATAAATAATCTATATGTAGATATCTCTATCTTCCTTGGACTATATACATGTATATGTATTTAAATGCATATAAGAGAAATGTGATATAAATGTCTTCATTATATATGTATATATGAGGGAAATAATGTTTTTCAGTCATTTCAGTTATATCCAACTCTTCATGTCCCCATTTGGGGTTTCCTTGGCAAAGATACTAGAGTGGTTTGCCATTTCCTTCTTGAGTTCTCCAGCTCATTTTATAGGTGAGGAAACTGAGGCAAAAAGAGTTAAGATACTTGTCACCCAGCTAGTAAGTGTCTGAGGTAGGATTTGGACTCGGGTCTTCCTGACTCTAGGCCCAGCACTCTATCCATTGTGCATGCGTGGGCATGAGCACGCACACACATACACACACACACACACACACACACACACACACTCACATACACTCACATACACTCACAAAGAATCTGAGCCTCTGAGAGATAAAAGAACTTACGCATAATCACGTTAATAAGTATTTGATGCATAACCCCAGGTTTCTTGACTCCAGATCCAGTACTATGCCACCATAGTATCTTTAAGACATCAGATTATTCTAAGCTGTAGCAAAACATACACTGTCTTTTGATTTTTACTTTTCTTTAAACAAAACCTTGTGAGTCTTTATATCCAGTGTGTTTGTTAGAGGGTATGTTGGTACCAGCCTTCTGGCTTAGCGCAGATATTGCTGGATGGAGGGTTGAGCCAAGTGGGATTTGTGACTCACCAGAATGTGAGAGATACTAAGCCATTGCAGCTTGGAGAATGAGCATCTGCCTGCCTTGGTTGCTTCTCATCACAGGCAAGTCAGAGTTTTATTTATACTCTTAGGGTATAAAATTGCATTTGTATACTCTGTTTTTTTCATATTTTGGAAAACTGGACATCCGTTAAATCTCTACGTGTCAACACTTTTATTATTGGCAGTAAATGGTTTTTGAAGCAAAATTTTGTGGTTCAAGTAGATTTTCTGTGCTTAAGCAAACTCATGCTTATATTGGAAAGTGAAGTATCTTTTGTCAACCACCTAGTGTGTAACACTCAAACCTTGAAGGCTCTAGTCACTTACGATTTGTCCATATGTTGTTCTTCAGAGGGAGCTCTGTTGTTTTGGCTTTGGGGCTGTAATTTTTTTTTTCCTTAAAGAAAACAACTCTATGATGTTACTTGAGATCTGGTCAACAGAAACTGTCATTGGTCAAGTACAAAAGGAGTATAAGTGATTCCTTTTATTTTTAAAGACAATTTTTTTGCAAGGCATTATTTCTTAATGGGCAGAGAGCCAACCTCAGAGTCATTTAGAGCTGGATTCACTTAAACTCTTAGTGTGCAAGGCAACTTTCTCAGATTATAAATTGTTGAGAAGGTGCTGGTAGATGGGATTTAGTCATTTGGGAATTTCCTAAATCAATGGAATTATAGTTTCAACTTCTATATGTATTTTTGTTTGTATTTTTTTTTATTCTTGTTGTCAATAACCTCTTTGTGGTATAAGTGCCCATAGTAGAATCTCTGAGTCTAATGGCACAAACAATGTAGTAATTTTTCTTGTAAATATGCCAAAATGTGTCCCCTGAAAAACTGAACCAATTCATACTTCCATCAGCTAACTTTGAGTTAGTGTTCCTAACTTCTAACAACCCCTGCAGAAATTAGTTTTACTATCTTAAATACTTTGAAGGATGTGATGGAATACCTCAAATTTTTTAATATATTTTTTTTTCATCCCATTTTGGCCTCCTAAGATGATAAAGTCAACCTGGATTTATCTAAGCACTTTATTTAGCTCCAGCTAAAACGTTCAGAGAATAGCCTTTCTGTTTACAAATAGAGAGTGTTCTCTAGCATCTGTCTGAACACATGCTATTATATACATTCACATTCCACTCTCTTCTCATCCCAGTGATGTTCAAAAGCAATACACCTTCCCAAATGTCACTCAGCCCTAATGCCCTGTTTAAAAATATCTTTTATTGATATCTTTTGTTTTTATGTCACCTACATTTCTCGCTGCATGGCTCTCACTCCAACCTTTTCAGAGAGTTATATTGGAAAGAACTAAAAAAAAATAAAAAGGAACAAGAGAAAACATCAACAAAACTGATCAATATATTTTTAAAAATCAACAATATATGCAATGTTCCACACTCGTGGACTCCCTTACCTTGGCAAAGCAGTGTGGGGATGTGTGTATTCAAACCACTTCTTTGGAACCACGCTTGTTCTTTTCAGTTTCACAACATTCATTTTAAATTATTGTGTGGGTTGCTCTTTCAATTTACATTGTTGTATTCATTATGTATAATGTTTTCTCAACTTTTCTTACTTTACTATGCATCAGTTCACGTAAGGCTTTCTGTGTTTCTATGTATTTAACAAATTCGTCGTTTTGTACAGCACATTAACATTTCATTACATTTATGCACCACTATTTATTTAACCATTCCCTAATCGATGGGCATCCTACTTTGCTTCAGCTCTTTGCTATCACGAAAAAAAATAATGCTATAAATATTTGGTATTTTGTGGGATCTTTCTCTTCATTTTTGACCTCCTTGGAACATGACTAGAATATCTCAAAGTATAGTATTACTGCTTTACTTGCATACTTCCAAATTACCTTGCAAAATGGTTGTACTAATTCATAGCTCCACCAACAATGTATTAATGTACTTATCTTTTCCCAACCCCTCCAATATTGACCATTCTCATCTTTTGACAACTTTTCCAATAATATGGGATCTGAAAGTGCTATTCCCACCTCATTCATCTCTTTATCATTATTATTTCCCTTGATGATCTTTTGTTTCTTAAATGAATTTTATTATTATATCATTCTATAAAATATTCATTTGATAGTTTGATTGGCATACCAGTAAAGCTATAAATTATGTTTGGTAGCCATTTTTATTGTATTGGCACGGCCCACCCATAAACACTCCCAATTATTCTTCTAGCTATTTAAGTTCTTTATTTCTTTAAGGAGCAGTTTGTACTCAAATTTATACAAGCATTGAATGTATTTTGTAGATTAATGTCTGAATATTTTATGCATTTTGTAGTTATTTGGAATGAGATTTCCCTTTTCGTTAATTACTCTTGTAATCTGTTATTATTATATAACCTTGTTATTGATTTTTGTGGATTTATTCTATAGCCTGCAACTTTGCTTAAGCTATTGTCTCAGTAAGATTCTTTGCTGATTCCCTAAGAATTTGTAAATAAGTCATCATGTCATTAGCAAATAGGGATATTTTAATATTTTCCTTGACCATCTTTACATGTTATTTTTTTCTGTTGTCTTATTTCTATTGGTAGCTCTTCTAGAATTATATTAAATAATAACAGGGAGGGTGGGCACCTCTATTGGGAAAGCTGCTAATGTAACACCATTGCATATGCTTTTTTTGGATTTTACTTATATACTTTTTATGATATTAAAAAAGTCCCTCTTGATCCTATACATGCAGGGCTTTTAGAATAAATGAGTGTTGTAGCTTGTCAAAGGCTTTCTTTCTATATATATTGAGAAAATCACATAGTTTGAGATGTTTTGTTTTTAATATGACAAGTTATTTTGATTGTTTTACTAATATTGAACTATCCTTGCATCTTTGTTATAAATTTAACTTAGTCACAATGAATGACTTCTTTGATATAACTTTGAAAGGATTTTACTAAGTTTTTTAAATCAATATTCACTATTAATATTTGTTCTCCCTTACTTTCTTCCCTGGATTAGGTATTATTTGCCTCACAAAGGGTGTTTGGTAGAATGCCTTCTTTCTCAATTTTTGAAAATAATTTATGTAGCATTAGGATTATTTTGCTTTAAAAATTTGATAGAATTCTCATATAAATTCACTGAAGAAAGAGGTGTTTTTTTTTTCTTTGCTGGCTTATTTATACCTAGATCCATTTCCTGTTCTGAGATAGGATTACTAACATGAGATGTCAGGTTACTGATATCTCGTAATATAAGATGATATAAGATACCTGATTACTGATCAGGTCTTCTGATATCTTGGGCATTTTGCATTTTTTTAATTAACTGCTTTTGTGTTCTCAGTTTTATTAGCATATAACTCTGCATAGTAGGTTTTTATCATTTTTTAAATTTATCTGATTTTGCTGAGATTTCACCTTGTACATTTGCTACTTTATTGAGTTGATTTTTTTCCCCTCTTCTTTTTTTTTAATCAGATTGATTAAAGGGTTACCAAATTTGCTAGTCTTTTCAAAGAATCAACTTTTAGTTTTAGACTGAATGGCTACTTTTCTGGCTAGATCCTGTCCCCAGTGCCTCCAGACCTCTGTCTCCCTATGTTGACCTGGGTTAGGAAATGACCCACTATGATTTTTTCTTTGGATTTCCCATTTAGGATTCAGTCTTGGGCTCTTTTTTTACATCTTTGCTAGCATAGTTTTTGGGGAAAATTGAGCTGTACTGCTTCCTCCTTCTCTGCCATCTTGTTGGTTCTCCTGAGAACTCGCTTTTTACCAGTTTATATCCCTGACTCCTGGGTGTATGGGATTGACCTCTACTGCAAGCTGGTTCCTTTTCCTTTATGCTGGTATAGCCCCACCTCCTGCTTCTCATTATTTTTTTAGTTATGTCTTGGCTTTTAGTGTTTGTCAATTTTTTGCAGGCATAGGGGAGGGTTGAGTGGTCTAGGCAGAGTTTTTACTACTCTGTGTGTAGTGAGAATAATTTTTAGTCCTTCAATAAGGTAGTAGGAATATATTTGTTAATTTAACTGATAATGTAGTGGGAATAAATTCTATTATCTTAACAAGAATATGTCGACATGTTATCAATTTATTATAACCAATTCCATTTTGTTTTAGGCTTCCATTTTGTAACTGAGATGTCTTGAGTAAGGTGTTTATAAGTTTTTTTTTTAATTTTAATTTTTTTTTATTTTTAGGCAATTGGGGTTAAGTAACTTGCCCAGGGTCACACAGCTAGTAAGTGTCAAGTGTTTGGTCTGAGGCCGGATTTGAACTCAGGTCCTCCTGACTTCAGGGCTGGTCTGGTGCTCTATCCACTGCGCCACCTAGCTGCTCCTATTTTTTTTTTTAATAATACAATAAGCACCTGTGGTAAGATAGTGTAAGCAATGTATGTATTCTTAAACAACTGATGAACAATGCAATCAACGAAAAACATTATAACTATATTACAAATATAATTATAATTATAAATATATTATAAACAACTTCATCAGTTTTTTTTGAAGTAAACTGCCAATAAAATTATGTGGTAAACAACTTAAGCTAACAGTAGAAAAGTCCACCTTAGATCCTAGCCATGAACCATTCCTAAGTTGAACTAGGGCTGCCAAATCTGTGTAGGCTCCAGGGCACTGCTGATTGGTTAATGGAGATTTTGGAGACTTGCCCGACGACCACCCTGGGAAAACAAATGGCCCCTGTTTGGGCAGAGAGAGAAACTTGGGGAGTCCAGAAATAAAGAAATCTATGGGAACCTCTAAAATGTCAGGGCAGCAGTGTCTTTTTAGGGGCTATTGTTGGCGCTCTTTGATTAATAAAGTTTGATTCCATGCATTGATAAATGTAAATCTACGTTTTTGTTGCACCAGTTAGTTTACCACATGTAATGGTAAATTGGCTGTTGCAGGATGATCTTACTTTTACACGGAGGTTCCTTAATCTAGGGGCCACCCTAGGATAAGCACTGGATTCCAGAACTCAGTCTCCCCACTCCTTTATCTTCCCCTCTTCTGCATGTGGGTAGGCAGACTTGAGATCTGTTGTTTATTGCATCAGAATGTTAGAGTAAGAGGAAGGACAATTTGTGCCAGCGAAAACTGCAGGAAAATTGCTAGTGGGTCCTCAAGCCCACGCCAATGGGTCCAGTCTGGAGGCTGGTGGGTGATGATGCTAAGTAAGCACTAGGCATTAGAGTTCTTCACTGTTTTGGGGCTTCCTGCTTCCCTATCCTGTGGAGATGGTTACAGTACTCCACGTCTGGAGCATAATTCATCTTTGATATTATTATTGTTATTGTCATTGTTGGAAGAGTAAAGTGAGGTTGCTCTCTGGGCAATTTCTTCATTTTTAAACTCTTTGAAGATTTTTCCAGTAACTCTATTTCTCTTCCCTTTTCTTAATTCTTTTTATCCTAAAAATGCTCTGTTTTTACAACATCACATTCTGAACATGAAACTAGCCAAGCAAATGTAGATTCTGTGGAGGGGTCTGCTTCTGGTGATTCCAGACCAGCCTCTGGCTCAACTCTCTTCTTGGCCCTGGTTTTGTCCCTTAGCCAGCACAACAGGTTTAACTTAAATCCCTCCGGAATGAGTGATTTTGAATAATTTTCCAGGTGGTGGTTAAGAGCTTGTGTTTCTTCTTTTGTTCATTTGTTTCTGTTTTCTTCTTTTTTTGATTCTTCTTTTATTCATGCTTTTGCTTACCATAATGGTTGTTAATGCCTCTTACTCTTAAAGATTTCTGTCAACTTCCTATTGGTTTTGGTTCTCCATTAATATTCAGGGTTCTTACTGGGTTTGGTTTTCTCTCTACAAACTCTAGTTATATTTCCTCCCTTTTATATTAATTTAAAAGAAAAGATCAAGCTATAGAGCTGAAAGGAACCTCTTAGACTATCTAAGTTCGACCCTTTCATTTTACAGATGAGAAAACTAAGATCCATGTAGGCTAAATGGCTTGCCCAAAGTTAAAGAGGTAGTAAGTTTCAGAGGTGAGATTTGAACCCAGGTCTTCTGACACCAGTCAGTGCTTTTTCCATTATCTCAATTAGCACTAGGTCTCTCTGCCTGTATTTACTTGAAATGATTGGACATCCCAGTTTCCTCCTTCCCACACAGACACCTTTTCCTTTTCCCTCCCACTTTGATCCAATATCACTGGATCTTTCCTTAACCCTTTAAAAAAATTATAATCAGCCCTGGGTAACTTGTTCTGACTCCAGACTCAGATGTGATTAAATGCTTTCTCCCTGTCCCTTGTTCAGTGTATTTCGTTGTCCCTTTCTCTGCATTTTTTTTTGTATTTCCATTCTCCAGTCTTTATCAGTGTAATTCATAAGTCCCTCTCTTCCTTCACCCTGCCCCCGCTTTGCTTGAATGGCCTTCATTTAGGCAATCTGATTTCAAGGGGTTCTCAGTCCTTTCCTCTCCTTCTCTACTTCCCTAATGGTTGACCATTCAATGACCAAGTCTTGTAGTTCATAAACGAGACCATGACTTAGCCCTTTTAAAATAGGTAAACATGTTTGCCTTCTTTTGGTCCACTACTTTTCTCTATCAAAAATTCTGCATTGCATTGAGAAATTGCATTTCTTAAAAAGAAATTCTCAGAAGCCATTACTTCTAGTCTAAAAACAAGTTCAGGATTGTAAGATCCTTAACACTATATGGGGTCATATATTTAAAACAGAAAGGGATCTCATTAGTCAACTCCTTTATGTTACAGGTGAAGAAACTGAGGCCCAGTAAAGTGACTTGCCTAAAATTACATAGGTAGCCAATAGTAGCACCAGATTTCAAATATGGGTTTTCAGGTCATAATTTGAAATCCAACACATTTTTAAAAAAAATACTCCCATATGAAAAATTAAGAGATTTATCCTACACATAAATCCTGTCTTTCCTACAGACCTAGATGTTTTACCTATTTTTTTAAAAAAAATATTTCAGCTTTATTAATATTATTTGTTTTTGTCCTTTTCATTTCTGGAAATAACCCTCAGTTAACCAACTGATGCAGCAACTACATATGATAATGTTCTTTACCCGTATTTCCCTATGTCTCCTAGATAAGGAAGGAGGTCCATTCGCTTATTTCTTCTCCTAAGCTAAGAAAACCGGGGTATTTTAAACAAATCTTAATTTGATTCTTTAAACCTTTTAAAGTGGTGCATTTAGTTCCTTTGACTGAAAGGGTTTCACAAGAGATCATTTGCATACAAACATATACTAGATAACAAGAAACCAATGGTCTGTCGTTCATCAACGATGGTACTTAGTCATGAACAATAACAAAATAATGTGATGGGGCTGAGAGAAAGAGGAAGGGAAGCCCTTACTGAGTAGAGGTTCTACCCTTACAAACAAATGAGGGAAGAAGGCAGGATTGTCTGTTGCTTATAAATATAATTTATTACCTGTTTAAAAATTCTTTCTTACACTTTGTACATGTCAGGCTGACAGCAATAAATGCAGGCAATTTACAAACAGAAGGGGTCAACAGAGAGAAGGGTTGGTGGTGGAGGGGGACAAGAAGGGAGCAAGGAGAACCGGGAGAGAAGAGGCACACCCAGAACTAGTAAACCACGTCTCCACTGTACAGTAATACAAAGAATGCAATGCCTAGAGAGCACTTCTCTGTTAGGAATTCTTTATAAAAGGAATTGCATAGAAGATACAGCAATAGGGAAATCCACAACAAAAGAAATGTTCCATATCTGAAACGCCAAGGTAAAAACAGGAAGAAAACAACAGCAAAATACAACCAAAGGAAAATGAAACTCAAACCCCTGAAGACATATTTCTGAGATTTAACTATGCCATATGAATGTGAGCTCTAAGACACACTCTTTCACCAGTACGACCTTCAGGAGGCATTTTCTTTGCCTAGTGTCAGTTGTCAAGGGGAGGGTCACCAGCTTACAACTCCATTGAAAACTCAATGCATACATATAATGCTCTGTGGCATCAAACACATACTCAGAGGGGCGGCGGTCCTTGCTCTATAAGTGATGTGCATTCTTTCAAGTGGGTGAAGGGCTTACCCAGAAATATATAGTCTGGGAGAAGAAACAAGGAGAGAATGCAAGTCACATTTCCACTCTGTCTATGTAATCATTTAATTTCTTTTTCAGGGTGAGGTGATGGAAGAATGCAGTAAGGTTAATTCCCACAATGCCTTATGTGCTGGATGCTAAACACATCTTTGATGGATTGCATGGAATGATCATTAGGTGCTCTGTCATGTTAGCTGTAGTAAGAATTGAGAAGCTCAAATATGTTTTTATTGTTTTTAAGTCATTCTTGTTCTCTTGCCATTTTAAAGCATTTCCATTGGGAAAGTCACTTCACCTCTCTAATATTCAGTCTCCTCATCTGCAAAATGATGGAGTTGGGCTAGGCTAGATCTAAGCCTCTTTCCAGTTCTAATTCTATGACCTTATGACTTAGAAAAAGGCATTTGCTTCAAATTATGGCTCAGTGGTGTTGATCCAGAGGTCCCAGATATACAAGATTTTAGGATGCTAACGCGTAAGAATTCCAAACAAATGGAAATGTCTTGGGTCAGCCCTGATTCAGTATTCCTGTTGATCACTGAGGTTTCCTCTCAGCATCATTCATTTAGATATTACCCATCATTCTTCAGGACTGATTAGCACCTTGTGAGCTGGTAATGTTTCATGGGAAGGTACATTTGGAGAATCATTTGCAAGGATATCTGAGCTCATTTGAGACAGAGAAAAAGTTCTGAAACACAAATTGATCTGGTTCAGTGGACACAATATTTTTGCTACAAACCAAAAGGAAGATTTGGAAGGGCGCCAATTAAGACATGGTGTCTATTTTTGCATCTAAGAGTCTGATGGGTATTCTAAAGGATTTTAACCTTGGTAGTCTAGAAATACAAGCAAAGGGAAAAGAAGAGTCAGGTGGTTATCAAGTAAAATTTAGGCTATAAAGACAGCTCATATGGAAAATATTTGAGAACACATTCACTCTATTGCACAGCTTAGAATTTTGCAAATACTGACCATTAATGTATAGCTCTCTCCTCTTTGATTGTGTAAACATAGCCTTAAACTGCTTTTGGTTACTTGATTACATCTGTCTCCATAATCAGCTAATCCCTCTCCCATTTCTTATCTTATTAGGTTGTTATTCTCTAGCACCAGAGGGAAAATGGCATTTTATACTATGGACTACTAGCACACAAGCCTCTCTCCACAGAGAAGCTGTAACCTTCTAAATAAAATACTTGAAGGAATAGTATCCCCAACTGGACAGTGATATAAATTTTTCATTCTTTGGCCATTGAGTCAGGCTAAAGAAAAAAGTTGCACCTGATTCCAACAAGAGAAATTTTGATTAATGAAAAAAGTAGTATTTCCTACTTGGAAGTAATTAATAACAAACAGCAAATAAATTCCTTCTTAATGGATTTGTAAAATCCAATGATCATGTATCATTATCATCTTCGAAACTAAATGGCATTGAAAACGTGCCCTTTGATATGTCTAGTCGCTAGATCCTTATAGATCTTGGGTCAACAAAAACCAAGCTCATGGCAGTTGCGGACCAAGAGAGATTTTGCTCACCTGGCCTTCTCTTCCAACTTGAGCTCTCAGTGGTCTCTGCTGTTGATCTTTCCAGATTTAGTAGTTAGCAAAATTTTAAACTTGAATTCAACTAGGAGACCATAAGAAATTGTCCCTAGGGGAAGAGAACTCCATGTTCAAATGAACTTTACTAGAAAAGTCAAAAGAAGATAGAAACAAGACATTTTTTTCATCCCAAGTGTGGGTCAGTGGGACAGATTCCCCTAAAGGGAAAGAATGATTGTTTATTGCTTACCCAAGTGTGGATGTATGTGTATTGAGGGCATGTAGGAGAGCGGCATTTTATTGCACAAATTCTTTCCAAATCAAATTCTTGAAGAAATGAAAAGGTATCCAGGGTGTCTCTGAAATAAATATATAGTGAGGCTATTTTCCCTGACAAAACTAGGAACCAATCATCATCTATCCTCTTAGTTGGATGCCTATCACTTCTGAGATACCCTTCTGGCTGGAAAAATGCCTGAAAATTTCTGGACTGCTCAGAACAGTAGCTTAACACCCCTCCCCAACAACCCAGTAACTGTGTCCTGAACACAGGGTTTAACAGACCGGATAGAACATGTTTTAAAGATTGATTCTCATATTGGCCAGTTCATTAGAAGAAAAGACACAAAAATTCCAAATAATCTCTAAGGATCCTCTACTAAAGTTCAATTCTGATGCCTCATTGGGACTCTGGCACAATTCAGGGTTCTTGAGGACCACAGAGTTCTGGAAAACTCAAACTCAGTTGACGGAAAAGCTCCACATATTTTGCTGTTTTACTCTATGACAGCTTATTTGTGTGGATGTTATTTTTTCACCCTGCTAGAATGTAAGTTCCATGAGGACAGTCATCTATTCATTTCTCCTTTTGTATTTGGAACCATGACCCGAAAAAAGGGTCATGTTGCAAATGCTTTTAGAACTGAGCTTCTGTGATGGACTGTGGGTCTGGCCTAAAAGGACCGGCCTGAGTAAGTTTGGGGAGGGTCATTGTTTCTACAGCTGGCTCACAAAATGAAAAATTATTTGGCCAGAAAACCTCATGAAATCTAAAAGGATTATAGTCATCATTGTTGCCAAGAGTACCCTTTCAAAGTTGCAAAATAATATATAAGGAAATGCTTATGCATTCTGCTTACTCAGAAATGCCTGGCCCTGAATAGCTCAAATACCAGTTTTAGATTCATGGTGGGATAGAAGTGGTAATTAGATCCACAAATGTGTTTTGGATCCATGGGGGATATAAAGTGGGCATTGGTGTGAATAGTAAAATCTCTTTGTAAATTCTGTATCTTGAGGTTCTAAATACCTCCAGGGTCTTTGTGCCCAACTGCCATTATATTCACTCTCCCCCTCCCCCAGAATATTCCAAAAGTCTTAGTGCAGTTTGAAGCTGTTAGAACTTCTGGGACACCCTGCAATTTTTCTGCATAATTCTCCACACCCTTTGCTTTCACCCAACATCACTTCTCCACTACTCAGAGAAATTAGGTACCCCCACCTCCTTACATTGCCCTACTTGGAGAGACTTGAATATATGCTTGAACAAATAAAGCTCACCAAACACACCCTCATTATCTAGGCGTGCCTTTTTTTATGAATGTGGCGTATCAGCATGCATCTACAAAAGCTCAGTTTCTTAAAAAATGGTATGTGAGTGAATGCCCCTTAGACATATAAAATACAAGTAAAAAAGGAACTATTGGAAATACATGTAAAGTAAAATATTTTAAACAAATGAAAACTGAAAAGCATAGATATAATCAAAGACTGAAAATGCTTTCCGTATAGAGCTATATATATATATATATATATATATATATATATATATATAT
>NW_020954599.1:4254995-4255789 GCF_900497805.2 Vombatus ursinus | reverse complement strand
TATATATATATATATATATATATATATATATATATATATATATATATGCTTCTATATATCAATATTACTAGCAGCCATCTGAACTACAGTGAGTTGCCTGGTACATGAATGATCTGAAAAGCAGCAGGGTCACAGTGACATGACATTCTCTTGCTAGAGTGTAAGTTCCGTGATGAGTAATTTGAGCCAATAAAAGGATAGAAGGTGGGGGGTGGGGAGCCAGAATGGCAAAATTATTGTAGTCATTTGATTGGGATGATACTTTTATTCACTTAATGAAAGACTCTAGTGGGATGATCAGAATCTTTTCCTTCGGAAGTTTCTATCATAAGAATCTCAATGAACTGGAGTTTTTCACATTTCAAATAGTTAAGTTTATACATACATTCAAAGGGCAAAATACCCAGGCTAGACTGCTTTTTTGCCACTAGATGGCAGCACGTGCCAACGGTTCAAGAAGAGAACAGCTTGTCCTTTGCCCCATCCAAGTAAGAGCTTGCTGCTCTCTGGCTAGAATTCTCAGAAGGATGTGCAGGACATAGGAACAGAAAATGGTTGAGGCCATGAAGACTTGCTTTGAGATGCTCTGTGGTTCTGAATCTTTCAGAAAGAGATCCAAAGAAAGGATATAATACCTCAATGAAACAGGAATCCAGGGAGACTTTTTCTTTCTTTCTCTTCCTTCCTTCCTTCCTTCCTTCCTTCCTTCCTTCCTTCCTTCCTTCCTTCCTTCCTTCCTTCCTTCCTTTTCTTTCTTTCTTTCTTTCTTTCTTTCTTTCTTTCTTTCTTTCTTT
>NW_020954599.1:4222393-4254985 GCF_900497805.2 Vombatus ursinus | reverse complement strand
TTCTTTCTTTCTTTCTTTCTTTCTTTCTTTCTTTCTTTCTTTCTTTCCTTCCTTCCCTCATTCCTTCCTTCCTTTTTTTTTTAATGCAAATGACTCCTTCTGCATCTGCCTGTAGTCTCCTAATGACAGAAAGAGTGAGAGTTAGTGGCAGGATCCAGAAAGACAGGAGAAATCTCACTTTAGTGGAAGGTCTCCTTGTAGAAAATGCTACTTAGACATGTGTGCTCTATCATATGGACTATAAAACCCAAAAATAGGAACTGAAAGTGGACCCTCAGACATCTTTTGTAGTACTCAATCTCTGCTCATACGACCATGGAGAAACTAACCCTATGTGCAAAATGAAGGGAAGAATCAAGGTAGTCATCTGGATTTACACCCCCTACCCCCATCATTTCTCTGGCAAAACTTTTTTGCTTGTTTTAATAGAAGTATCCAGAGACATTTGCTTCAACTCTCCATTTCAGTTTTCATGTGGAGAGAGAAACTGATGTCTGAACTAATGTTTTACTTAGTTTAAGTGATGGGAAGAGCCGAATTAATCTTATCAATGGGCAACTTAAAAGTTTTCTTTTGGAACTGAGTCATAAGCTTATCCAGGGAATGCAGAGCAGGAGTTTCTTCTGAATAACAGAGCATGCATTTGGGCTGAGTTTCATCTCTTCTCTTCCCTTTCTTGACCTACACCTCCCACCCAAGAATTTTAGCTGCAAGATAGTCAGAGGACTTTCAGCTCTGATTCTTCTCTCTCTCTCTCTCTCTCTCTCTCTCTCTCTCTCTCTCTCTCACACACACACACACACACACACACACACACACACACATTTCTTATGTAGATAGAAACATCCCCTACAGAATGCTTAAATTTATTTTCAGTTCCTTAATTTGCAATACAAAGTTGTTGTTGGGCAGGGTCATGAGGCGTCAGAGGGAAGGTTATACTTTCAATTGCAGTAGTTTTGAGATGTAAAACTAGAGCAAAAACATTACTGTCCTAAATCAAAGACTTAAACAAAACAGAAAGCTGCAAAGCAAAGAGAGGCTGCCAAGAGGAGAGGCAAGATAGGAAGGCAATGTGGCATGATAAGAAATATGCTGGGTTTGGAGTCTGAAGACCAGGATTAAAATTCTAGCTCGGGCCACTTACTTCCTGGGTAACCCTGGGGCAGGTCACTTATATCTTCTTTGAGCCTTGGTTTTAGCATCAGAAAATGGTGGGACTGGACTAGAGCCTCTTTACACTTGAAATCTTTGCTCCTAAATATGCGGAAATTGTCATAAATGGCAAAAATAGGAGAGTGGACACATGGAATGCAGTGAGGAAAATGTGAAGGTTAAAAGTAGGAGATTCTAAAGTACAATCTGACCAGCAATCAGGATGCCTGTCCAAAGCTGAACCACAGCCATGCTCTGAAGGTAGTAATTCATGCACACACATGCTTATCATTCAAATATTGGTTTGGTTACTATGGTCTACTGAGCAATTTCTCCCCACCTGCTGAATGAATTGAGTTTCTGTGTTAAAAACAAAAGGCCTGTGATAGTCATGAGAAAATGGAAGAAATGTCAGAATAGTGTGTGCCAGGGCACAGCTTCTCCTTCTTGGTATCCAAGGATCAACACATTGTATGTTTACTTCGTTATTGTTTTAAACCAAGAAAATATCCCATAGAAATGTCACCAAAATGTCATCAATATGAGATTTAGAGGGGAAAAAAATCCAACCTAAAGTCCATTGGAAAGGGAACTAGTGAAAGAGGTCTAGCATTGGTAAGAAACACACACACACACACACACACACACACACACACACACACACAAGTTTTGCAGCTAGTCCAGTAAATCTTAAACTTGCCTTAAAGGACAGCAATGCTATTTCTGTCAAATTCCTTATAGTAGTTAAAACCTGTGTCACAATAATAATCAAGTCGGGAAAGCCAATCAAATACAATATATTAAACAGGAATCATTTACTTGGACTAATATCTCTTATATCAGGGGTGCTTCGAGAGTAACAAAGTAATTTGTAAGGAAAAGGCTGGTGGACTACAAGGCCCATCCTCTGAATAACAGATAATCACTCCAATTAGAGGGAACAAATTCAGTCTAACACTTGTATTCTACAGATGAAGAAACTGAGGTTCAGGGAAGTTAAGTGATTTGTTCAAGGTCACATAACTCATCAGTGGCAGAGTGAACAGAACTCGCCTCTCATCTCCATATCCACGGACCTTGGCTCTCTTTCCTGCCACCTTTAGGGGAGGCAGGACAGCATGAGAAGAGCTGGGTACTCCACACCTGCTATCATCCTCCCTGGGATGGGGATGGCCTCCAAAGAGAGCACTTAGGGGTCTGAGCAGCAATGGTAAGTAGCTGCCTCTGACCCAGCCAAAGGATCAGACGTGACTAGAGGCAAACATTAATTACTATGCTCCAGGGGTTGAGGGATTGGGAGAGGTAAAAGGCTTAAAAGGTTTAGTGACTGAGAAGGCAGGTCTAGTCAACACTCAAATGCCTATTGCCACTGTAGACAAAAACAGAAATAATTAAAAGTAAATCCTTGTACTAGAGTACTTGTAAATGCTAATAGATAATAATAATTAATAATAATAATAATGATTATAATAATGATACTTTTTAAACCACTCCAAATTGCATATCACAAACACACACATTGTGAGGAGGGACTTTTTTTTTGTCATTTGAAATGAGTCACTATCTTCCCTGTGAGTCTACAGCTTATTCCAAAAAGGGATGAGAGAGAGCCCGCAGGGAACAAGGAGTCTTAACCATGCCTGCTTTCCGCTCAGATTATCCACTTTCCAGATACAAATGGTTATGCTTGGGTTCTACAACAAGGCCTTGGAAACAGAACGACAATGGGAGGATTATCCGAGACACCTGATGCACAAGATTTGTAACAAAAGTCTGTGGTTTCTCTGTAAATTGCTAATCTGAAATAGACACAACAAAGCGTCCACAGCTTCAACTTCAAATGGTTTAAACAAAAATAGAAAGAGCCATGAACGGTGTCCTTATCGCTGTCCAAATCTGATGTAAACAATGTTCATAGAAATTGGGTCTGTTAAGAAAGTTTATCCAATATATCTGGATAGCAATAAAAACCGTTTCCTAGGAAACTGTAAAATCCTGTACCATGCAGCACAACCCAATTAAGAGAAAAGTTAGGTTGATTTCTATATTCAAGGTACAACTTTACACGTCTTTTCTCTTAACTCCTGTGATAATGTACAAGTAAAGTGGGAATGAAAATTAGCCATTTCTGGTTGGGTTTTTTTTTCTCTTTCTCTCTCTCTCTTCCTTTCACTGAAATCTCCCTGTGAAGCTCCTTGATCTGGTCTGGCTTGTATTTCTCAGTCATAGCCTGCAGGCCAGCCCTCAGATTCCCTGTGCATTTTCCTCCTTCCTCTTCAGTTCCAGGCTGGTTTAATACTGCCCTTCTGCTGCCAAAGACACCACTGTTTCATGTCTTCCCATTTCTTCCAAGACTGCTGCCAGCATGCTTAGGTTCCCATCTGGGAAGTTCTGAGCTTCCCAGAGATCCAGGATAACTCCAGTAGGACTTGATTTTGTTGCAAAATAGTTCAAGTATCTGTAATAGAGAACAGTAAAACATGCTGAATGGTAAAACGTACAGGTCGGCTATCCAACTGCATTCTGACCTGCATATGTTACCTCACTGGCCTTATAAGTATCCAGGTTATATCTGAGAAAGCACAATCACCCAGCTGTGCCCACTTTCTCCATAACTACAGGCTGAACTTTATTGGATCAGCACCAGCCAAAAACTGTGATTTAGAAACAGGTTCCATCTCAGCCCTCAGTAAGTCACTTTCAGAGACAAGAATGACTGTGGTCAAGACCTTAGATGGAAGCATTTAAGTTTTCTTCCTAGCGTTATACTGGGGTTATACTGGAGAGTGGGGAGGAGGCAGTCCTTTAAGCATGCATAGATTTTCCCTACTTGGTTTTATCCAATTAGAAAATGTTTTGTCATCACACGGTACCAGCAACAAAAAAAAAAAAAAAAAAAAAAGGGAAAGCCCTGAAGAAATGGGTAACCTTTGATGGCCCATCTTGGTTGCAGGAAAAAGGAAACTGGAGTTTGTGTCAGAAGCATCTGTCCAACAGTTCAACTGTAGGATTGTGGGCAAATTATTCACTTTTCTTCATATGAAAAATTAGCATACTACAGTTACTACAGTGGCACTTCTTACCTCACAGGATTAGTATAAAACTAGATATAGGGACTAAACCTGGGATTTCACTAGTGAAGGAACCTTCCAGTGAACAGCAACTTCTCTGAAAATCAGAGAGCTGTCCAGAGTGCTGAGAAGCTAAGGGACTTGTCCAAGATCACAAAGCCAGGGCGTATCAGAGGCAGGACCTGAGTCAAGGTGTTTCTGGCTTTGAGGTCAGTTTTCTATTCATTGTCTATGTGTTGCAATACTAATACTTTGTAAATTATAATAAAATTATAAAATTATAAAATGTTATTGTATAACAATAAGTATTATTATATAACAATGAGTATTATTATGATGATGAAACATAAGGACTTACCCAACACTGCTTTGATCAATGGCTAAAACTGGAGACTAATTCCCCTACCCCCTCTGTCATGGCTCTAGGCATATTTGCCCAGGGCAAGAAAACACACATCCCCTTTCTACACTATAACAGAGTGCAATGAATTGAATATAACAAAATACAATATAATCCATGTTTATCAAGAACATTTTCACACTATGTACCAAGATAAATATAATGTTTAGAGAAGCTATGGCCATTGATTTCAAGGAGAGCAGGCTACTAAGGCAGTAAAGCACCAATGAAGATAATTGTATAAAACAATATTACATGATACATACACTACAAAGCAAAATGCTATGTGAGATTATTAAATGGGGAAGGATTTGGGAAGGGAAGTCTGTCACTTAGCCAATAAACATTTATTAAGTACCTACTGGGTGCCAGGCACTGTGCTAAGTACTGAGAATTAAAAAAAAAAACAAGGCAAAAGACAATCCTTGCCCTCAAGGAGCTTGCGATCTATTGCAAGAGACAATAAGCGAATAAATAGACAGGATAAAGAGGAAATCATTAAAAGAGAGAAAGAACTGGAATTAATAGTGGACAGGAAAGGCTTCTTTTAGAAGAAGAGATATTAATTGGGGCTTAAAGGAAGCCAGGGAAGCCAAGAGGTGGAGATAAGGAGGAAGAGTATTCCAGGAATGGGGGACTGCCAGAGAAAATGCCTGGAGCTGAGAGATAGAGGGTCTTCTTCCTGGAACAGAAAGGAAGCCAGTGTCACTGAATTGAAGGATATGTGTTGGGGATTAAGGTATAAGAAGACTGGAAAGGTAGAAGGGGGATAGGTTAAGAAGGGCTTTGAATGTCAATCAGGATTTTGTATTTAATTCTGGAGGTGATAGAGAGCCATTGAAGTTTATTGAGTAGGGGAGTGACATGGTCAGACCTAAGCTTTAGAAAAATCACTTCAATTGCTGAAGGAGCATGGATTGTAGTGGGGAGAGACCTGAGGCAGGCACACTCACCAGTAGGCTATTGCAGTAGTCCAGGTGTGAGGTAATAAGAGCCTGAACTAGAATGGTGGTGGTTTCAGAGGAGAGAAGAAGGTATATTTGAGAGATGCTGCAAAGGTGAATCAACAGCCTTTGGCAACAGATTGACTATGGGGTGTATGAGACAGTGAGGAGGCAAGGATGATTTGTGAGCCTGACCAAAAGGGTGATGTTGACTCCAACAATAATAGGAAAAACATGAGGATGTCTACCTGACATCCAATATGAGATGTCTGAAAGGCAGTTGGAGCATGAACGAATGGTTGCGCCTACCTATCCAGCTTCAGTTTGTGGGCTAGCATCCTCCAGTCATGACCTCTGGTCTGAGGGGCATCAAGGCTGCTGCAGAGCTTCTGCCGAATAGGGAGAGGGATACTGAAAGCATTGGGTCCTGTGATGGTGGTGATGGTACTTGCTGGGTCCAGAAGGGGAAAATCGATGCCAGTGGGTTCCTGTATTTCAGTAGAGAAAACAACACAGTCATTGTTATTGGCAAAACAAAGGGCAATCAATATTTAATCAATGCATTAAATGAGTATAAATGTAAAGTTCTACACTTAGGTTCAAAAAATAAATGACACAAGAACAGGATATGAAAAGTTTGGTTGGTTTGAGGGGACTAGTAGGGAAGGTTAAATTAATTTAATATTAGGCTGTATTAATAGAGACATAATGTCCAGAGAGGGAAGGAATAGTTTCATGTATTTGTTCTGGTCACACTACAACTGGAATGTTTTCAATTATAGGCAACACATTTTAGAAATAATACTGACAAACCGGAAAGTGTCCCGAGGATGATAAATGACAATGGAGAGGAGACTAAAGACCAGGCAGACATCAGCTGAAGAAAGTAGGAAGTTTAGTGAGAAGAATAGAAGGTGTGAGGTGGGGACATGATAGCCAGAGGCAGACATGGGGAAGGCTGTCTGTCATGTAGTGGTGGTATTAGACTGTTCTCCTTGAAAACAGGCTTCAGGAGCAATGAGTGGAAATTGTAGAAGGGTCAGTTTAAGTTAAGGTAAGAAAATGATTTTGAACAATTAGCATCAGTGTGGATCACTGGAGATCTTCAAGCAGAAAGTGAATTATCACCTGTGAGGAATATTGTAGGAAATTACTACCAATTTGGACCAGATGACCTTGGCCTCTAATTCTGTGTCCCTAGGATGTGTTTTCCTGAGGAAAGCAAATAATGAAAGATAATCACCTAGCATTTAGTAAGTGGCTGCTATGTTCAAGACCCAGGGCTAAGCACTATTATTCTCTTTAGTCAGAAATTGGCTTAAGACTTGGGTTCAAATCTTGCTGCTGACAAAATACTGAGTGACTGTGGGCAAGTCACTCACACTCTCAGTGTTCTTTATTCTAATCTCTAAGACTATAATTTCACAGAGAAAGTGCTGGCCTGCCTTGTTAGAAAGAATTGCCTCATCTGGGAGCTCCCTATGTCAATGAAATCACAGATCCAGTCCTTCTACTTAAGTCATCAGAAATACAGTTATTTCTTCCACATAACGGCTTTCCCCATTGTGGTTTTGATATATCACGGATTGGTATAAGAAATTAAATAGGAGTTGTGGGGGAGTTTTGAGGAAGCTGCAGATGACACGTGAAGGCCAGTAGACAACATAGAAAAAGCTTAGAAACTCAGAAATCCATAAAATATATGTATAATATTGTATATCATCAACATATTTTAACTTTTAATATCATAATAATTCAGACTTCTCCCCTGATGTGAAGGGAGGGCCAAAAATTTTTATGTGGATTTTCTAGATCATGGGAGTGCCATGCCCCTAACCCATGTGAGGTGAAAGGGATGTCTGTATTTGTGCAATAACTTTGCATAGTCTGTGGATTTATTGCTTCATATAGAAAATGATTCTAGATAGAAAGCACTGGAACAGTTCAAATACAGTTTTCTAATGTGGTCCTTCAGGAATGAGCAGGAAAAGAGTCAGACTTCAAAGGGAAGGACCAAGACAGCACCCTGAGAAAGAACAGGGCTGACATTTAACTGCTAGAAGTTGGATCTGTTGGAGAATGTCTGACGCAAAGGAGAAAGCCAGTGGGAAGTGGCAGGATGGGTCACCCCTTGTACCCCAACTTGGTGGCTGCTAAATGAGATACTTGACTTACTTTCCTGCCTCTTCCCTTCCCCCAGGTTCTTCCCCTTGCCTGGAAGGCTTTCCCACCTCACTTCCTCCTCTTAGAATCCCTGGCTTCCTTCCAAGCTCACTCCAGTTGCTACCTCTACCCGAGACCTTTGTGGTCCTTCCCTTCCTCAACTTTCTCCCACTTACAATGACTTTGGATTACTCTGGATTTATTTACTTTGGTACGAGTTGTATTCCCAACACCCCCAGATGCCCTGTAGAATGTAAGTTGCTTGAGAGCAGAGACTTCTTTGTTCTGGTCTTTGCGTCACTATCCCTAGCACTTAGCCCAGTGTCTTACACTTAGGACAATTGGGGAAGAGGGACTGGACTTGAGGTTTCTTTAGTATAGCAGACTTTCTGATAAGGAAACCCCATCTACCCATGCAAGTCATGACATTCTTTGAAACTTAGAATCTCTAATTGTTACCCAGAACACTGAGAGATTGGGACTTGCCCAGGGTCCCCCAACCAGTTTGTATCAAAGGTGAGACTTGACCCCAGGTCTTTTCAGCTCTCTATCAACTAAACCTGGCTGCCTATAATAGCAGGACAACCAGGAGGCACTTAATAATGTTTTACGAATTGGATTGAATGACAGGAACCATATGAGAAGGCAGCACATTGGAGGAGAAACAACACAGTATTTGGAGCTCGAAGGAATGAATGTCCATTTTAACTCTGCTACCGAATATATGTGTAACTTGGGGGTAAGTCACTTCTCTTTCTTCAAACTGAATTATTTTTTTCATCTGTAATGTTACTGGGGTAGATTAGATGACCAAAATCCTATATGACTAAAATTATATTAAAATAAGTTTGAAATTTTTTTTTGTCTTTGAGGAAGCAGAAAACATAGGAGACCTTCAAAAGGTGTCTTCTACCTGCAAATCTAGTTTCTACCAATGAAACCATACATTAATCCTTTAAGCAGAGTCAGTCCCCAAAAGAGCATCAATGAAAATTCTGACTCTCATCCGCAGGAGAAAACAGGAGCCAATCTAGTTATTACATTTATGTATCAAGAAGGCAAAAGCAAATGTTGTCTGAGAACTATTAAAGCAATATAAGAAAATCAATTGAATTGACTTTAAAGTGGGTAACCCCTGGGTGTTCAACATTAGTTGCTGGAGGAAAAACAAGAGAGATTCATGTCCAGCAGCAGAGAAACCTAGGGCACAATTAATGGTGTACTGCTAAGGATATTCTGTGAAACTCTCCCTGCCAACACCTTCAGAGCAGGTATAGACCAGCAAAAGCAGCCACCAAGGGCATCCTGATTTATTCCCTGTGGTGGGAATTGAAGGAGCCTGTGGGTCTGGTGTTGATTTTGCAAAACTGAGCTTCATTTGTAAAGCTTTAGCCAACACTCTGTTTTGCTGGTTATAGATTCATGCTGTGTAGTGGCCACTTTGCTGCATAGAGGGCAGTTTAGAGCAAAACTAATTTTTGTAATAATATTCAGAGCAGTGTTGGCCCTAGTCACAGTAGCCAGATTCTTGACCCAAAATCTGGCACATACTATGTCAAAGGACCATTTCGTGGGTATTTTGTTTGTTTGTTTTAAAGCTCCAACACAACCGGGATTTTAAGATTTTGACATATGTCAGAATCCTTACATGAGAGATCAGGAAAATATTGATACTAATGTACATTAGTCAATGTTTTATTCCTGAAAGGTTTCCTCATTTCACTGTTATTCCATTGATAATGATCTGCAGATCGCACCTCCTCTGCACTTTAGTAAAAAGTCATCATCTGATGGCCAATGTGGTGTTGAATCTCTCTATACTTAGCTAGCCTAGTTCTTGAATGGGGGGACATCTCCAGTCATCCTGATCTATATATTACCACTGGTCCCAGAGGGCTCCAAAGGAGGAAGTGAGACTGGTGACCTTGCACAGCTCTTCCTCACTTAAACCCAATTCATTTGCAAGTCATGGCACCATCTTCCTGATGTCGTGGTCCTCTTTGGGAACGAAGGACAAACAACAACATCAACAAGAACAACAAGTTCTTGAAGGGCAAATATAGGGTTTATCACAGAGCTTATACTCAAAGCCTTTTCATCCTGTAGGATCTATTAAAGTTTGCTCTACTGTCATAGACATATTGTCAAGAATCCAAGATCACTACCATAACATAATGAATGAATCAATGAATTCATTCATTCATTGAGTGGCTTGCATTTATATAGCACTCTAAGATTTACCCTCACTACATTCTCTATTATTATGCTCATTTTACATATGAGGAAACTGAGGCTGAGAGAGGTTAAGTGACTTGCCCAGGGACACACAGCTTAGAACGAAGATCTTCCTGATTCCAAGTCCAGTGCTCTATCCATTGTACCACCCATCTACCTCTTATTGAGCACCTAAGCTATGACAAAAGGTCAAGGACTTAGTTACACAGTTCCTGAGTAAGAGTAGAAAAAAAATCATAAGTCCATGCAAGTATAAGAGTTCAATTCTTATGGTATTTAGTTATACCAATATTAGTAGCAAGGCAGGGCATCCTTCCTGGCCTCAATAAGTGATACAGCAGTGGCTATTGATGGCACAAATACTTGAGTTTTATTAAAGATGGCCATTACTTCTTCCACTTATGTGGTAGGTAAAATTAGAGACTATCTAAATCCAGCACTTATTACAATAATTGTTTATGATTGTGGTTGTACCATCTGTCTTTGATGTTGTGCTTTCCCTAGATGAATATATAATTTTACATCCAATAAATATCCAACCAGATGTTATGGGTAATAGCTTTTATTCTCAAGACTCTGCAGAATCAGTAAATTTCTAGGGCCATCTCTACACTTGCCCTAAAGTTGTCCAGAAGAATTCATAGTCTTGGATATGACTGCTTGCTCTCCAGACCTTATGGGAATGATGAAAGCAGACAGAACAAGGACTGAAATGGAGGCAGCACAAAAGGTAAATATCATTTCATGTCCTCTAATTTTCCTCTAATGATCCTACATGGATAGGTGGATCAAATAAACAGCAGAGGCTGAAAGTGAAAAGGACACCAACATACAGACTTATTCTTATCTATGAGACCATGAAACTGACTATTGAACTCGAATTTGCCTGAGCACAGTCTTGACCCTCCAAAGTTGCTTCATTTATAGGGTATTAGAGCCACCAACTTACATTTATATATTGCCCCTTTTGCCCCAACTAGTTAAGAGCATTTGTATGGAATCGAATATGTATATATATATATATATGTATAGAGGCCAAAATCAACATGAGATTAGAAGAGATAACAAAAAGGAGAGGCCAGGGCATATGGATCAGAGAGTTCCATTTATAGCATTGTAGAGTTGGAAGGTCCTAAGGTTCGTTTCAAGACCTCGAGTCATGGTCATTTATTGAGACTCATTCTCTCTCTACAACTGTCATTGTAGAGACAAGCTCTCCAATGGACAAGCTGCCATCTAGGTTGGCTTGAAGACCTCCAAAGGCAAGGCTTTTGGTGGGGGTGGGGGGAGGGGACCACCACTTCCAGAAGAGGCCCTTTGGAAGAGCTCAAATCCTTAGGAAGTTTGTACTTTCGTCAATTTTAATTGTGTTTCTTTGCACCTTCACTAGTTACTCCTAGTTATACTCCTGGCATCTAAGAGAACAAGTCTAATCCCTCTTCCAGATGACCTCCTTTTAAATACATAAAGATAAGTAGAAGATTCTCTCCTCTCCCCTGCACCCCAGTCTTCTCTTCTCCAGGTTCAAGATTCTCAATTCCTTTACCTGATCTTTCTATGACAGTAACTTGAGGTCTTTCCCCACTCTGGTTGCCTTCTTTTGGATTCTTGCTAGCATATATTGATAAGCCTCCTAAAACCTGGTGTCCAGAACTGACCACAGTGCTTCAGACATGGGAGATTGCATTTGGAAAATTACATAGTGGTTTTAATACCTCCCCTCCCCCAGCTTCTCTGTGAGATAAAGGCCAATCTTTTTAACACTGGTAGTCTTCCAGTGATGTTATGTGACTATGAATCATGGGATATCATAGCCTATAAAGAATTAAAATTATAGGTGACCCAAAGGGCAATGGACAGATACATAGTAGATAATACAGATAAGCTACAATGAAAGATTATAGACTAGCATCAGCATGAGCAATTTCATCACAGTGATGTATGAATAGAAGAAGAAGCTGGACTAGTAACAAATTGGTAGTGATATGCCTCATCTCCTTTACTACTACTCATTTAATGTGAAGAAATCTATGTAAAGGAACCCTATATATTGCCTATACACCAGTGAGGGGCTTATGGGAAGACATGAACAAGAAGTGCATAGGGTAAGGAGATAGGCCTGAATAAGTTGCTATCTGCACTGTTGAATGGAAGGCTCAAATTAATGAGATCACATATTCAAAGAAGTAGTGGAAATTTTTCTAGAAAATGAAGGTCAGATGTTTTTTCTCTAGTGAATTCTTTTCATTCTTTCTTTCAGAGTAAAACAGCAGAATAAGTAGATTTGGTGACACATACAAAATGACACTGTTTAGTTCATACAGATGGTTTATGCTCTCATAGTTTGGTATAGAACCTAGCTGGTCTGACCATACTTCCTGAGTATTGGCAAAAGTTACCATTGCACAAGGTGCTCAGTCCTATGTGATATGGTGGAAAATGTCCTGTATTTGGAGGCAGGTTATCTTGTTTCAAAATCCAAGCCTGCTGCTTATTATACTTGTGAATTTAACCAAGTCATAGCCCCACAGACCACAGTTACATCATTTGTAAAATAAGAGTAGCATTGGCTAGATTATCTTTAACTTCCCTCCAAGAAAGTATTTCTATAACGATGTTTCACCTCTTTTGGATGCATGTGGAGCGGGGGGGGGGGGGGGCAGCGGCTGGAAGTCTTGCTAGGGAAATAGATTATTGAGACACCAGGGAGCAAAGGGGCTGCATGTGGACATACTAAATTTCCCTATGTCTCCCTCCTCCGGTCCACCATTCAATTTGGGCGTCAAGAACAGAGAGAGACACACACACCGCGGGGGAGACTAAAGCTTCTGTCTGCCATGTGGCCAGGCGACAGCTGGCTTTGGGAATGGGACTTCTTGGGTTGCCAACTTGAACTGGCATCACCCATCACCTGTGGTGATGGGGAGCAGAGGGAAGGAGAGTTGAGATCCAGGCCTGCAGCAGAGAAGCAAGCTGCCAACTAAGACTGTGAGGAACATGGCTGCCAAGGGGAATTCCAGAGTTTTGCGGTCTGCCAGCTATCATGGAACATGGAGGAGAAGTAAGCTAGGGATAGAAAGACCAATTTTTCTCTCTATAGTCTGTCCTATAGGTCTGTCCTTTCTCTCCCATAGGTTATCCTGGGTTAGAGTTCAGGAACCATATGCACACACACACACACGCACACACACACACACACAAACACATGGAAGCACACACACACACAATATATATTTCTTCCCTTATCATCCCACCCCCAAGTCCAAGGGCCTGAGGAGGATTTGCAGGAATTGATTGGATAGGATGTAGGCACTTGATTTACTTCTTTCCCCTTTTTTCTCTTCATAGAATATTTGGTTGAGATGAGTTAGGATATTTCCCAGATCATTGAATCCACCATTTTAGATTTGAGGAAATTTAGCCTCAGGGATATTAAATGACTAGACCAAAGTCACACAGTCAGTGAGTGTCTGAGGTGGGATTTGAACCCAGATTCTCTGGCTCCAGAGCCAGTGTTGTTTCTACTGTGCCAGAGTTTAAATGAATCATAGAACTGTTCCTATAACTTTTCAACAAATTGGACCATTATTTCATTCACCTCTAGATAAATACTGCATTCAGAACTAGTACCCATTATGACCGAGGAGTAATGTGGATCTTGGGGCAATAAAAGGGAAGATAGTATAAGAGTTTATGGACTAAGCATCCTCATTGAGTCTTTAGGAAGGTCTACATAAGTACATGGAAAAGGAGAAGGCTGGATAAACTCTGTTGAAACCAGTTGGCTGGTGTCCACTTGGTGGATAAATGACACATTATACTCCCTTGCTGGTTAATTAATTAACTCATTAATTGAGTGACAACCTGTTTGCTGTAGGTTTATGGAAATCAGGTTGGTTATGCCTGTGTGACAATAAGAGTTGGCTGGAACAACCACCAAGGACCCACACCACTGCTCTTCTAAGATGAACAGAAACCAAACTTTTTGGCACAATGGTGAAACCCAGGGCTTCCCAACTATCCATGCATAAAAGAAGTTAGTTATCCTTTTATTAACAAAAGTCTTGTCTCCTAGTAAAGATATCGGAGGCAGTAGCAAACATGGCAGCAGGGGTGGGAGCCGGGGAGAGCTGGCTCCAGCATGGCTTCACTGGCTCCCTCTACGGGTGTCATTCCATCTTTCTGAGCTTCAGTTCCCTCATCCATAAAAGAGAATCCTTTCTCCCTCACAGGTTGGTGATAAAGAAAAGGGCTTTCAAAACTTAAAACACCATAGAAATGCAAATAAATATAATAATAATTTTTATTTTCTATGAAATCATAATATGCCCAAGGTTGGCTCCGGCTCTTATAACTGTTTACATTTTTGTTATTTTCTGGAGTGCCTGGGGGGCTGTGTCAGAAGCGACAGGCAGGATCTTTCTCTTTCCTTCCTTTAACTCTAACTTCTTAGCTCCCATCTCTCCTCTCCTCTCTCCAATCTCATTGGGCCCTTTTCTAATTCCTTGTCTAGGGTTTTTTTTTTTTTTCTCAACATAGCGATCATGTCACTCCCCTTTAGGGTAGAAGGATCATACTGTTTAACAGCTATAGTTTCTATTGTCTTAAGTCCTCCAGGAAATGAGAGGCCAGGGGCAGAGATAAGCTCAAGTTTATATGCAAACAAGATGAAGGGGGGGCAGCGAGGGGGCACAGTGGACAGAGCACCAGCCCTGAATTCAGGAGGACCTGAGTTCAAATCTGGCCTCAGACACGTAACATTTACTAGCTGTGTGACCCCGGGCAAGTCACTTAACCCCATTGCCTAGCCAAAAAAAAAAAAAAAAAAGAGGAAGGGGTAAGGAACGCAGACGAGGGCTTGTACTGCATGGGAAGAACACACCACTTCTTGGGCTGTGGAGTAAAGGGCTGGACCCTCCAGCTGCAGGGCAGTAAGGTCCAGAGGTCTTTTGGTAGAAAGAGCCCCAGTCTAAAGTCCAAGACCTTTGACATAGATCTGGTACTCGCACTTGTTCCATGTGTCTGGGCTTGGACAAATCACTCCCCCTGTCTAAGTCTCAGTCATCTCATCTGTAAAGTAAGGTAGCTCTGGATATATGATCCTATGGATTTTTGTAATGTGGGATGGACATGTACGTAATTAAGTTTTATCAGGAAAAACCGGGGATAATGATACTGAGCTAATAAAACACAAACAGGAAAACCAAACCATCAGTTTGACTGTATGAAATGTTAATTGCATTCCCTTTTGTGAGTGACCTACCAAATGGTCTAATTACCTTGCAGCAAAACAGTGATAATACATGTCATCAAACGGGATCAAATTATGCTTGTTCTAAGTTGTATTTGATTATATTCTGTGTGTTCAGTCTCCCTAGTTCATTGTCCATGTGATGTAATTGTCTGCTCACTACTGGATGGTCCTGACTCAGCTCCAGAAACTAGTTGATGGCAAAGGGGCAATTATGGTGCAGGCTTTTATTTTATGGACTTTCAAATTCATCTTTCTCCTCTGGTGCACAGAATGGGCTCCACAGGAGAACAGCGGGGTGGACTTCTTTCCTGAGGCCAGCTCCAGTCACAAAAGATACCCATTTTCTATTTCTCTTGCCTCCTTGATTTTTTTTTTCTGTTTGACATGATTGAAGAAGACTCATGGAAGCCACAGGTGATACTGCCTGCCTGCTCCAGATATTCTAGGGCACTTCCTATTGACAACATAGCTCAGCCACCCCGAGTAGCTGCCGGTCTGCTTGCAGAGACCAGATTTTGTTGTTGAGGATGGAGAGGCGTGACTTTCCTACCAAAAGGCCAGAAGGAGACCCCAAAGCGGCCCCCATTTCATGGTGAGATGCTATGGGGGATGGCTCCCTGAGCCGTGTCTACTGACCATGGTCAGAGAACAATATTGTTCAAAGGAACATAGATCTGGAATTGGAAGGAATTTTGGAGGTCATCTTGTTCAACTCTCTCCTTTTACAGATGAATAAATATGTAGGCCAAGGGATTTGCTCACAGTTACTATTCAGGGAATCCACTTCACAACTCATTTTGGTTAGACTTTGCCAAGTGAATTGTTGGAAGACTGGAGTCATCTGTTTCTTTTTATAAAGGATCTCAGGATTCACTTCAAGAAAAATGGGCTAGATGATCTCTAAGATCCCTCTACTTGTCTATGAAGAGCTGTAAACTATAGTAAAGACAGCACTATCCTGGGAATCTTGGCTTTAGAATTTTGTGTTCAGTCCACCTGCCAACTATCTGTGTGATCCTGGGCAAGAGTCCTGTTTAGGAGAAAAAAAGGGTGAGCACAGTTACCCTCCACTTGCTTGGCATTTATAGCATACATATAATTTAAACATGTTCCTAGAAGCTCCCGTGAACATTGGGATTTTGGAAATCCTAAAAGTCAGTTGTTTATGACATCATAGCTACATGGACTACTCTTCTATAAATCCCCAGATTGCATTCAAATAACTCATACAATGCTTAGATTCAAACCACTGACCCAGAAGCAAAAAGCAGTGCCCCACATGATCCCCCTGAGTCATCTAGAGTTTGACCTTTTTTTCCCTTCCTTTAAATTTGTTTGCCCACTTTCCTTGGATAAAAAGTCACTTGTATTTCTGAACAGCTGCTTTATCTGGAGGGAAGTCTCTGTGTCAAGGCTGCAAAAGAAATAGTGTTCTTTATATACTAATGCGAGAAAGATAATTCTTAAGTTATGACCATACTAGTCAAAGCTGCCTTTTCTCTATGAAGAGGTGGAGAGAGGGTGATGAGGGGGAGGGCTGAAGGCCTTTCATTTGTTGCTGCATCTGATCCACCTTTTCATCTGGCAGCAAATGAGCACCCCTAACAGAAAGCATGCATCAAAAGGATCACTCTCTTCCCCCTCCGAAATTATGCAGCTTTTGTTGTCTTTGGTGCTGGGTGGTTATTGAACTTTGCAGACCTGCTGGGCTCAAAGAGTGAAAACACCATCCAAAGTCAGCGGGGTGGTACTGTGTGCCTCAGAGATATGGCTTGTGCAACAGAAGCCACTGGCGGTTGCTATGGCATTGTGACACCAAGATCATTCCTTATGAATGTCACTAGGGGCTGTGACTAAAGTGGTTTATGAGTCAAAAGGCTCATGGAACTCCACAAGGAAAAGATGACCGCACCTCAATGGAATATGGGAAAGGGACTGAGGGAGATAAGTCTTTAAATGTGAGATAGAAAGGAAGACAAGATGAGCAAACTAACATGTCATTAGTCACTGTGTGTAGGGCAGAGAAACCATGGTTCTTTTCAATTGTCTATGTAGTGCTGCTGAAATTGTCTAATGTGGCGATCACAGGCTCACTTAGTGGCATAGAAATGAGGTCTCTAAGAGCCCCAAAGTTTTAAGCACTGAATCTACTTTCTGTTCATTAACTTTGTAAAGGTTACAAAGTTTTAGATTATGGGTTTTGGAGCCGAATTAAAATGCGGCAAGCCACTCCTCATCTTTTTCTTCCTTCTCATAAAGGAAGCTTTGTTGGCTACTGAGAAATAGTTGTTTATTCAAGGTAAATGAACAAAATGCCAAGCAAAGTGTGGGAAGATGTCAGTAAAGAGAAACTGAGAGGAATTTCCTGCTCACAAGGAAAAACATGCATAGATTTTACATCTATCATTGGAGCACCCATCCCCAGAGGAGAAGAGAGACAGAGAGATGGTCCCCTCTCTCCAGACTGCCCCTTTCTCTCCTGTAAACTAGGGTGAGAGGTGGCGATTGTCCTGTTTACCTCTGACACTGTACAGGAGAGCTGGACGATCTGGCCTTCTCCCTCTACCTGGCGCACGCAGAGCTTACAAACTAACTCCACTGTGGTCAGGCTGAATCTTTCCAAGGTGAAGGTACAATGGAGATTTCTTTGACAACCGCTCCAGATATGGTAAAAAGGAATTTCCTATAGGACAAACAAATGAGATGAAATGAAATGAAACTTTCCAAAAGCTAAAAAATGAAATTGTTTCAAAAAATCCATCAAGAAATAGCTTAGTAATGACAAAGTAACTTGCATTTCTATAGAAGTGGAAGACAGGGTTTATTAAAAGACATTTTGATAGGACAGGGAGGTGGGAGTAAGCTTAAAAGGGGGATAGATAGAGACAAGATGTGTGTTGATTTCCTCATTTAGCTCCTGATTGAGGAAGCTCATTCTGCCAATGCAGGTCAGCACCTTCTCCTTATGTTAGAGTACTTGCCTATACTCATGCAGCCAGGATGTGTCAGAGAAAGGAATGGAAATATCTTCTGACTTTGAGGCTAGCTCTCTACAGGGCCTCTAAACTTAACATATAATATATAGATTCAGTATACTTTCACACATTATCTTCATCTTTCATAGGATAGGTGCTTAATAGAAACTCACTATAACCTTACAGCAAAAGGTGCCGCTGATAAAATAGTATTGACAAGGCCCCAGAACAGGACTTTTCCTAGAAAAACAAATAGGCCCTAATGAAAACACAAAAAAAAACCACACCATCTAAATTACAGTTAGAAAAACACCTTGTTTTTTCTCTAAGAAGTGACACATTGGGCTGATTTATAGAACTGTAGTATCTCTGAGACTGTAAGTCACAGAGGAGGTGCTGATCTCCACAGATTCCTTTTCAGATGTTCCCTACACTAATGAAATTGCAGATCTAGTCCAGGGTTTCTTAATCAATGAAATAGGACATTGGCCCAAATCTAAGGGAGGGATCTGTTGGATTTCATTGTGCTGGATGTAAAGTAAGAAGTCTCAGGAGAGCTGAGACAGGAGAAAGGACAGTAGTTCAATCAGACAGATTGAAAAAAAAAAGCATGGTCATATTTAGGCAAATGAAATAAGAAAAATGAAGCATTTGTGCACTTTCTCCCATTATATTTGTTACTGTTTTGAGTATGCAAATGAACCAAAAAGGTGACTTACATATATGTGCACATATACATATACACACATGTATGTATATGCATATATACATATACACATCGATATAGATATATACATACACATATACACACACACACATACACACACATGTATCTGTAGCTAGCTAGTTAGCTAGAGATATATAGGCAGGAATGTAGAAGGAAAGGATTCCCATCATCTCCTTAGAGTGAAATATGTACACTGGCTGATAATAATAATCAAATACTAGGTCTTTGGCTTGGATGCATATACAATTCACATGTTAACTCACTGAAATGCTGCTGAACCTTCCTGGGTTAGCTATCAGGAGGTTTGTGCCGTGGGATATTTAGGTCTAACTGATTCAGTATGAAGGGAATTCCTTTGAGAACCCATAGGATGAATGGAATAAGATTGGGGTCCAACAGTTTAAAACCTATTATTTTATTGACTTTAACCCATAGTGGTTTAAAAAAGCACCCTCGATTTTAGTTTCTTTACTGAGGTTACTTCTCAACTTTCAAAGTTAAATTATAAAACTGGCAATGTTGAAGTCTAATTTGGATCATATGGTAAGACTGCTCTTGCTTGAAATCAATCCAATTTAAGGATAAACAGTACTTCATCCTCCTTCTGCTCCTTCTCCTCCTCCTCACCCTGTTCCCAATAAATGCATTTGGAGAATGGATTTGCTGAACCACTACAAATATTTCTGTGGAAATTTATTAGGAAGATGGATTCCCTCTCTTCCTAAAAACATAGAAAATTACTTTTTGCAACCATTTTGAGCTTGAATTAGAAAATCCCAGGGAGTCTCAGAACATCCCAGAGATGCATTCTCACTAGAGATTAATTTGGAATGGGGTGTGGGGACAAGGGAGCAGATCCCTTGCTCTGATTTGTTGTTTGCAGTCCTGACACTTTCTCTTTTGCTTGGGACTCTCACCTGGTACTTAGCAATCAGTTTACTCTTCCAGAGGGAATGGGCTATGTCGTGAATTGACAAACGCAGGTTGTGGGTGCTGCCTTTAAAATGGAGAGTCTTGGGTTCTTCCAGGAGCTGCCCTCCCATTTGTCTCTCCAGCTGTAGAACTTCCTAAAAAGAAGCAAATATGGCAAAAAAAAAAGTCAGCATCGAGCTGCATCATTTATGTCAACCCTTATCAAATGAGTAGATTCCCTAATGCTACAAATGCATGATCAAATAGAACCCAGCTACAATCATGAGCAGTCAACTAGTTTCTGGAGGGAAGAAGCAGTGAGATTGGATTTTATTTCTATCTCCTCAGGAGTCCTTGACTTCTATCACTGCTGCAGAAGAAGCATGCAAGAACAGTGGATTCCATCAAGGTCACCTGAAGTCATGGATTGTAGCTGGATACAGCAAAGTCTCAAGCATTTGAAACCTATCTAACCAGAGCCCTCCCTGAGCCAATAGATCCTTCACACTCCACATCCCTTCCAGCTACCCTCTTCTTGATTTAAAAAAAAAAAAGGCAAAAAAAATAACAACCCATACAATAGATTTAACGAAAGCTCAATAATAGCTATAGTTATTTAATTTAAGTAAGTTTAAATTAAGTAAGTTAAGTAAATATAAGAGTATATCCTAAGGAAAGTACATAACCAATGCAACTCCTAATTAAATATGTGTTTGTGTATACATGCAGTCTCCCTATATATATGTGTGTTTCTGTATGTGTGCATGCATGCATATGTGTGTGTGTGTGTGTGTGTGTGTGTGTGTGCATGTGTAGGGAGACTGAGGTTTTTCACTGGCCAAAGGGGAACACAGAGGAAAAGCAGATTTGCTGTTATATTTGGGCTGATAAAAACTCCATCTCCATATGTCTGGAGAAAATTCAGTAAGTTGTACAGAAAGTTGAAGTTCATGATGATGATCCTGAAGTATTTAAGTATTATCAACCATCAAAGACTGATTCAGCTGTGCTTTGACTGTAGTAAGTCTGAGACCAAAATGGTGAACTTCTGGGAACAGGCTGGAAGGGGGCCCACTAAGCTATTTAAGAAGGGGCAAAACAGCCTAGGGCAGAAATAGCAGGTCAAAGTTCTTGTGCTGATCAGTAGTGGGATTGAGCCCATGAGTGGCTTCTGTACATCCAGTGTGGACAAGATATCCAGAAGAAGGAAGGAAGGAAAGAAGAAAGAAAAGAAGGAAGGAAAGAAAGAATTAAAGAAGGAGGGAGGGAGGGAGAAAGAAAGATGAAAGAAGGAAGGAAAGAAGGAAAGAATGGAGGGAGGAAGGGAGAGAGGAAGGAAGGAAGGAATGAAAGAATGAGAGAGGGAAGGAGGAAGGAAGAAAAGAAAGAAAAAAATGAAGGAAGGAAGGAAAAAAGGAGGGAGTGTGGGAGGAAGGAACAAAGGAGAAAGGGAGGATAGAAGGAATGAAAGAAGGAAAAAAAGAAGAAAAGGAGAGAGGAAGGAAGGAAAAAAGGAAGGAAGGAAGGAAAGAAGGGAGGAAGGGAGGAAGGAAGGAAAAGGAAGGAGGAAGCAAGGGAGGAAGGAAAGGGAGAAAGAAAGAAAGGAAGAGAGAAAAGGAGGGAGGTCACACAGGTAGTGATTATCACAGGAATGGCTTATGATGGCCAATTTAATGCTCTTTTCACTACATTACTATACCATGGTGTGATGTGTCTCCTTCAGCTTTTCTTTGCTGTTACCAGTAGCATTGCACTTAGGAAGAAAGATACAGCGAACTGGGGGATGAAAGTGTTTGCAAGCTGCTGATGCTCACACTAAGCAGATAATGTGCTTGCAGTCTCAAGGGAGGATTTCTGCAAGGTGCAACTAGCTCAACATGATATACCAATTGTGGAGTCTAAACAAGGCTAGAATGTGAGCAATGCTTCAATTCAGAAGTCTATCAGCCTTAATATTTGTTTAATGAACTCCAATCCATAAGGGCTTAGTCCAATAAAGACTCAGCTAGCAAATTAATTGATTAGGCATACCAGGGCTTCATTTCAAGCTGCCTTATAAATGATGAAAAGCAAGAAACAATCATTTGGTCAAACCAGTATTCTGACTAAAATCTATTACTAAGAAAATAAAAATCCAATACTGGGTAGGAAATCGGGGAATGAAAAAGGAGAGCTCTTTTCATTCATGCTTAATGGTAAATGAGAGATGGAAATTCCCTATTTCACAGAGAATGTAAATTCCCTATTGCACAGAGGTGCAGGAAGTATTTGTCTTTAATTATTGGCCATCACTCAGTGAAGCTGTTACTTGTGGTACTCCATGAAGCTCCCACCCTGGTCCCTGCTCTGCACACAAAGGCATGAAAAAAGCTCAGTATTGAAACATATCGAATAGCTTATGACGCCTTTGCTTAACATGATCTTCGGGCCCTCTGCAAGCCAGATGAGTAAGAACACCCCACAGTCACAAATACTGACACAATTCTCACTCACCCAGAGAACCCTAAGCCACACATTTCATCTTGACAGAGGAGGAAGGAAAAGAAAACCCAGAAATAACTGAAGTTGCTTTTGCTTCAGCAGTGATGTATAATAAGCATATGTTGATCATGTTCATTGTCTAGTTAGCATAAAAGAGAAAGCTGATGTTCCCAATGAACCTGGAACCTGAGAAATTCTAAAGCTAAAATGATGTTTGTTTATAAGCCATTAGAAGAAAAGAAACATAATTAGAAATCTTTTAGATTATGGCTGTGCCAATCAATCAGTTCTAGCTTCTTTCCAGTATGGCCTAATTACCCCATCAAGATGTCTAAAGAGCAGTCGATAGTAATTATCTGATTACTGTAGATCTTCATTATGTCCAAATTATCTCTCTAAGATGTCTAAAGGAAGATGTGTTGTATTCTATGAGGTAACTGGATCCAATAATATATCAAATCTGCATATTCTACAAACAGTAAAGAACACTAAGGGCTATGCAGTTTGTTAAGAGATGTTTGAATCATTCTAAATTTTCTTGATGTGGAAGGCCGCCCAAAAACCTAAACAGCCATAGCCTGGAATTTCAGAATCACGGCCTTGAAAGCTAAAAGGAACCTTAGCCATCATCTGATCTAAACCATACATGAAAGTGATCCCTATATTTGACAAATGGTCATTCACCCTCTGTTTGATGACCAGGAAGGAGGGGGAACCCATCACCTCATCAGCTCCCATGGATTTAATGATCATTCTATGCTTATGATTCTCAAATCTACCTATCCTGCCCTAATCTCTCTGCTGACACCTCCAATCTCACCCCTCCAAGTACTTTCAGACATCTCAGATTGTATGTCCAGTAGACATCTTAAACTCAGGATGTCCAAAATGGAGCTCTAATGCCCCACTCCTAGCTTCCCTATATTACTCTAGAGGGCAACACATCTTCCCAGTCCCTCAGGCTTGCACCCTAGGAATCACACTGGTTTCCTTATTAACTCTCGCATTTTATATCCAAGCTGTTGCCCAGGGCTGATTTCACCATTGCAACATCTCTCGAATATGTTACCTTCTTTCTTCTGACACTACCTACACTTTAGTACAGGACCTCATCACCTCATGCCTGCATTGTTGCAATAGTCTGATGGCGGATATGCCTACTTCAAGTTTTTCCCTCCATTCAGTCACTAAGGTGATTTTCCTAAAGCACAGCTCTGACCATGCCACTCCCCTACTCAATAAACTGCAGTGGTATTCTATTGCCTCCAAGGTCAAATATAAAATGCTCTGTTTGGCATTTAAAGCCCTTCACAACCCAGCCCACCCCCCTTTCCAGTCCTCTTACATCTGATTCCCCAGCATGCACTGTTTGATCCAGTGACTTTGGCAACCTGACTGTTCCGTGAACAAGAAACTCCATCTCTCAGCTCTGCACATTTTTCTTTGGCTGTCTCTCATGTCTGGAATGCTCTTCCTCTTCTGATCTGCCTACTGACCTCTGTGGCTTCCTTTAAGTCCCAGCTAAAATCCCTTCTCCCCAAGCCCTCTTAATTCTAGTGCTTTCCCTCCATTAATTATTTCCTATTTATTCTGTATAGTTTGCTTTGTATATATTTGTTTGCATATTGTCTCTCCTATTAGATTATAAAAGCCTTGAGGGCAGGGACTGTCTTTGGTCTCTTTTTGCATTCCTAGATCTTGGCACAATGACTGGCACACAGTAGGCGCTCAAAAATGTTTATTGATAGATAAATTTCAAAGACCATTGAGAGGTTAAATAACTTGCCTAGAGTCACCCAACTTGTATGTATCAGAGATAGAACTGGATCATAGGTCTTCCTGGTTCTGAGGCTGGCTTTCATGCAATTACATTGCCAAACTCTTTTGAATGAATTTTAAATCAAATGACTCACCAAGTGTTTGTTAAGTACCTATTATATATGAAGCATCAGGCCAGGAACTAGGGATACAAATGCAAGTAGGGCAATCTTGGTTCTCAGGGAGAATAGATACTACCTGGAGGGAGGGGACGGGGTTATAATGTGTTGGCAGATAAGCAGAGAAAAGATATGTACAAAGTAAATATAGCGATTTTGGAGAGGGAGCAAACAACTGGAAGAATGAGCTAAGGCCTGTTGAAGGAGGTGAGTGTGGAAGGAGCTAAGAGTTTCAAGGGATGAAGAGGGGGAGCCTCCCAGGCATGGAGAACTTTGACAAAAGTATATATGCAGGATATAGAATCTTATGTATAAGAATAGCCAGTTGGTTAGTTTGAATGGGATGTAGTTTGCATAACAGAGAACAATATGGAATCAGCCTAGAAAGATACATCAGAGCAAGATTATGACCGTTTTTGAGTATTAAACAAATAGTTTGTATCATTGTACAGGAAATGGGTAGACATTGAAGCTTCCTGAGCAGAGAAGTGAGGTGCTTTAGGAAAGTCCTTTTGGCCGTTATATGGAAGGGTTAGAGGGGGAGAAACTGATGACCCGGAAATCCAGTGAGAGTCTACTCTAGGAGTCTAGGTGAGCAATGATGAGGGACTGAACAGAATGATGGTAGTGTGGATGGAGAGAAGGAATGGAGGTATAAGATGTTATGAAGATAGAACTGAGAAGACTTGGAAAGTGATTGGAATGGGGGGTGCTGGAGGAGGGGGTGAAGAGTCAAGGGTGATCCTGAGATTGCAAGGTCAGGTGACTGAAGGTGCTCTCAGCAGGAACAGGGGAAATTGTTGGAGTGGGGTGAGTTTAGGAAGAAAGGTAATGCTTTCTGATGTGGACATGTTGACATGTTGAATCTGAGTTATCTATGGTACACTCAGGTGGAGACATCCAGCAAACAGTTGGGATTGTGGGACTGGAGATCAGAAGACTAGTTTTCCCTCTTGAATGAAATAGTTAATTAGTTTTGGCAGGAATAAAATAAGCACAGCTAAACAGTAGAGAGCATTGTGTTGTATCAGAAAACCTGGGTTTGGATCTCTGTTACCTACTACTACCCTGTGTGACCTTCATAAGTTGCTTAACTATTTGGGGCCTCAGTCTACTCATTGATAAAATGAAAGGGTTGAACTATCAGGCTTTGAAGGTCCCTTCTCAATCTAAATCTATAATCCCATGAAAGAAGAGAAGGGGGAAAATAGTAATTCCTTTGAAATCATTTTTGTCTTTTTTATTTTATGTCAAAATCATTTATATGGCAAATACATAAAGACATGGAAAACAATGTCGACATGGAAAGTGGAATTTAACCAAATCATGCTTTCAGAAAGAAACATAGCTTTCTTTTTAATGAGGTTATCTTTACTACCTATAAAATTACTCTCCCCTTAGCTTTCTGTTAGAGATTTCAAATAGCTTGTCTGATTCCAAGATTGAACCTTCCTCTCTTGCAGGTTGGGGTTTATTTCTAGTTTCGACAGTGCTGTCCCCACCTCTCCAACTCTGCCCACAGACAGATTTTTCTCTCAAGAGCCTGTTTTCTCAGATAATACAATCAGGTCTCTAACCTATCTTTCCTGTGACAGCCAAGATGTGGAAGAACAGAAGAAACTAAGAGTGAATGGTGCAAAAGAGGAGACTATTTGCAGCCAGGACCTCTATGTTGGACAGAGATCAGAACAAGCTTGTGAGATCTGTTTCATTCACAGCAGGTGATGGATGCCTCCTGAGTGAGCCACCAAAGCTAATGCTGAATGAGTGTATATTGACTTGGGGAGCAATGGCAGACTGATCAACCTTACGGACAGAAAGAAGAAATTCAGTTCCTGGAAAAAGCAGGTTTTGCAGTAACCAGCTCATCTGAGAGATAGTGGAAGTCACAACCTTTATTATTTAGAGGATTAACAGGGCTGTACATTTGAAGGAATATGTTATAATTTATAAGCATAACTGCCTCTTAAATATTTGAGGATAAATAAGGCCTGGTAGAAAGGGAGGAAAGGAAGAGGAGAGCAAAATAATATTTATTGAGTGCCTACCATGAGCCAGGCACTCACTGTACAAGGTCCTGGGTATGCAAAGACAAAAAACAAATGATGTTCTTGGGGATCTCACCTTCTACTTGGAGTGGCAGGGATTCAACACATGCACAAAATAAGTTTGTTGAGACCCTCCTCAATGGAGGATCATAGTTCCAGAGCTGGATGGCCCCTCAGAAGTCATTGAGTCTAACACCTTCATTTTACAGTAAGGAAGCTGACACCGACAAAGGTGAAGTGATTTGCCATAGAGGTCACATGTTTCATAGGTGGAATGAAATCCCAGATCATCTGACCGTAGAGGGTACTAGCAACTGATGGCATCAGGGAAGGCTTTGTAGAAAAGGCAACCCTATGGTTGAGCCTTCAAGGACTGTAAGGGGCAGAGATGAGAAGGAAGGTCATCCTAACCATCGGGGACAGCCTGTGCAGGAGGTCGAGAGTCAAACTGCTAAAACAGAAGTGTGTGATGTATGAGATGTGGCTAGAAAATGTGGGATAAGCTAGATTGTGGTTGGCTTTGGGTACCTTGCTGAGGAGTTTCTGTTTGATCTTAGATGTGACAGAGAGCCATTGGAGCATCTTGAGCAAGAGAATGATGTGTGCTTTGGGAATATTGTTTTGGCAGCTTTGTGGAGAGTAGATTTGGAGAAGAAAGAGACTAGAAGTAGAAAAATGAATTAGGAGGCCATTGTCTAAATAATAGTATGAACTAGCCACATGCGTGGTAAGGAGAGAAATATGGAATGTTGTGGAGGTAGAATAGATAGTACTTGGCAATTGATTGGATACGAAAGGGGTGTGGTTTGAAGAAGAAGAAAAATTGTGAAGTGAATAGAGAATTGGGCCTAGAATCAGAAACATCTGAGTTTAAACCCAGCTCCAGATACTTTACTAGCTGTATGATGCTGGGCAAGTCACTTAACCTTTGCCTGCCTCTGTTTTCTCGTCTGTAAAATAATAGCAATACTTTCCAGGGTTGTTGTGAAGATCAAATATGAAGTGATATTTGTAAAGCACTTCGTAAACCTCAAAGTACTATATAAATACTACAATAATAATAATTGTTATTAATTGTCATCATCAGGAGCTGCATAACAACTCAAACGCTAGTACTTTTCTAAGCTTGGGATTTATATTTACTAATTTCTAGCTAATAGCATGGGCAAATTTTCCTCAGTCACTTGAAAAGGTGTAACTGAGCACCTGGAGCAAATAGAGCACTGCGCCATATACTTTGGATACATATTTGCAAATAAATATAGCACTTGTCATGGTGATGTTGAAGGGTTTATGGCTTTGGGGTTCAGGGCTTGTGAGGACTAAAGGATCCCAGGATCAAATTCTATCCTCCATGAACTAATCTCCTGTTCCCCTGTCCTGAATACCTCCTTTCATTCTCTCTGCTTGACATCAGTATTTCCACCTAGATGCTGCTGCCTTCCTTCTCCGAGGCAATAAACTCCTAAGCTCTTCGAGTGTAATGATTCCATTTGCAGATTATCTTCTGCCTAAAAAACCAACTCACATGTCTTTTTGTTGTTTGTTAGCAAAGAAGACAAACTGAAAGGAGGTTCTGGTCAGTGCTACGGATTTCACTCTCCCTGCTCTTCCTACCCTCTCCTAAATTGGCCAACCTCAAGTTGTTCCCATACCCAGAGAGCTTCGGGCAGTCTCAGGTGAGGAACAGCCCAGGCATCAGCATTGGTGACAGGACAATCACCAGGAGCATCAGAAAGGTAAAAGAAAACCACGGCTAAACAAATGGAATACCGCCCAACTTTCTACATCTTTTTGGTTGTGAACGCCTCTACCCTTTTTCTAGACACGGAATAAACTTGGTTTAGCATTCATTGTGGTTAAGAGACTATATCATTTACTTGAATCTGGACACCAACGAGTGGAGATGGGTTCCTTACCTTCCAGGGCTTACACTGAGTACCTCAACTAGGTTTGCATACGTGGAAAGGCTTATTAATAGTAAGTTGGTCAATAGCTATTGAACTTTTTGGTCATAACAAACCATGAAACAAAGACAAATAAAAAAGAACCCCCAGTGTTCTGAGACTCATTGGACTTGGATAAAATGGGGCAGAGGGTGCTAAGAGTGACCCATTCACCTAGAAACCCAAGGTCAACATGGACTAACAAAAGAAGTCCAAAAAAAAGGGATTATATTTGTATAGGAATTTAAGGTTTACAAAGCACTTTCCCATTACGAACTTGTGAAATATGTAGCACAAATATTATAATCCCTGTTTTATAGATGAGGAAACTGAGGAATAGAAAGCTGGAGTGCTTTGGGTCACAGACCTAGTAAGTATCTAAGTGTGTTTTTTAACCCAGATCTCTCAAGGCCAAATCTGGTGCTCTTTCCATTAAGTCATGCTGCAAAGACACAGCGTGAGTCCTTTGCACAACCTCAGAAGACCTCCTATTTGTGCAGGGCAGTATTTTTATTTGATTTTATTACAACCCTTTTCAGAGGTCACCGACTACGTCCTATTTCTGTGCATTCTTGAATCCTGTATGGCACGCTATGTTCTTTGGGGTTATAGTATGGAATGAGAAACTCAAGCCTTTGGTACTGTGGCTGTCACAGCTATGACTATATACGCTTCTCACAAGCAAAGGCCAAAGAAAAAAGCATCTGTTTGCTCCTTTTCTCTGCCAGTTCTTTAGATCCTGCTGCTCCTGCCACCGCTATCCTCTGTTCTCCATGTGCTGTCTGTCTCTCTGGCCTCCAGGCCTTCAAGCTGCATGGCCTGGCATTTGGTCTCTACCCACTGCTCTCAGTCCACCTGCCTGTTTCCTGACTTCTGGCTCAGGCCTTTGCCAGGAAAACCTCTTTCATTATGCATGCTAGGGTGCTTCTCTCTCCTCCTGTGTCAGTCTGTCCCACTTCATTCCTAATAAGTCCAAGGCTCCACTCTTGTGACCATTTGCAAATATTTTCCACTCAAGTCACTTCGTTTCCAGAGCTCTGCCTGCCATTCCCACAGCTGCTGCTGCTGCTGCCGCCGCCACACAATATTGCTCTGAACCACCTCTTTTCCTATTCACATGGACAGGAAAGTCCGTGTCACTTTCTAAAGGAAATGCCAAAAGATGATGCTTAGAGGAATGGCCATAACACATGTCTGTTCGCTCACTGTGGCTCAGCTCACTCCTGAAGAAAAGGAAAGTTCTGTACTTCTCCATGTTAGGAATTTCAGTTTTTCTCTTTTATTTTCCTTCTATTCATTGAGGTTAGTGGTATTCCTTTTAACCCTTTGGGGTCTTCATTTTAAAATTTTTATTTTGTCTATTAAGTAAATCAATATGCAAATCGAAAAGCATTTATTAAGTGCTTACTCTGTACCAGGTGCTGTGATAGATGTTAGGAATGCAAAGAAATGTAAATGATAGTTTCTGCCCTCAAGGAACTCACAGTCTAAGGGGTAAAGACAACATGCAAACAACTATGTACAAATAAGATGCAGATTGGATCAATTGGAGATAGTCAATAGAGGGATTGGGGGATCAGGAAAGGCCAAATTTTAGCCTGGACTTAACTAGTTCCTACCCTCTTTAACCCCTCTCCCCACTTTTTGTTCCCATTCACCCATTCAGATCAATTCAATTCAATTCAATAAACCTAAGTGTTATACAGTGGAAATAATACTGAATTTGCACTATGGAGACATGGGTTTGAATCCTGACTTCACGGCCAAAGAGTCACTTAATTTTGCTCTATTTCATTTTCTTCACTTGTGAAATGGAGGCTACAATATGTATACTACATTCCTCACAGGGATATTAGGAGAATCAATCAACAGGTATCTATTACGTGCCTAATTTAAAAGCACTATACAAATGCAATTAGTGCAATTAGTCATTAATGATCATTAATTAAATTAATATAAATGCTACTATTATTTACTCATCTTGTTCAAAAGAATTCTTATAGAAATGATCTGGGACAAGTGACTATCTTGCTATTATTCTTTAATGGTTTACATTTAGCAGGTTTTCACAGGTGGATTGGAAAAAAACCCCCTGCAGTTATAGTTGAAAAAAAACTTGGGATATAAGCTTATCCACTGTAGGCTCAGACACTTTTGATGCTCTAGCAGCAGACAGGGTGATAGGAGACATATACCTTATTCTGATCTCACATTTGATTGTGATCTTTTTGATTTTGATTCTCTGACTTTAATTTCTTTGGTTCGATCTTTATAATTTTAAAGTTTTTCATTCCCCATTATTTGATATTATGAGTTTTTGGTTTAGTGACATCTACCAAAAATGCTGTTTTTCACTTTTTATTAATCAATGTGATATGTGGGTAGTAGTAAACAATGTTAACATTTGTTATTTGAGATCTGTATAATATTTTGGTGTTTGTACTTGTAGTCTGGAGATAGGCTGTCAATCTATGAAAGATCATGAGTTTATGATGTAATTCTAATCTCTTGAGTCATGCAAGATTTGTGCAGTGTGCAGGGACATGCTTTAATGTTTCCTAGATTTTCCTAGCATAATTTGCATTAATCACTAAGTTTGGGCTAGTTAATAATAGCCCATCTGTAATTTCTGGTGATGATGACCTGATCCTGTATTGCTATCACAAATCTCTGTTTTCACACAGAGATGTATATGACAGTCATTTATTCAACTTCTCTTTATCAATATCAGTGGCTGAGTTCATGTGGATGTCACCTGTGAAGGGCCTTTTGATTCTGTTCTTGTATCTTGGATGTTTTATAGCTTCATCAGGAGATAAACCAGTTTCAGTTATGATTTGATTAAATTCACCTGTTGTAAACTCTGGCTATTGTTAAGTGTAGTGACTTCTGATTATTTCAAAAGGACCTCTGTGGCTTTTTGACCAACTGATGATATACTCTAAAAATGTCTATTAAGGGGGCAGCTAGGTGGCACAGTGGATAGAATACTAGCCCTGGAGTCAGGACGACCTGAGTTCAAATCCAGCCTCGGACTCATAACACTCACTAGCTGTGTGACTGTGGGCAAGTCACTTAACTCCAACTGCCTCACTAAAAAAAAAAAAAAATGACTATTAATGTTTACCCTTGTTTTTGTTGAGAGAAGTTTAATCTTTCTCTAGCTCCCTATATCGAGCCCTAGATAACTATTACTGCTACTACTAATGCTGTTGTTCATTTCCCACCATCTGTACTCTGGTCTAGAACTCCACCATCATCATGCTGCTAGGAAATCTTTTCACTAGTAAATTCATCAACCTGTGAGACTGTAACAGCTTTGTACTCAAACCTCTTCATGAACCTCATTACTTTCTGTCCCTCTGATTGGAAGGCTGGAGGGCACAGCAAATGACTCCTTCCAAAGTTTTTCTTTAAAGACCCCCTCCCCCTCCCCAACCAGACAGCTCTTCTATCCCACCAGTTTCACTCCTTGGGCTTGGACTTCATTTACTATGTTCTGGCCAGGTACTTTTTTCCCCAGCTTCTCTCCTCCCCCCTGCTCTTTTCAGTATTCTTTTGTGTTGTCTTCATCCATTAGATTATAAACTCCTTGAGTACAGGGACTGTGTTTCCTTTTCTTATTTATAGCCCCAGTGATTTGTACCTAGAAGGCACTTAATCAATGTTTATTGACTGACTGTTGTTATTGTTATTAAGTGGGGAACATTCTGCCAGGGCCTGGGAGAGATAAAAAGATAAATTGTACACAGTCCCATACCTCTAAGAAATCTCAATGAATCGATTCCTAAATGTAAGGCAGGATAGGGGATCAGCCTGGAAGGAGGAAATGGAACTGGTACGATTTGACATACCCCTAGAACATCTGTCCTACCAGTCTGCATGCTACTTGAAAGTCTCAGCTTTGAGATACTTTCCTTGGAATTTTATGAGTATAGATTTAGAGCTGACAGACTTCAGTGGTACCTGTTTCAACTTCCTAATTTTTTTTTAGCAGTTGAAGAAGTTAAGGTCTAGAGAAGTTAAGGATCTGAATCCAAAGTCAGGGCTCTCTTCACCACATCACATTGCTGCACATGTAGTCACTATCTACAAGGCATCTAAAATACTTTGGGCAACATGCAAATATCTTACCCAGGGAGAAGAAACCTCTTCGTTCTTATTAACCAGGAAGGATGAGGAAGAGATGAGACAGAGGACAGATCGGTTTAGAGGTATTTCGGGGGAGAGGCATGGAAATGAGGGGGAGAGAGATAGAGAGAGAGACAGAGAGAGACAGAGAGACAGAGAGACAGAGGGGAGAGAGAGAGAGAGAGAGAGAGAGAGAGAGAGAGAGAGAGAGAG
>NW_020954599.1:4153608-4222293 GCF_900497805.2 Vombatus ursinus | reverse complement strand
GAGAGAGAGAGAGAGAGAGAGAGAGAGAGAGAGAGAGAGAGAGAGACTGTTTTTATGCTGGGAAAGCTCATTAATGCTGCTGAGTAGCCAGGGATAGGTAGGTAAAAGGGCATTGGAAATGAAGGGGGGGTATGGAGTGGAGCTGAGCACGACCTCTTTCCTTCCTTTAAAATTCTGTGCATGGCTGCTTCAGAATAGGTTCCATGAAGATGAGAGTCACTCAAATGTAAACGCCGGTTCATCTCTCCATTCTGATTGCTCCATTTCTCTCACCTCTTACCATGTGATTTGCATGTTCTACACAGGCCCATTATACTAGCAGCATCTGGGCATATGGAACTGCTGCTAATCCAAGTAAAACAATTTATCTTCCACCCCATTCCCTCCTCCCCTCAGTAAATAAATATAACCAGACTGGCTCACCACCTTGTATTTTGTTTATATCACATGTGTATTTCTTACAGACTCAATGAACAATATCTGTTGGGCACCCTGGTAGTTTCTTTCGGCAAATCGCCCCACGGAGGCCTAGAACCTTAGGGTTTAAAATAAACTTGTCTGTAGTGAAGGAGAAGGCTGCTGTAAATTATGTTATTTGGATAGTGGGGCAAAAGACTCATCACCACACAGGCATTTTCTTCCTCCCTAGGTGCCCTTCAACTCCAAATAAAAAGGTTCTTGTGTGAGTTAGACCGCATTGCCAATTTGCCAAGTATTTACTTATTCATTTATTTCTGCTGGGCTTTGAGTCTCAGAAAATAAAGATGGAGTGAAGATATGAATGACACTCCTGTAATCACTGCAGGAGGGCAAAGGGAAAGGCTTGAGTTCAGTACTACCAAATCCAATCTCTTAAGTCGGTTATGACCTCTTAATTTAAATAAAGGAACATCTCCACTATTCTCACGATTCTCAGCATGTTTATCATGTCAGCTGAAGTCAACTTGAACTGGGTTCTCCCTGGCACTTAAAACACTCCTTCCCCCAACAAAACTCCCCCGAAAGGTGTTTAAATGAAGGCAGTTATCTCTCATCAGCCTTGCCTTGTACTCTGGCAGGCACAGTGGGCATTCTAATTCAACATCAATACTCCCAAAATTGCTGAAGGCAGCTTTGAAGTTCCAGGTGACTTTTTTTTTTTTTTGCTCTTTTGGCTAATGTGACTAAAGAAAAACAACATAAAAGCTTTCTGGACCTAAAGAGGGAAGTGGGGAGATGAGGAAGATGTCACTGTAGTTCAAGTCTGACTGATGCTCAAGTCTCTCATTATTTTTTGTTGCCTTTCAGACCATATAATCACCATGTGAAAAAATGATAATGATGATCCTTAATGCCCTCAGTTCTAAAAAAAAAATAATCCTTTTTTCTTTACCAGCTTCCAATAAATGTATAAATATGACCTTCAGAGAGGGAGCTTCCACTCGTCTTCTTCGTCCAATGCATCTCTGAATTTCTGATAAATGCAGAAAGCACTCCCAATCCTCCAAAAACAAATGTAATCAGCTTTCACATCCTAGGAGATGTTCTACTGAGCAGCATTTGAGATAATGAAAAAAATGAAATTTGTCGGCACCAGAGAAGGTCAATGTGCCGCAGAGAATACATGCTCACAGGTTGTAGGTATAGTTTCTGAATGAAATGATGCAATTCCTTCTTTTATACTCTTAGCACAAATGACACTTCTAAAAATGGGCAGTGTGGCTCATTAGTTACGTTTTCGAACTCTGCCTGGAGAATAGGATGGATTTTTCTAGGAGCTGTGGACCCTGAAAATGATAACGCAGAGTACCTTCGCTGCAAAATTGATAGGGAGTATGGCTCCTATTTTAAATGTTTCCTATACATGTTAAATGTTCACACAACATAGTTCAATGAGAAGGCATTATGACTCTCCAGGATATATTTTAAAACCTAATTTTGATTATTTTATTTTAATTTGTGGAAGATAAATGCAAATTGCCAGCACTGAGAAAGGCAGATGAACAGGTTTAATAAAGAGAAATAAGAGGAAACAGTGAAAATAACCCAAGCTGTTTCCGTCATGATCAACGGTTTCCAAAGAGACATTTATAGATTCTCTGCCTCTGGGGAGCTGGCACTTAGCATTAAAAATACATGAATAACAAATGAGACTTCCTTGCTCCTTATGGCCACAATAATGCAAAAAATACCAAGATTCTTGTTAGGCTATAGGTAAATACGGCAACCAATATGCTGGAGAAACAATCAGCCTAATACTTTGGAAGGAACGATCAGAGCAGATTCATTTATTCTGCAAAATAAGAGCCAGGTACTTTGCTCCTTTCCTCCACATTTTCCATAAAGAAAATGAAAAAGCAAATTAAAATAAGAAGCACCCAAGAGAAACACACACATATGTGTGTGTGTATGTACACATGTATGTGTATACGTATATATACATACATATATACGGAGAGAGGAAAGAGGGGGAGAGAGAGACAGAGACAGAGATACAGACAGAAAAAAAGAGACAGCGCATAATTATGCCAATCTCACTTAAGGGAACGACACATCTGAGATACACATGTAAAAAAATTTACTATCATCAGCATATCATGTCAATTTCTTCCACTATCTTATACGTATTTTGTGAAATTCAAGGAACATAAATAGAACCGGCTGGGAGAATTAGACATAAAGACTATAGTTCCTCTGCACACATACATGCACTCTGACCACTCTGTGCATGAGATTTTCATGCTTCTTGGGGAACATCTAATTAAGATACATATATATATATGTATATAGTTGAATTTTTTTGTTATAACTCCATTACTTCCTCTTCCCTTCCCCCCTTAGAATAAAAGCAATAAAGTTAAAGAAACTGACACAAAAATAATATGTAATAATCTGTACCTACAGTCCCTCATCTTTCTACTCAGAGGGAAGTATATTCCAACATCAGTTCTCTGAAACCACAAGTAGATACCAAACATAACCTGAATTCTAGTCAGCCAATCAATCAAAGTGCATTTAAGTACCTATGATGTTGTTTTCATTTACCTTAGAGTAACCATTGTGGATACTTTTTCTTTGGTCCTGCTTTCTTCACTTTGCATTTGTTGATATACATTTTCCCACATTTCTCTAAATTCCTCTTATCTTATGGCAAGATAATATTCCATAGCATTCATATAATGTAATTTTTTTCCATCCACTCCCCAACTGATGAAGATCCATCTTGATTCAAGTATTTGCCACCACAAAAATGTGCTGCTCTGAATATTTTGGTATGTGTGGAACCTTACTTTCCATCATTTACATTCTTGAGGGGAGTATGTATTCAGTAGTGATAATGCTAGGTCAAAGGGCATGAACAATTTAGTCACTTTTGTAACCTATTTCCAAATTGCTCTCTGGAATGGTTGAACCATTTCACAGCTCCAGCAGCAATAGCGTAGTCTGCCTAATTGCCTATGGGAATAAACCTTCCAATATTGGTCATTTCTATCACTTTTTAGATTTGTCAAATTTGATAGGTGAAAAGGGAAACCCCAGCTATCCTTAATTTGCATTGCTATTGTTAGTGATTTGGAGCATTTTTTCATATAGTTATTGACTGTATTTCTCTTTTTTAAGCATTTAATTTTTAGACAGCTTGCAGATTAGCTACATATACACATTCCTATAGGTACTACAACAAACTCAAACTTCTTATTTTTTGCCAACCTGGCCCTAACCCATCTTTCAGTCTTATCTTCGACTACTCATACTCTGTCTGCTCCAGACAAACTGGAGCACTCTCATTACTGTGGTCTTCATGTCTGAACTCACACCATTTTCCATGTTCTCATGTTATCCATCTATATCCAATCTGTTGCCATACCTTATTAATTTTATCTCTATGACACTTCCCATATCCATTCCTTTCTCTCTACTCACACTAAAACCAGTTCAGGCTCCATCTAGATAACTTCTTGTCTAGACCATTGTAATAATCTTCTAATTTGTCTTCTTGCATTCAGTCTCTCCTCTTGCCCACCCCTTCTCCATAGAGCTACTAAATTGGTATTCCTAAAGTAGGAATGTGGCTGCGTCATTGCCTTGTTTTGTTTTGTTTTGTTTTGTTTTCAGCCAAAGACAAGGTTTATTAGAACATTCGTCACATTGGGCAGACTCTTAAGGAATCTGAGCAGTGGCTAGATTGTAAGATTCTGAGCACCTTAATGGAGGCCAGATGTACTTTATATACAGAAAGACTGTCGGAGGGATCTAGGAGTGGCCGAGTAGTTTGGGGTGACTGGAGGAGGGGTCTAAGGAGGATCTAGATGGGAGTGGCTACTAAGCTGGGGTGAACAGAACACCACGTGGCCAAGGGAGAACAGAGTCTGGAATCTTTGATGTCTCCCTATTATCTTCAGTATAAAATACACATTTGACTTTTGACATTTAAATACCTTCACAATCCGGATCCAGCCTACTTTCTTATGCTGATTGCATCAGTCCTGTCAGACTTGATGTTTCAGCCACATTGGCCTACCTACTATTTGTGTGCACATGACACATTCCATCTCCTTTGCATGAAGTGTATACTTGGAATGCATTCCTGTCCTACTTTCACTTGATAGAAACCTTTACTTTCTTCAAAGCTCAGCTCCGATGCCACTTGCTTACCAGGCCTAATCAGATCCACCTAGTTGTTTGTGCCACCCTCCCAAAGAATTTTGTACACATTTTGATTTTCCTTATCTCTGTACATTTTGTACACATCACTCCCCCAAGAGAAATGAACTTAAGGAAAAGGATATTTTGGTTTTGTACAATAACCAATACAGAGTAGATGCTTAATGTATATTGGATGGATGAATGAATGAATGAATGAAGGGGCCAAAGAAAATCCCCAAGTAAAGAACTCTCCAAGAAAATTTCAGGAAGGAGAAGAAGAAAGAGCATTGCAGTTGGAATCAAAGTTCTGTATTTGAATCCAGGTTTTTCCATTTACTACCAATTAGATCTCGGAGGAAGGCACAAGTTCTCTGAACTCCTGTTTTTTTTTTTTTCCCCTGTATGAGGCAATTGGACATTCTTCCTTGAAAGCCAATGAGCATTTTCACCTGGGGGCAACAGGGAAGGCTTCCTTACAGAGATGACACCATGCTGAACCATGAAGGAAGACAAGCATTTCATTTAACAGAGGAAAGGAAGGAGTGGATTCCAGGCATGGGGGATGGCCTGTGAAAATTCAGAAGTATATTGAACTCAGAGAATAGCTTATATAATTGGATGAATAAGAGCAATGTGAAATAAGATAGGTTGTTACCAGACTGTAGAGGATCTTAAAGGTTAGGCTAAGGAACTTACATTTTATCTCATAAGTAATAGGGAGCCAGGGAAGATTTTTGAGCAGGAGAGTAACATGGCTAGACCTTTTCATTTGGATGATCATGTTGGCAGCCATGTGAAAGATGTACTGGAGAGAGGAGATACTTGAAGAAAGGATGCCAGAAAACTAGTTAAGATGTTGTTAACATAATCTAAATGAAAGGAGATGAGAGTCTGAATTAGACTGGTAGCAACGTGGGCAGAGAAGGAAGAGAATGAGAGAATGACAAGGTTTTATAGAGATAAAATTAACAGGATATAGCAACTGATTACATGTTAGGGGAAAAGGTGGTAGATGATGGAAGAGTCAAAGAGTCCCTCAAGGTATGAAGAGCAAATAACCACTCTAGGCAAGTAAATTAACCCATTAGCTTCCTCTTATGTGGAATTGGGATAATAACAGTAACATTTAACTCCCAGAGATGTCGTTAGGAGAAAGTGAAGTTACGAATGTAAAACATTCTGATCACTTCCTAGCAGTTATTACTGTCATGTAAGAAGATGGTGACTTCAGTTCTGGACACACTGAGTTTGAGATGCTGGTAGAATGTGCCCGAGCATCAGCCCAGACATAGGGGACCGGAAGATCTCAGGGAAGAGACAAGAGCTGGAAATAGAGTTCTGGGTATCATCTGCATAAAGACATGGCTGAATTCATGGGAGCAAATAATATGACTAAATGAGAGGTAAGGCAAAGAGGGCTGAGAACAGCACTTTGTTTATTGAATTGAATTGAACTGAATTGACATCCTCATTTAGGGCATAGAAGATAAACATCGAGTTAGTAAAGAATATTCAGACAGAAGATGAAGCAGGAGGGGAGTGGTTTCATGGAAACCAGGGGAGGAGAAGGTATTCAGGAAGAGGAAGTCCAGAGGGCTAAATGTTGCAGAAAGCTTACAAATGAATAAGACAAAGAAAAAGTTGTTGACTACATGGTACAATCTAAGTGCGTACTCGGAAGGGAAGCCTTCCCTGACTCACCCTGACCCTATTTGTCCCTCTTTAGGTTTCTCATAGTTTCTCTCCTTACAGCATTCCTGAAATGCCCACAATATACCAGGACTGGTGCTGGGTGGGTGCTGGGGTTACAAAGGCACACAAATGAAACAGTTCCTATTGGCAAGGAGTTTACATTCTAATGAGTGCACAATTACTTTCTCTAATATATAGTCATTATTTATGCCCATCTATTTTATCTTAGTGTTTTGCAGTAGCCTTCTTGATATTCCAACATCTATCACAGCACCTGCTTAACAAATATTTTTGAATTAAATAGAGTAGAATGGATTGGAAAACAAACACACTAAAAATCACTGTTGACTTGATTAGTTACTTACCTTTAGCGCATCCTGTGTGTCATCTAGACAGTAGACTCGCATGCTGTATTCCAAAGATGAACAAGACAGCGGCCCAAAGATGGCTAGTTTTAGGCGCTTTGCTGCTGCTTTGGTGGTGGACTGCCCAACCAAGGCGTATGTGCTCAGTGTCTCTGTGAGGATGTGGCAAGCTTCTAGGTCCAGCTGAATGTAGCATGGGGTGGTGAAATTTTCTTCTCCAACCACTACCACATCCTGAGGGAGAATGAGAAAGCAGGCACAGCTGAGGAAAATACTGCAAACTCATGGAGTAGTACTGATCTGAGCAGTTAGGAAGTCCATATTCTAGTTTTCCTTTGGCTATGGGAGTCAGAGAAAAGTTGCAATATACTTTGTTTACCTGGACCTGACCTCTTTGTACTGGAAAGACAGATATAAAATGATGCCGTCCTGGTGCCCAAGGAGTTTAGGGGAGAAAACACATATAGACGAGTAGTGTCCAGGGAACTGATTATTAGTGCGGGTTCGGGGGGGGGGGACACCCACCCATTACCAGACAGATTACAAAGTATTTGAGCTAGGTAGGCCCAGATTTCCAGCTGGATGGCCAGATGAAGTACAAAGTATGGCCTGAGGCCAGTTAGATATAGAGGGTTAGGGGAGTTTTCACTTACTTAACCACCCACTAATCAATCAGAATAGCTCAATGCAGGCTATGGTACATAGACAGCATCGTGTGTGTATATATATACATATATAATATATGTATGTATATACATATATATACACATACACATACATACATATATACCTGTACATGTGTATATGTATTTTCACATATACACACGTTTATAAAATTAACAAAAAACCTGACAAAATAATAGGTTAATTATTTCCACCATGATTGATTTTTGAAACAGTCTTCCAGAGCCTGAGTCATTTTTAAAGTTTCTTGTTTCTTCATGAGAAGTACTATTAGTATATGGCATTGTTATGAGTTGAATATATTTGTGCAAGAGCTAGGATTTTGAAAAACAGCAGATATTGTCCAATACTTCCTTTTCTCCAACACACACACACACACGCACACTCACACACACAGAGTGTCTAAAACTCCATATTGCCCTTCCCAAATAATCCTGCCAACAGGACTGTAGGGGAAATGGTATATGTCAAAACTGCATGCTTTTAAACCACCTTCCATATGCTCAGAGGGATAAAGGCTCTCAATTAATTCCCCATCTGACACTTCAGACTCTGCACGTGGTGCAAGGTCTTTCAAATTACCTGGAGAAAAATGGAAAATAATGGAGGAGATATATTGTAAAAGCAGCTGGGAGCAGGACCAGGCTCTGCAAATTCTGTTTTAATCTCAACTGCCTTAAGCTGCATAGCAGATGATCTGTACGAGGCTTGGAGGCTAAGAACTGGGATCCATCAGTTTTTAAAAATTTTTTTTTATTAGTAAACAGGTTCAGGCTCCATGACTGGAGAGAGGCACAGAAGAAACAGCCACCTCAGGTGGCTATCTGCTGGTTGGGCCATGAACATTTGTGTGGCTTTTGGCAAGGGTTAGACGCTAATGGCAATAGAACCATCTGTTGGGGAGCTGTTCCAAAAGAGAAAGGAGTGTGTTTATTTATTTATTTCTTCATTTAGATATTTATAATTTACATCGCACACATTTCTAAAAAGGATTGGAAAGTTCTTAGTCGGTATCACAGAGCTCAGTTATGAAGGTAATGATTGCTGTTGTCGTTTTTTCTTTTCCCCCACAACAGTTAAATGACCCTTGCATTTTATTCTATAATGCATTCGATAGTACATCTTTATTCCAAAGATTTATTCTATAACACAGTCAAACAAGCTTTTCCTTGTTTTCTACCTCTGGCTTGTATGAGCCAGCCCACAATATGGAGTATAATGTACACTAATTTTCATCTCCCACCATCTTTTTCATTCAGGCTACACTCACTCTTTCTCTCTATAGGACTCATTTCCTTTCAATATGCCTCTACCTGGTGATATTGGGGTTCTCCCAGATGGAGTGTGGCTGTATAATCAATACTCTTGGGGTCTTAAGGGGTAACTCTTGTGTGGGGATAATCACTCCTACTAATACCATAGTCCATCAGCTCTTACTGATATACTTTCCATTAACAGATCGGCCACCAATACAAATCAACATTAACCAAAGCATTTACTGAGAATGGAAAGCAACTATATACCATTTATATTCCATCTATAAACCTGGACCCACTCTCCCACAAATGCACATGGTGTCCATAGGGAGTATGGAAACACAAGTTAGTAGTCCCCCCCACAGATGTAATGAATATATTTATCAAAATCAACTCACAACTCTAAAACTATAAAATTTGTTATCTTTCTTCTGTTTCAGAAACAAAAGTTCCTCGGTAAGCACAGCTTCCATGTGAACACATGCCTCCATTGCTAAGTTTAGCTGATCCACCTTGTATTAAACTGACACCTCACCAGACAGAGCATCTCACTGGATAAGTCAATATGCTGAACTGCTCAGATGCTTCACCTCTATGCTGTTCCATTGCTTATCTAGCCTTTCTCCTCAACAGCAACTGTAGTATCCATCACTTCTGGCTTTAGGCTTAGGTGACACCTTCAGCTGAAATAATGTTAAACTATCACAGAAAAAAGCAGTAACTTTTCTTGTAATATTGATTTAAAAAAAAAAGCTCTACTCTTTTTAGCAAGATTTTTCTCGTTTTCTACCTCTCAGAAAAAATTGGTACACTGCAGAGAAATGTCTTTTATCTTCTCTTCTACCTTCTTTTCTATTCTCAGCAACAAGTGGTACCAGAGAGCAAAGTATATTCTCTCCAATCCTTATTAGAAGCCAATCATATCCATAAAATGCACAACCACCCTGTTTTATGCAAATTAGCCACTGCTGTCTCAGATCACTCAACCTGTGTTATCTTCAGAACATTCAGCAATGACTTTTCCTAGACTACAGTGAAAGTGGATTGTATTGCTGGATTTTGCTTCTTCCTCATCTCTGCCACTGAGGCTTCTATCTCTTTTCAAGGTTCAGATCACTTAGCATCTCTTCCATGAGGTATTTACTCATTCTTCTGTCCTTACCCTCTCACACACAATGCTCTGTCACTCCTTAAATTATCCTGCAATTATACATACTGCATTTCCTTAGTAGAATGCAATGTCCTTGAGGTTAGGGAGCATTTTAGTTATCCTTGCATCTCCAAAATTTAGCACAGTACCTTGGACAGAGTGGGCGTTTAGTAATTATTGAACATCATAAAAAAATCAATGCATGGTTCATACAGAAAGGTACATATTTAATCCAAGCATAAATATTGGGAAGCAAGAGTGAGAGTAAGACTTTCTGGTGACCTTACTCTTTAAATAATGCCTGAATTTGAAGACTCCAGGGAGGGAGAGGAGATGAGAAAGAATAAACTTTCTATTCTTCCTGTCTCCTCCTAGCCAAAAGGGTGTTTGGGAAGGAATGATAGTATTTTAAGAACTTAAGCAGAGGAGTCACACCTCAGGATGCTACTAGAGAGAACATGTATTCTACATAAAGCCTAGAGGTCACCTAGTCAGGAAGCAAAGTGTGAAGACTTCAGTCTCTTTTTCTGTAGCTTCTCATTCCAACTCTCTTGCTCTCATTCCCTTTGGCCAGCCCAGGAAGAGTGGACTGAAGCCCGAAGTTCACCTGGGCATGCTGGATTCCTTGGCCTGTGTTCCTAGCCACCCTAGAATGTGGGTGCATTCAAAAGCTGTACTGCCTTGACTTGAGGAGGCTCAGTGAAACCCAATCATAGTTTATATTTGATCTGAAGTACAAGAGGGAACAATTGGATTTTATGGAGGAGGGGAATTACACAGGCAGGCGTGTGCTTTAGAAAAATCACTTTAGCAGCTGTGTGAAGGATGGATTAGAGTTGACTGGGACTTTAGGCAGGGAGGCAAATTATGAGGTTATTGCAATAGACCAGGAGAGAGGTTATTAGGGCCTGAACTAGGGCAGTGGCCATGGGAGCAAAGACAAGGGGATGGATCCAAGAGATGTTTTGGTGGCAGAAATTATAATATTTGGCAACTGATTGTATATTTAAAGTCAGGGAGAGTGAAGAATCAAGGATAAGATCAAGGCTGTGATGCTGGGTGTCTGGAATGATAGTAGCATACTCTATAGAAAAAGGGAAATCAAGAATGGACTTGAGATTTGGGTAAAAGAAGAGGACTCTTGTGGGCATGCTGAGTTTGAGATGCCCATGGGACGTCTATTTGTAATGTCCAATTGGTAATTGGACACAATTGGAGCCCAGGAGAGACACTAGGGCTGATTATATAGAACTAGTAGTCATTTGCATAAAGATGATAATTAAATTAAGAGGACCTGATAAGATCACACATCGGGGACAGATACATTATACAGTAGAGATGGGAGACTTCAATTATCCAGATATCTGCTGCAGCACTTTCTCATTGCAATAGCAGAGTGGCTAATCACTTCTTGACTTATTTTAATGGTAATTTCAACCTTCAAAGGGTGGAAGAACCAATAAAAGGAAATTCTGTCCTGTATTTGATCCTCAATAATAGAGAGAACTATGATGGAAACTTTTAAGGGAAAACTACCACTTATTTTTAGAGTTTGTGAGAGACAAGAAAAAGGAGACATGCAGCCTAGATTTGAGAGAGTAAATTTCAAAGGGTACCAAGGATGGAAAAATAGGGTCCTGTGGACCAAAACTCTACAGGGGAAGTCAGGCCAGGAGGGATGGGGAAGTCTCAAGAATGAAATTCTGAAGATAAAAAGGGAAATAATTCTGATGGGGAGGAAAAAGAGTATTTGTCTCAAGAGTCCATGGTGGATGCAAAAGGAACTCATGAACCACCTTAGATTTGCAAAAGAAAAAAATAGATATATACACACATATGTATATACATATACATGCACATGCATATATATATACACACATATTTCTAAAAGAACTGGGGAGAGTGATTACTTGAGCCACTGTTAGCGATATTTAAAAGCTTAAGGACAACGGAAGAGATACTGGTAGAGGTCAGGTGTTTTCCTGTTTATCAGAAAAAGGGGGAAAAATAGTTCACAAACAGTAGGCCAGGATGCTTGACTTCAATTCTGTGGAAAATTCTAGATGAGATCTTTAAAGAAATGGTTAGTGAAAATCTAGAAAATGAGAAAAACAGGTCAGGACTGACTAACCTTTCCTTTTTTAATAGGGTATAGATATAGCTTATATAGGACTTTGCAAAGTGTTTGATAATACCTTATATTATTCTTTTTTTTTAAGGCAATTGGGGTTAAGTGACTTGCCCAATGTCACACAGCTGGTAAGTGTCAAATGCCTGGTTTGAGATCCGATTTGAACTCAGGTCCTCCTGACTCCAGGGCCAGTGCTCTCTCCACTGTGCCACCTAGCTGCCCCTATCTCATGCTATTCTTGCAGAAATTCGAACTGCACAATAATAGAAAGATGTATTTGCAGCTGGTTGAATGGGAAGACTCTGGAATAGTTGTTGATGGTTCGTAAGGAGGCTGCTGGTGAAGTATCCTGGACAGCCGGGGCTTACGTTCACTTCGCATGTGCTTGGCCTGAGCTGTTTTTGGTTTTGCTACTTATTTAGTTTTTAGTAATGACTCGGACAAGGGGACAGGTGGCTTGTATGTTCTGATGGCACAAAGCCGTAGGGGATAGTTAAAATGCTGGAGGAGAACGTCAGGATCCAAAAGATCTTATCAGGTTAGACCACGAGACTGAATCTAGCAAGATCAAATTCAATAGAGATAAATGTTAAATCTTGCTCTGGGGTACCAAAAGTCAGTTTCAGAAGTACTGGAGGGGAAGGCAGCAATTTGTTTGAAAAAGATCTGGGGGTTCTAGCTGCGTGTAAATTCAGTACGATGCAGCAGTGTGATGTAAGTAAAAACAAACAAGCAAACAGAAAACCAACCAACCCACCAAGCCAAGCTGTGTTCTTGTGCTGTGGGTTTAGAGAGGCCACGTTTCTAAGAATGAAGAGGGGATTTACCTGCAATATTCAGTAGACGTCCGCTCTGCTCTATAGCCGAGGTGTCAAACTCCAATAGAAATAGGGGCCACTAAACCTTTATAAGAATCCCTGGGGGACATATCCTGACTCTGAAAATCACCTATTATAATCGTCTATTTTCTATTTTTTAAAATTTATTTTGTTAAATATTTCCCGATCACATTTTAATGTGATTCGGGTTGTGTATGTTTGGTTCCTCTGACTTAGTGAAGAGAGAGCCAGATTTGAAACCCAAAAGACCTGGATTCAGGTCCTGCTTCTGACACACACTGGCTGTGTGACTCTGGACAAGTAAATCCTAGTGCTCTGGCCAACTCTTTAGGAATATAAATTGCATAAGGTGCTGCCCTACATTGGTGGAGAGAATTTCCTCACCTATACCAAGGAAATCTAATTCTTATCCTCTATGTTATTAAAACTACTATTAAAATGTAAAAAATTTCCATTATTAATCTAAAAGAATGTTTCTGGTATAAATTAAGTGGAGATCATGTGAGATATTCGAAAAGCACTTAGCATGGAACCTGGCACATAATAGGCATTTACTTGTAGGCTTGTCTCTTCCTTTCCTTCTCCTTTCTTCCTTAAATATTTAGAATAAAGCTCAAAACTTAGCATGTTAAAAGTCACTCAAGAAAATTTGGGTACCAGGGATTCTCTGTTACATCCATTTCTGTTTTCAGTTTCCCCTTCTCAGTATGGCACCATAAGCTATCCCTCTCTTTTGAAAATGGATTTCAGGATTGATACTTTCAAAGTGTTCCAAGTTTTTGCATTATTTTTCTCCTGTAATTTCTTTCTTCTATTCATATATAAATGCATCATAAGTAATGCAAGGATAACTTTGTGTCATGTGATATTCAGGCCAGAGGGAATGAGTCTTAGATCTCCATAATCTCTCGGCCTGTGACTCAGCTAATGCCTGACCTCAAAGAGAGTTGCATTACCCTCACCAAGTAGAATAAAAAATGACAACTTTGTGAGACCACTAGCAAAGGTATCACTCATCATCCTTCCTATTGAAAAATGCTAAGAAGGCAATTTACCTCCCAGGGCCCCAGGCCTAATGTCAAAAAGGATGGACAGGATAGGCCAATGATGCAATACCCTGTCCATTCAGACTGGGGCGAGGCATAAGTAACATGTCATTTCAGAACAAAATTTTTCTTTCAAGTAAATCTTCCCTTTTTGGCCTTTCCCCAGGCGCTCCCTGAGAACTTTATTCTTCTGTGCATACGGAGAAGCTCTCAGGGGTCAGTCAGAACTCACCTCCCAGTGTCCCTGTGGGGTCTGAGTTTTCAGCTGGATCTTCCAGTCCTCCGTTTCAGGCTCTGCACAGTGATGCATGCTAAGAATAACAGGTCGAGTCAGCAGGGCTCCAGGCGGCCCACAACTCACCACTGGGGTCAAAAGAGTCTGACTGTCTTCTACTGGGGGCCTGGTGGGACAGAAGAAATATGCATAAAAGGAAGGAAATGCAAAAAGAAGACATCTTTTCTTGGCACTCTTGCATGTGCAACAACACAATTCAAGCTTTTCCTTTTTTTTCCCTTTTGGTGAAAATCCTACCCTGTCCCAGTTTGCATCAATTTGAACCAACTATGGGTAAGATAGTCAGCTAGCATTGATTAGGCTTCTACTATGTGCCAGGCATTGTGCTAAGCATTTAGGACAGAAAGAAAGGCAAAAGATGAAACAAAAAAGAAAAACAAAACAAAATAAACAGCAACAAAACTCTACCAGTTCCTGCTCTCAAGGAACTCACAGTTTAATGAGAGAAAGTGAAAATAGTACTACTCTGAGACATAGGAGAGGCAGGGCCAAGGTCCACTTCTGCAACTAAGGGACATTGGGCTAGTAGTCACTTATCTTCTTGGGGCACAGACGTCCTTATATGTTAAGTGAGGAGGTTGGAATGGTTGACCTTTTCCAGTTCTGATGATTTGTGATTAATGATAATAATAATAGCATTTATGTAGTGTCTACTATGCTCCAAGCCCTGCGCTAAGTGCTTTACAAATATCTCATTTGATTCTTAAAACAGTCTTGTGAGGTACAGCGTTTATTACCCCTTTCTAACAGTGGAAGAAACTGAGGCAGACAGAGGTCACACATCTAGTAAGTAGCTGAAGCCAATCTAAACTCAGGTCTTCTTGCCTCTAGGCCCAGAGCTCTAAACCACTGTACCACCTGCCTACCTATATGATGAGGTTGAAAGTCTCTATGAAAAGATGTATTTTTGACAAAGTGCTGGTTCTTTATGGGAAGTATATGTTTCTCAGGACCTTTTTAACCCCCCTTGTCCAAAGTAAAGCTCTAGAGACAGAGATCCAAGCTCTCCATTAGGCAAGATGGAATATGAAGGAACACTGAACAGACTACAGTTTGAACACAACCTTGTTGGTGATAACCCCTCACTTGTCCCTGGTATCTTTTATGTACATATTCATGACTTGACTTTATCTGCTTCCAAAATATAGGCCATAATGACAACCTCATATGACTATCATTCCAAAATTCTTCCCAGCTCCTAAGCAATTTTCCTGGGATAAGCACATTAAATCTTTCCGATCTCCCCATGAATGGATTGCTGTGGATTCTTGACAGGGATTGTACCTGTCCATATCTCATATTCAGTTAGCAGCCAACAAATTTCCTGGGCACTGAATGAATTGCCCAGGGTCACAGACTGAAATTCAACCTAGTTCTTTCTACCCCAGAGGTTACCTCTCTATCTACTATGCCATGCTGAGATGAGGGAATAGAGTGCCAGAGAGGATAAGTGACCTGTCTAAGGTCATACATTTAATTAGTAGGAGACTGATTGGTCTGGGGCTTAGATCTATGATTTCACTGATGTAGGCAGCTTCCAGTGAGAACTCCACTTCTGAACGCAGCCTGACACCTTCTCTCTACATCATATTCTTAGGGAGATGCCTGGAGCCCTGAGAGGTTAAGTTCAGGGTCACACAAGAGGATGTGTGAGATGAGGCCTTGAGGCCTAAATCTTCCTGGCTCCAAGGGCAGCCAGGATTAAAATTCAAGGCTTTTCCTGATTCCAAGTCCACCAACTTCTTGTTGTTTAGGAAAGCTTAGAATTCTAGAATCCTAACAGTTTAGACTTGGAAGGAATCTCAGACATCATCTAATACAACTTCCCGCTCAATGGACAGGTTTCCCTATAAAATTCTTGTCAGGTTTTGGCCTTTTCTCACAGACGTCTGGGACTGGGGGTCTCACTACCTCAAGAGGTAGCCTGATTCATTCCTGAACTTCCTACTTGTTAGGAAGGCTCTTTTTGTGGAGCCCAACTCGGCCTCCCTGTCACTTCAACCCATAATTCCTCGCTCTATCTTATGGGGCAACATAGAAAAAAATAAAATCCTCATTCATGGACTAGTCCTTCAAATTCTGAAGATAATGGCCATGTCATTGTTCCCAAAGCTTCACCATCCCAGTTGCCCTCTGCTGTACGTGGTCAGCTTCTCTCTTATAATATAGTGTCCAGAGCTGAACCTAGTACTTTACACGTGTTCTGATTGATGAAGTTTGAAAATCTATTATCTTTTAAATTTTTTTTAGTGTTTAACAAATGCTTATTGACTGATTAATTAATCTACTCTTCACCCCCTCATTTTATTAGTGAAGAAACAGAAGCCCACAGAAGGGAGGTGACATGCCCAAGGTCACCCAGGCAAGGGGTACAACCAGGATTCAAACCCAAGTCCTGACTCCAGTCACATCTAGGCTCTTCCCCACTATGGCAATGGTATCTAGTACTATCCTCTCCATTTTGCTGACAATAATAACATTTGTAATCATTACTACTTATATTTGCATGACAAAATTTTGCAAAGTATTTTATGCACTTTATTCAGTCTCAGATGAGGGAAACTGAGGCCCACTGAGATTAAGCCCAAGCTCATACAGCTAGTAGGTATCAAGAGTGGGAAAAGGAGATTCTATCATCTTTTTAACAGCCAAGTTATAGTCTTATCTCTTAACATTGTGGCCAATGTCCTAAGTGCCTTTTCACGAGAATTGTTATCATCCTCACCCCCTTTTCCTGATGTTTAGGGTTTTCCACCTCAGGCTACAAGTGAAAGCAAAAAGAAAGAGTGCTATCTTTAGGGTACAGTAACTCTGAGGTCTAGCTCCAGTGCAGTATAAACCCTCTGATAGAATTATGGGGCAAAGAAAGTGCTTCTAATATGACCTGTTGGTTTTAGATGCATTTGCTAAGTATAGAATTGTTATCAGTTGAAAAAATTTTAAATATGAAAAAGGCCAAGGGCAAAATTTCAATCCTATTTTTTTTCCTGCTCCAAGAAACAAGGCATAAAAGCATTTTTAGTGCTATTCATCTTGAGAATTGTATTCACAAAAGGAAGAAAGAGCTGGAAAAACGTGAGTGCTATCTTTATAGAGCAAACACCAGGGAATCTTTGCCATCATTGTGTTAAAAATGACAAAGCTCACTTTGGCTCATCTACAATTTAGTAATGTGTCTTATAAAACATTTTGTAATGATAAGGGTCATCTTAACAATATTCACTGTGCCACATTTAATTAAGTTGTCCCATCTCCTCTGAGAATGCAACAGCTAATTAGTGATAGGAAGGGGAATAGAGCCCAGGTCTTTTGACTCACAGACCAGGTTTCTCTGTAACATACTGCCTCACTGTCACATACCAAAGTAATTTTTGTGTTCATGTCCTCTTTTAAGATCCTTCAGTGATGAATAGAAATGAGTTATCTTGTAAGAGAATCACTATAAATATGGGTTTAGGTTCATTCAATATCCTATAGGGAAAATTTATATTTTGGGGTAGTTATCTACTTTCCTGGAACAATTATGGATGAATGGTTATCTTTCCCCTTCTAAAGTGTCAAATGAGCAGCTAGATGGTTCAATGGATAGAGTGTCAGCCCTAGAGTCAGGAAGACTCATCTTCCTGAGTTTAAATCTGGCCTCAGACACTTACTAGCCGTGTGACCCTGGGCAAGTTACTTAATCCTGCTTGCCTCAGTTCCTCATCTGTAAAATGGCTGGAGAAGGAAATGGACAACCACTCTAATATCTTTGCCAAGAAAACTCCAAATGAGGTCATGAAGAGTTGGACATGACTGAAACAACTGGACAATAAGAGTGTCAGATGAGTGACAGAAGGAGAATATTGATCAGAGACATTTATCGCACATTTTTCATTTTCTGTAAATGAGGGATCCCTTTCCCTGTGTCTCCTCCTTGTACCCTCTCCCAACCTTGGACAGTACAGACACCTATAAGGCAGTGGGATGGTAAGAAAATCCAGCGCTGAGGATGTCCGTCCCCTCTCCTCTCCCTTTCCTTTCTCTTAACTTCAAGCCACACGGCCCCATCTGGCCGCTCAAACCACTTGGAAGAACTGAGTGACGCTAACTCTAATTCTTCTGATGAGGAGGATCTAGAACTTATCATTCACCCTGCCACTGCTTCTTAATGTCCTCCCACATCCTCTAGGCTCTAGGTCCTGTCAACTAGCTTGCCGATGCACTCTATGTAGAACGTGGACCTTACCATTCATTCTTACATTAATTCTTTCCAGTATAATTATGAGGTCTCTAGTCTCTAGGTACAATGTCATTCCTATGACATCTCTGTTTCTAGGGATTTGTGTCTGTCGAGAGATAAACTTCTAACAATGTTCATTTTTTCTGGAACGTGTGGCAGTGAATAGAGGACTGGGTTTGGAATCAAGGTAAGTTACCGACATACATTTATTAATTACTTACGATGTGCCAGACAGGCACTGTGCTAAATGCCAAGGACAAAAAGAAAGGCAAAAACCAGTCACTGCTCTCCGGGAATTTCTAGTCTAATGGACCCTGGTTCAAATTCTTTCTTAAGTCAAGTAGTATTGAGTAATTATCTAACCTCTTAGAGCTTTGGTTTCCCCATGTATGAAATGGATTTAATCATAACAAAGCATATCATCTATCTCCTAGGGCTGTTGTGAGATAAGTGATATAGACATACAAATTGTTATTAATATGGAGTATCCAACAATTCCTTATTTTCCAATCCAAAGGATTGGAAGGATTCCTCTTTTCTCTTATCTTTGCCCCCATCTGAACAAGTGCCGAGGAAAGAGGCCCATTAGAGGGCTCTCCATGTGAGCCCACATCTTCCAGCTTCCACAAAGGAAATACAGTTACATTCTAAGATTTGCTCTTTTGTCTACTGAGACATATAACTCAAGGGGCCAATGAAGTCCTCTCAGTACTAAATGTTTCTCAGGATCAAATCCTGCCTCTAGAAATGAAGATAACTGTTTCTCTTTGAGCCAATCCTCCATGCCTTAGCTGAGACCTCAAGGAATAGATGAACCTTGAGTCTAACCCTGACACCAGACAAGAGAGAAAAAGTAACCTTGGACTTGGCTATTCTTTACTTCTCCTGACACAAGATCTGTGAGCTCTAGCAGACACTGCCCCTTGTTTTACACTGAAGAGGAAAAAAAAGAACATTTCATGTGAGTAAACAGAAGCCTTTTAGTGCATTTTATGTTGTTCAAATTTAGGGCAGAAATAATGTTTCAGAAAAAAGCTATTATTTCCTTAGGCAAGCTACTGTTTGTGTATGAGAGAAAAAAACACCACCTGGGGATAAAACGCTCTGTGTCATACAAACTAGAAATACTGCTATCTATATTTGAAAAGACAAAAGAGAAAGAGAGAGAGAGAGAGAAAGAGAGAGAGAGAGAGAGAGAGGTTTTCTGCAACTGCAGAACAAAACTAAAAATGAAGGCTTTGTCAAGGAGGAGAAAGGGAGAGAAAACTTATAGTATATGGTCATTACCTGTTTCTATGTTTGTCAATCAAGCTGCAGATAACACTGTTCAATGCAGCTAAACAGATCGCCTTTTTTCATTCAGAAGACGAATGATAATTACATACCATGTCTCAGAATGTCTGCAGCATCTTCCATCTGGAGATCTCAAAGTGCTTTATAATCATTAATAAATCAGATCACTCTGAACCCTTCTGAAGCTGGGACTCTTTGGCCCATTTCTTTTGGGAGCAAAATAGGACAGAGACTAGCTAAAGTGATTTGTTACATGAAACACTGCAATGAGTATATTTTGGAGCCTTTTGCTTGGTTTTAAAAGTCAAAAATCTCTTTCAAAAAATGCTTGGCCATCTCAAAAACATCCACACATTCAAATGAGGCCATGTGATTATATATTATGTCATTCAATCTGATGTCTGATTTCAAAGCGTAAGGTCGAAGTGTGGTCAATATGTTAAAGGCAAAGGTTTGTGTGTGTGTGTGTTTTAGAAGATCCTCATAGCCAGCAATTGTGTTCAGTTCAGTTCCTGAATCAGTCTTTTCTCTCTTCCCCAATTCCTGCCTTCATACTAGGGGACTTGAACATAGAAATTGATTCCTTCAAACTCCCTATCTCCCTAAATCTTCAACTTATCTTCTCCTAAGCTTCCCCAAACCAATAGTCAGAGCCTTGATCTGGCCACCATCCACAAGTGTTCCACGTGCATGTTGATGAACTCTGAAATTCCTTTATTTGATCATAATCTTTCATAATTCCACCTCTCCCTCTTCCTTCCAACTCCAAAGCCTGTTCTTCATCATCACTACTTTCCCAACATCCTTACACTGGTTATGTACTCTCTCACCTTCTCTGTCCTGACCCCTGGGTGAACTAGCTCAGCTCTATACAGTCGGCTTTTGTTGAGTCCTTTGTCCCTTTATCCTATCAAAGTTCTTGTCTTGTCAAACTCAAGCCTTGGATGATTCACACTATGACTTCACTGCTTTCATTCATATGCTGCTGAAAAAAGAAAATCACAAAACTATGCTGACTAAGTCTACTATGAGTTTTATTACATAATCTGAACAGGGGCCTCACTATGCAAGGTATGCTTTTCCAGTTCCTAATTGATTCCCTATCCACCTCACCACAGATGCTTCACCAAATCCTTTCATCCTTTTTCAAATCTCTCAAGCTGTGCCTCAACACCTCCTCTCCAGAAAACTTTGCCTCATGTGTCATTGAAAAATTGAAAGCATTCTTAGAGAGCTCTTTTTTCTCCCTTATTTCTCATTTCACATCACTGAGATGCCTTCTGCCATGATCTCTTGCCTCACCCTCATTTCGAGTGAAGCAGTGGCCTTTCTTCCTACCAAGGTGAACCTGTTGGCATGCACAAGTGATGCCATTCCCATTCTGTCTTCTCTAGCAGATTGCCCCCTTTATCATTCCTAGTCTCACTCATCTTCGATCGCTCCCTGTGTCCTGGCTGCTTCCCTACTGGAAATCAAGATCTGTCCATTGCTACTAGCTGTCATCCCACATCACTCCTTTATTTTGTGGTGAAACTCCTATGGAAGACTATTTAGAATAGATGCCCCCCAATTCCTTTCTCCTCAATCTCTTCTTAACTCTCTACAGTATGACTTTGGACTTCATCATTCAATCAAGACTTCCCTCTCCAAAGATACGAATGCTCCCTTAATTGCCAAATTCAATGACCCTACTTTTCTCATCCCTTACCTTGATCTCTCTTTGACAATGCAGATTACTCTATTTTCCTTTGTATTCTCTCTTTTCTAGGTTTTTGGGATGCTGCTCTCTGCTGGTTCTCCTCTTACCTGTCTTACCTCTCCTTCTCTCTTTTGTTGGATCTTCATGATCCTCATCCAAGTTGTGCCCATCATTCATAGATGTTTCCAAAGTCTTGGTGCTAAGCCCCCTTCTGTTCTTCCTCTCTATTTCACTTGCTGATCTCATCAATTTCCATGATTTCAATGATCATCTCTATACTGATGACTCTCAGATTTATTTGATCAGCCTTAAACTCCCTCCTGACATTCAGTCCAACATCTCCAACTACCTTTCAGACATTTCCAACTGAATGCCCTTTAGACATCTTGAAATCAACATATTCAAATATGAACTCATTACCCACCCCCAAACATCCCTATCCTCCCCATCCTTCTCACCTCTCCGGCTTACAAGCTAGGTGTCATTCTCGACTCCTCACTCTCACTCACTGCCAATATCCTGTAGTTTCTACCCTTTAAGCACCTTTCCCATATATTACCTCTCTCCTCTGACCCAGCTGCCACCCTGGTACAAGCTTTTATCACTTCATTCCTGGGCTATTGCAATAACCTGCTGATTGATCTCCTTGCCTCAAATCTTTCCCCATCCAATCCATCTTCTACTTAGCTGTCAGAGTGTTGTTCCTAAAGTGTAGGTCTGATTACACACACACATACATACACAATTTGTACATTAACATTACAAATATACACACCCTACAAACTGAACTTCAGTTATTTCCAGGATCAAAGATAAAATCCTCTGGCTTTTAAAGCCCTTCATAACCTGGTCCCTCACTACCTTTCTTGTCTTTGTACATTTTACTCTTCTCCACAAACTCAGGAATCTAGTGATGTTGGCCTTTTTGCTGTTTTTCCCATGTGACACTCCATGTCCCAAATCATTGCTTTCATTGGCTGTCCCCCATGCCTAGAATGCTCTCCTCATTTCTCTCTGCTTCCTTCCTTCCCTGGCTTTCTTCAAGTATGATCTTCTGCTCTCTGCCTTCTGCAAGAAACCTTTCCCAGTCCCTCTGAGACTGTTCCCAAATTAGCCTGCATATACCTTGTCTATAAATAGTTGTTTGCATGTTGTCTCCCTCATTAGACTGTAAGCTCTTTGAGGGCAGACACTGTATTTTGTCTTTCTTTGTATCCCTAGAATTCAGTGCAGCACCTTACCAATGGAGGTGACTCTACTTTTAGGTGAAATAAGTGGACATCTTCTTAGTGCTTATATGTGGACAAGGCCAAGGCCCAGAAAGCATCATGTCAGAGAGGAAATACGGAGTTATGGAAAGAATACTGGCGTTGGACTTGGAAGAACTGAGTTTGAATCCTAGCTCTAATACTAGCCATGTGATCCTGGGTAATTCACTTAAGTTGTTATAGCCTCAGTTTCCTAATCTTTAAAATGAATGAGTGGTGAATGAATGAGTAAAAATCATTTATTAAACATTTATTATGTGCTAAATGCTGTGGTGATAAAAAACATTTTTCTACCTCCCCTTCAGAACTATTGTGAATCAAGTGCTTTATAAAGTTTTATGTAGGTGATTTAGTTTTACTAGAAGGTATACATACATGGTTCTTTTAATAGATATTGACATGGCATCTATTTGCCCAATTTTAAAAACACAGTAGGGCCCTAAAATGTTTATTGTTAGTTTGTCAACTGTATAGGCAACAGTTTGAATCCTAAGAAACAACATACAGATCAGATAGGTTTCAATGGCAGAAGGGGAATATGGTGGGAAAAATTCCAAAGAATGGGTAGTGTTAATGGATGATGAGATGGTTGGATTCATTTTGCCCTTTAAACCTATAATGGTACCTGCTTCTCCCCTGGGTCAGCCCACATGGACTTTATGGTTGGCTAGGCCAACAATTTATTGTCCAATTCTTCTAATTCCTTAAGCAGCTCTCATGGCCTCCTGTCCACTTGAAGACAATTTGCTACCCTCTAGTTACAACAATAGGTAAATAAAAGTAAAAATATGAGAGAGGAGTTATTTGGGGCTTAATGAATGCTTCCTTGATTGATTAGTACCAACAAGGCAGTAAAAATGTATAAGAACAAAGATATATGAAGATTGTCTGGTCCCAAAGAAACAAAGGAATAATTCTTGTTCAGGGCTTCCTTTTATTTTTAGATGGCTCATTAGCACAAAATAGTCTATACTTATTTAGTAATATTTTGCCAAAGGGGTCTGTGGTCTCTCCTTCTCTTGGGTAGAAACACTGAGGGGAGGAGAGGAGAGCTTTAATTTAATTTACCTTTTTTTTTTTTCAGATTACTTCCATACAACTCCTATTCAAATTTCTATCCATTTAATAAGCTCAGAAATGGTTCCTCCCTCCCTCCAGGTTTGCTTAAGTTGGATACCTGGTATGACAGAGGGGTCATGCAAACTCTATATAAGTAGAGAGAGTCAGGGTGATGAAATGGATGAGCAGCGAATTTGGGGCGTACAGCCTGTGCAGTAGTAGAAAAAAGCAGTACAAAGAGTACTCATTTTGGGGTGAGAAGACTCCCTCAAAATTCCCATTTCATTTCTTATGCTGATCCAAGATCTATTGAAACCACAGTGGGGAAAGTCTTGATGTGGAAGGGATAACTGGACCTCATTTCCCTTCCCTGTAGAGTTCAGGGAGCCAAGCTGAGATAGATGAACTCGGCAGGCCTTTCCCCATGCTAGTCACACTTGACGGCTCCAAAACCTTACTATTTATTCCATGATTTTGGTTCTGCTCTGTACACACAGCACATGGCTCCTCACAACCACTTAGCTAAACAACTCATGGGTGACCACTTGAAGGCTGTGTCTGGTCAAAGGAGAAAATCTAGAAGGTTTCTTGGAGTGTGTACCAAACTGCCCATGGGGAGCCGTGTGGTTAGGGAAGAGGGAAGGGAGGAGGGCATGTGGGAGTACAAAGCCACTGAGTTGAGGTTGAAGAATTATCACTTTATGCAAATTGGCCCATCTCTGGTTATGAAATTAATACTTTCAATATGAGAAAATAGAAGGATCTGGGATCTCTTCAGCCTAAAGAACTTCAGCTCTAGGAATCACAGCAAACAATGAGTTAGTAAGCTAAGAAATGTGACTGTAAGTCCTTAAGACTATCCATGAAAGATGGAAATAGGCAGGAAGGAAGTCAGAAGAGACAAAACACTGATCTCAGACTGAGTATGTTTTCAAAAAGAGGAGTTGTCTCTAATTCTCAGGAGGCGAATGGCTTTCGGCGGGAGAACTAGGGACAGGAAAGATTTACAGTCATCTGTATGACAGCTGAGATTTATATAGTGCTGGGTAGAATGGTGGCCGAAGTGCTGAATCTGGACCTATAGGTCTGGAATTCAATCCTGTCTCTGGCCCTTTCTTCCTGTGTGATCCAGGGCAAGTCATTTCGCCTCTCTTGGCCTCAGTTCCCTCATCAGTAAAACAGGGGTTTGTCCTAGGCCTCTGAGGCCCCACCTATTTGTGAACCTTAGTACTTTTAAGATTCATAAAGTATTTTGCATACTCAATCTCATTTGGTCATCATAACAACACGATATGTTGGAAGCACCAGTACTATCATCTTCATTTTATAGATGGGAAAATTAAGGTTCAGGAAAGGGAAGGGTTAAGGTCACATAGTTAGGAAGCGGCACAGCCAGGCTATGCATCCAGGCCTTCTCATTTGGAGACCAACACTCTTTTCACTAAACTTCCACTACACATTCACATGACATGTCTAACCAATTCCAGTTGTGCAGTTCCATTTTTTCTTTTTGTTTGTCCCAGACTTGACATGTCACCAGTGTGGAGAATTAGCAATCTAGAAATTTCCCTCCATTATGCAGACTGGCAACTGATTTATAACTTATATTATTTGAGAGTTTGCCAGGGGCACTGAGAAGTTAATGCCTTGCCCATTGTCAGAGAGCCAGGATGTGTGAGAGGCAGATCGTTCTGATTCTAAAACCAGCCCTCTCTCCATGCACGCTGCCTCTTCTCCATTTAGGTTACACAAATTAGTTATGTTTCCTGCTGCTTCAGAACATATGCTCTTGATTGATGCACAGTGAAGAACGGCAATTGTATCAATAGCCAACAGTGTCCTTAGAAAGCTCATGCACCAAAACAGATCTAGCAAATATAACTTTATTAGGTATTTGAAATAAATGGGATTATAGTGTGTATGTGTGTGTGTGTTTATACACACACATAATGTAGCATCATAGAGAGAACCGGACCTGGTCAGGTCACGAAAACCTATGTTCCGAACCTCTCTGACACTTACTAGCTCTGTGAGTATAGACAAGTCCCTTCAACACTCTCAGCCTCAGTTTTCTTGCCTGTAAAATGAGGAGCTTGAATTAGGTGACCTTTAAGATCTCTTCTAGTACCAAATCCATGATCCTGTGTATATAAGCATGGGCATAGGAAGTGTGGTATGGCCATCAGAGTGTTGGACTTGAGTCAAGGGGACCTGAGTCTGAATCTTGCCTCAGACCCTTATTTGCTGTGTCATCCCAGGTAAGTCAATTAGAGTCTTTGGACATTAGTTTCCACATCTGTATGATGGGGATAACAGGAGTTCATACCTCACAGCACTGTGAAAATCAACTAAGATATTGGATATATAAGTTTGCTTAGGAAACTTTACATTGCTTTATCATGATATACTAGTTGTTTCATATAGACATATGTAAGTGGTACATATGTATATACATATATAATAAGCATTATTAAATGCTTTCAGACTCTGTGCTAAGTACTGGAGATACAAAATATAAAAGTGAGACAATTTCTGCCCTCAAGGAACTTACACTCTATGATTGCAAACAACTGTACTGAGTTAAACAAATGCAGAATATAAAGAAAATGGGGGCAGTTAGGTGGTGCAGTGGATAGAGCACCGGCCCTGGAGTCAGGAGGACCTGAGTTCAAATCAGGCCCCCGACTAGACACTTGACACTTACTAGCTGTGTGACCCTAGGCAAGTCACTTAACCATAATTGCCTCACTAAAACAAAACAAAATAAAAAAAAAAAGAAATGAATACAAAATGACAAAGGAAGATATGGTGGCCTAACACAATGCCCCACATATATTAAGCATTTACTGCGTGCTTGTTAACTAAATGATAGACTGACTGACTGGCCAGAAGTATAGAGAAAGTCCTTCTAAAGGATGTAGTAATTGAGCTGAGCCTTGAAGGAGCTTAGAGTACCAATAGATGAATTGTTTATAGGCAACAGACAATATAAAATGTAAATGGGCCGAGTCCAATTTCTATTTACTATCCTTGATAAAATCAAGTGTACCACAAACAATTTTTACCTCATATTCTCTTTCCTGTGTACGGTCACATACATTTCATAGACTCTCCCTTGGGGAATGGCCCCTGCAGGAATCAGCAAACTCACTCCTAAACAACAGATAAATATACACACATAAATGAGGAAAAAAAAATGGATTAAATAGGAAAAAAAATCACAAACCACCACCACAACTTGTCTAAAGGAATGAGTACAGATTGTGAAAAGGCAGCCATATGTCTACTTTTTCCCCCTTGATAAAAGGGAAATCTTCCCAGTTGCTAGGACTTTCTTATTTACTGGCTATCTTAGTACAGCTACTTCTGTGCCTTTGTGGAATTATGTGAAGGGTAAAAGTGGATTTTTTTAAAAGCTTTATTTTAGTCAAGGAGCAGGCAGATGGGTATTTTTGCTTACCCTGTGAAACTAAAGGAAAAACAACAATTACTTTTAAAATTTCAAACTGCTGTAATGGGACATATCTCCCTAGGCATTTCTTCTTTAATTACAAAAATCCCCTGTGAAAGCCAATGCCAGCAGAATATCATATTTTAAAAATGAGCAAAGGAATCTCTGAAAGGATCTGTCTGTTTTAGCAGCATCATGGTTTAGATCAATGTTCTCAAACTGTGGTGTGGGGACCTCTGAGGAATGCAGAGCCCCTTTCTGGGGGACTGCAAGGTTAAAATGATTTTCATAGTAACATTAAGATTTTAAATGTCTAACATGATAAATATCCATAGACATTATCCGTATAAAGAAAAGCTCTATGGAAGGGAGTTGTCCTCCATGATTTTTAAAGGGTGTAAAGGGGTGGTGAAACCAAAGTTTTAGGGACATGGGTTTAGACCTGAAATCACTCTAGGACAGTTGCAGCATCCATGACCCTGGGAATGGTCCAGTGTTGCTTGATTTTGCTTCAGTAGGCCAAATGGTTTCTACACTCTGCATTTATATTTGAGCCCGATGTATCTATCCGTAAGATTACAGGGACGTTCAAAAGGAATGTGATTCACATTTTGAAGATGAATAGCATGAAAATGCTTGTCAGCTAAAGTTAAATTCAGTTAAATTAGATTCAATAAACGCTTATGTTGACCATTACAGTCAGCCCTCCATATCAAATGCCCTGCTTGACACTTTGGGAAATACAAACTAAACAGAAGATGATGTTATTCCCCTTAAGGAAGTTACAGATTAGTTGAAGAGACAAGAATGCATATTATACATAAGACTAGAAAACAAAGGAAAATAAGGAAAAATGACTGTGGAGAGAGGATAAGTTAAGGAAAACTTCACCAAGGAGGAAGGGAAACTTTTATTGCACCTTGAATAAAGTATAGAGCTTAGGTAGTTAGAGATGAGCAGAGAGGAGTGATTTAGCTTCTAGGAAAGGAGAAGGGTATAAGGAAAGACAGAAGTAATAATGAGAATGACATTTTTTGGACATCATAAGGAAATCTGCCTTGCTGGACTGGTCCTACTATGATGGAAATAGTGACAGAATAGTAATACAAAGTTGGGGCAATTAACAGTTTGGGAATGTCAGGATGAGGAGTTTCCATTTGACTGAAAAGTGGATGGGGAAATCATTATAATTTCTTGAGGAGGGGAACAATCCATGTCTTCTTTTCTTGTGCATTACACAATGTCCTAGTGTTGGTGGTATTGCTTTCTAGCACCATATTTATTGAATGTTCACAACTACAATTTGAAAAGTTAAGGCACTTTACTTGAGGAAACCATTTACTCTTCTGAATGCCTATTATTATTTTAAGAGAAAATAAAAATGAAATGCGATGACTCTGTCCTAGGATCTGATTTTAATACTTTTATGAGGCTTCTCTGAAGTTAGTTGCCAGATAAAATGATGAAATCTAAATAATACTACAAAAGGATAGCATAATGAAATTCTAATCTTTAAACAGAGAAATCAATGGGTGGTGAGTGGCTTATTTACCCTCTGTGCCTGATGAATGCATACTGAAAAGTTAAGTTAATAAATTAATCTTGGCTCTTCTCTATTATGTCCTCTCATCATTTAAAAAATATTAGCATTCTAAACTTCTTCTTCCTTTGCAGCAAATTGGAACTGGAGCAACTGATGTGATTTCTAATTAATTTGTCCTTTGTATGGATGGTGACAACAGCAAAGGTTTCCGGCTTGAAGACGTCCGCCAAAGCTGTGCTGGAAAAAGGTCAACGGCCAACCTGATACCTCATCTCAGAAAATTTCGAAGTACATTTCTCCGGGAAGTGTTCTGATAGTTAGTTGTTAGAGAAGAGCAGAGCTTTGGGGAAAGGACAAATGAACTTGAAAGAAAATGTTCTTCTTAATCTAAGTCAAAAACTGAGCCTAGTGGGTGACCTGCATTTCAGTGCCTGGTAAATGAGGTGGGGAGAAATTGGTATTTGGTAGGGAAAAGCTATCAGACCGAGCGCTTGCATTTTAAACTTTTAGAACTTACCTGAATTAGGCACAATGAGGTGCCCCCCAAGAGAGTTGAAAGTCCCAAAAGCAGTACAGGATGGGTCTGTTTGTCTAGCCAGGCTCTGATTCTTCAAGTTTAGAGTCTCACTTTCTAGCAGAGACTGGGTAATTTGTGGGGACAGCTTGGTTGTGAAATCTGATAAGTCATCCTGTGGGGTTACAGCACCTGAGGTATTGTACACTTTGATTTTCAGATTGGGTAGAGGATCGAGGATTGGTGAGTTGGTCATCGGGATTTTGTCAGAGACATCATGCAAAGCATAGACAGGGCCTCTGTACATGGCTGCAGCTGATGTAAGGTCTGGTGGTACCGCCAGGAGATCTGTATTTGAAAAAGAAAGACCAATTTCATTACTTTATTTTGGCTAACCTAGACAAATTAATTCTGTGATAGCTTGTTTTTCCCAAAGGAAAGGTAGAATGAAAGGTAGGTTGAATGAGGGCCTCAGTATCTGTTGGAAAATGGCCAGAAGGTAATCTGGACCCAATGTAGCTGTCAGTATCTCTTTCTGCCTTGTTTTCCATGTACCACCCTTAAGAATTCTGTTTTAGCTCCTCTGGCTTTAATAAGACATGTCTGAAATATGGAAGAAGGAAGCAAAAAGAGTGGTACGAACCTGTAAGAATAGCATCAGGAGGGCTAAAGCTCAGAATGAGCTGAGGTGCTGGAAAAATGCTAAGGACGATAAAAACCACTTTCCCCGGTATCATCAGACCAAGAAGAGGCATAAGGAAGGAACAACAGGGACAAAACAGAATTATTCAACTCCTATCTCTTTCCATCTTCTCTATCAAGGATAATGATCTTCATACTGGAAAGGGTAGAAAAAACAGAGTAAGAGGGAAGGGAAGCCCAAGACAGGTGAGGAGATAAGAGACTGTCTAGCTGCATAAAGTGAATTCAGATGAATTACATTCCAGAGCATTGACAGAAATGGAAGATTTGATTACTGAACCAGTATCAGTAATCACTGAAGATTCAAGGAAAGTGCCCAGGCAAATGTCCAATTTTTCAAAATGAAAAGGTAGATTTTGGGAAATATAAAATAGTGAGCTTGACAGATGTTCAGCTCCAGGAAAAATCTAGAATACAATTTTAAATAGATGGTTTGTGGGCACTTAGAAATAGAAGAAGTGTTCACTAAGAGTTGGGATTTCTCCATTAAGAACAAGTTATGGCAGGCTAACCTCATTTCCTTATTAGGGAAATGGTACAGACATAATTAATATGAATTTCCACAAGGAATTTGACAGTCTTTTAAGATAGTTTCAAAGACAAAATGGGGAATGTAAGTGGGATGGATGTACAATTGGGTGATTTTTTTTCTTGCTGGAAGACTGTAACTAAAAAGGCCAGACTAATGTATTGAAAGGCCAGATAATATATTTGAAATGTATATCAGATAATAATCTGATATCACCCTGAAAGATGGTGTCCAGTACTATGATGAAGTCATTACTCATGTCCAATTTTATCAATGTCTCAGATGAAGATATTGAAAGCATTCTTGTTAAATCTGCAGATGACACAAAGCAGGAAGGTTTGCTACTAAACTGGATGACAGAATTAAAATCCAGAGAGCTTTTAACAATTTGGAGCGGGGGACTGAATGCAACAAGATATGATCTGACATGGCTAAATTTAAAGTCTCATAATTAGCTTGAAAAAAAATCAATTGTACAAGTACAAGGTTTGGGACTCAATCTGTGATTTCTCTGGTGTAAGAAATTCTCTGGTAAGGAAACTGCTTCTGTCAGTGCAGCTAGGAAATTTCTATAAACTTATAGGCTTAGAAAATTGCCTAGAGCACCATGGGGTTAAGTGACTTGCTCACAGTCACCTAACCAGCGTGGATCAGAGGGGAGTCTTAGCTCCATCCTGTCTGCCACAATGCTTCTCCTATAGAAGGATAGGAAAAATAACTGCAGGTTGAAATAGTTAAGTGTCCACTCATGTGAGTCACCAGTAAGACCTGGCTGCCAAAAAGCATATATAACCTTGGGCTGCATTAACAGATGTTTTGTTTCCAGGCAGGGGGAATAACAGCCCCTTCCTGACATGTTGGTCAGGTCACATCAGTAGCGTTTTGAACATCACTGGCTGTCACACTTTAATAGGGACACTGATGAACTGGGTCTGGTCCAAAGGAAATTGTCAAGATGCTGAGGGTAATCAAAACCATGCCAGAAGAGGACCAGTTGAAAGAAAAAGGAATATTTAATCTGGAGAAGAGAATGTTAAGGGTCATCATAATAATTCTCAAGCATCTAAAGGGCTAGCATATGGAAGAGGAATTAGATTTATTCTTCACAGGAAGAGCTAGGATAGAAGCTATGTGGAGATAGAGCTTGCCTCTAAATAAGGAAGAACTTTCTAGCAATAGTGGCTGTTCAAAAGTCCAATGGTTTGACGTTTGAGAGAGTGGGTTTACAGACAGCATTCAGGGAGAGGACAGACAATCTCACATCATACCTGTTGTAGAGGAGATTCCCCATCCAGTATGAGGCTGAAATACATCTGAGGCTCATATACTTAGAGTTGGAAGGGACCCTTTAAGATCCTTTTATAAATGAGGATACTGACTAAGAGATCTGAGGTCACTTAACTAAGGTCATCCTGAGCCCAGGTCCTCTCATCTCAGAACCAGCTCTCTTTCCACTGAGCCACCATTGCCTTTAAGAGTCACTTCTAGTTTTAGATTTTATGATTATATTAGATCATCTTAGAAAGTGAAACTTCACTATAATATACAACACGTAAGTATATACCCAGGGTGGCACAGGGGATAGAGAGCTAGTCTTGAAGCCAAGGACACCTGAGTTAAAATTCTATCTCTGACATATACAGGCTGTGTGACCTTGGGCAAATCATCTATCTTCTTGTTAAGGCAAGAGCTCTTGACCTGAGGTCCACAGGCCTCTTGGATTTCAGGGGGTCAGCTTGGATGGGAAAAATATTATTTTTATTAACTTCTGATTTCCTTCATAATCTTGTGTGTTTTATTTTATGCATTTTTAAACATTATCTGAGAAGGGGTCTGTCTGCCAAAGATTGGTAAGGAGATCCATGACATGGCAAAGGTTAAAAAATCCTGTTCTGAGACTATAAGAGATGTCAATCAGGATTGGTGGAGGGATTTCCTCCCTGGGGAGCTCCTATACCAATGAAATCACAGGTCTAATGCCTTTAACTAGATATATGATTTCTTCTGCATCACCATTTGTAATTCTATGCTAAGGAGTAATGGATGGGAAGCCTGGGAACTGAAGCTGAATGAGCACATGCAAAAGATAGCATCAAGTTCATTATAGCCGAGTCATCTGGTACCACCACTGTGAAAGCTTGGGGAGAGTGCACGGTGGAGAATCTAAGGAAGAAGTATTGATTTACCCAAGATGAGGGGCCACTATCATGTAGCCCTGTTGCTTTGGGTTCAGCCTTTGGATGGTTCAGAATCAAGTGAATTTACAGGGTCCAGCAAGGGTGTGGGAGGAACCTGGCTCACATGAGTTTATTATTTATTACTATATTTATATATATATATATATGTATATATATATATTTTGCCCAAAAGTATTTGGATAAAAATAATGGAGATGCACCAAGGATTCTGAGTAGATGAGAGAAGAGAGTGCATTCCAAGCATAAAAGACAGCTTATGCAAATGCATGGAGAAGGAGATGGCATGTCATGAGCGTGGGAATAATAAGTAGGATGGTTTGGCTCTTACAGGATCCAAGGGAGACTACCCTGATAGGTACCTTTAATTGTGTGGCTACTTCAGGACATTGGCCCAGGCTAACAGTGGGTATATGATTTCTCTTTTTTCCCTCCCTTCCACACTCACTCTGTAGTAAGTGGAGGCTAGATTTGATAATTTCCGGTCGGCCTGGGGTAGGCCTATCTAATCTGAGCAAATGTGTGAAGACAAAGGTCTTCCTGGGAGCTTATGACTGTTTCTCTCACACAATGCCTGGCTCAGACTTGCCAGTCCTTTCAGGATTGGTTTTAAAGTAATCCTAATAATCCTGCTGCCTTCCCCACTAAGAGGGAACAGAACAGTGGGGTGGGAAGTCCAGGTGGCAAAGTCATACCAATTCACAAAAGGAAAGTTTCTTTGGTACTTAAGAGGGGATATGACCCTATGTCAGATCCCAGCAGACCTTTAAATAGCACATTTTTAGTAAATTTCTAACACAAGATTCTGAAATGTTTTCATTGCTTTTTGACATTATGAAGATGGCTAAATTACAAGGTATTCAAACCCTATTTTATCTTTAGCTAATATGACTGGTTTCAGAGACAGAGGATGTGGGTTTGAGTCCTCAGTCTACAACGTGCAATCCTTTTTGTCTCTGGGGAAGTAAATTGACCTCTGTTTGTTTTCCCGTCAAGTGAGCGGGTTGGGTTAGAAGTTCTATAAGGTCCCTTCCAGTTTCTAGACCCTAGGATCCTATGAAAGTCAATGAACAACAGAGGAAAATATGGATGTATACTAAAGAGAAAAGGATGTTTCAAAGTCTCCTAAGGTCTTTCCTCTATAAGTTCTCTGACTAATGCTACTCTAATCTAGCAAGGCTATTTTGACCCCTACTAGGAACTCTACAACCCCAGATACATGGAAAATCCATTCAGATTTCATAGCAGACAAATTTTCCACCTTTCCTATTCTTTACATGAAGCCATACACAGAGATTGTAGGTCACCGAGATGGTGATTCCCCAAAGCTAAAGACAAAACCCTATAACCAAATTTTTCTCAGCTATTAGAAAATAACCACATTAGTTTTACATATAAGACCTTAATCCTTTCCTTTCTCCTTCCCCACACCCCTTTCTCTTGTCCTCTTCTCTTCTGCATGTTCTGCTTTATCTGTGGTTCCTATAGTTCTCTGCTCTCAGTTACTCTTTGAGATTTTATTTGTTTGATGTGTTCAACTCCTGAAAATAAATACTCGGGGTTCTTTCCTCCTTCTGCAAGTAGCTGCTAATCCACTTAAGTGTAGAAACCACTTATAACACATGCCCAGATCAATCAACATGAAATGAAATGTCATCTCACCTTGCCTTGCAGCCTTGATGTTCACAGGCTGAAATCCCCCGTTGAGGGCTGAGGAATCAATGATATCAGACTCAAAGTCTCTATGGTTCTTCCGATATACAAATAGAGCCACGATCACAGAAATGGCCAAGCACACAATCACTGCTATAACCACACCAACGTAGAGGGCCACATCATCTGAGTCAGGAGCCGCTGGAGGGGAAGAATTAGTTATAGGAATTTCCAATACTACACAACTATATTTCTATCTTTCCTTTCGACATTTATTATCTTTTTTATTGTTTAATTTCAAATCTATTGCAAAAGCTATATACTTTGAGTATACCCTTCAATGGGAAATGATCATAGATTTCTTTCTTTCTTATTCTCTATCTATCTACCTCTGATCTATTTTGTGATTGAGAAACATAACAGACCATTTATTGCTAGGGTTGTGAAGAAATTTTAGCTAAAATTCTACCAACCCATAAGAAAAAGTTCAGAGTTATTGTTGTGTGTGTGTGTGTGTGTGTGTGTGTGTGTGTGTGTGTGTAATAGGATAACAGGTTTTTAATTTCACAGATGCTCCATTGAAAAACATAAACATTCCCTTAGAAATGTCTGGCACATTTTGAATTTGAATTTGTGTATTTATTGAATTAGAGTATTTTCCCAAATAACTTTCCAAGTCATAAAGTTACTTTTCCAGGGTTCTTCTTTCCTTTCACCTAAATTCAGTGGGGGGGGGGGGCGAGGAGAGGGCCAAAAACATGTAGTATGACTAATCTGAGCAATTTGGGAAATCAAAGATAATGGTGTGCTTTCTGGAAAAAGAAAAAAATACCGAAAAATAACACCCTGTTCCTCTTCTCTGGCTCACCTAGGACAAGTGCCAGGTCTATGGAGAGGGGAAATGGGGGATACAAGTATGCATTCTCCAGGTATGCTGCTTTTCCTAAGGAAACAATATGTACAACAAGAGTTGGATTTTTTTCATGGATAAGAGGCATCCATTTGCTTTATGTATTGTTGAAGAAAAATGTAGCCCTATAAGGGTGTCTGGCAAAGGCCTGAGCCAATCAGGTACAGTGTCAGATTATCCTAGAAGCTGATCAAGCATGTCCCCGTGAAAGAACTTTTTATATTTTTAGAAGGTGGGGACGGAGTCTTGGTCATTTTCCCACTGGCCCAGCTTCCCACTGACTTGGCCTGGCTCAATATGGAAGGCAGTGTGATATAATAGATAGAGAGCTGGCCTTTTGAGCCAGGAGGACCTACGTTTAAAGGCCATCTCTGGCACACTGGACTGTGTTACCCTGGGCAAGTCACTTAACTCCTCAGTGTTCTAGGCTCAGTGCTCTAAGACTCTATGTTGCAGAAAAGGTTCCAGCCTGCATTGATAAAGGAAATTTCTTCCTGGGAGCTCTCTACTCTGGTGAAATCACAGGTCTAGTGTCTAGGCTTCCAATCTTGGTGAGCAGAAATCTTGTTGAACTCCACAACATAATTTGTGTCTACGTCTATTGATGGCCCACAAAAACTACTTGGGAGGATGTCACTGAAGGTAGTCTATTTCCTCTAGATGGCTAGTAATAGTAATGATGAGAATTTCATCGACTAATAAAGTAATCCAAGACAATTTGGAGTGACTAGTTCTGTTGCTGTCTATATTTTGGCCTATGGCTTGGAATGTTTTCACCAACAAAAATGAGCATCTTTTGTTCCATGTTTTATTTCTTCATATTTACTATATAAGAAAGTAATTTTACTATCTGCTTTCCTAAGGTACAAAAGCATCTGATTTCCTGCTGTTCAGGTGAAAACTGACAGATGTTTAAAGGAAGCCATGACATCCCAAATGCTTTTGACTGTAGGAGCTCCTTTTTGCCCCTGGATTTCTGATGAGGCGCCTAAGTGGAACTCTGAGCCCCAGGCAAAGCATACTGCCTTAATTCTGTTTGGTTTCCTCTTACTAACGACTGTTTCCCAAGCCTGTAAGACTTCCTAGGTCATGATGACTTTTTCAGTAGTCATGGTTTCTTATCTGATAGATATGAATTTATATTTTCAGCCTTTGAAGTCTCTTTTTCTTGAATCTGCATATTCATGACTTTTTGTTGTCTCTTTCAAGTTAAATTTCATGTGATTCTTCTTCCTCTGATTCAGCAAGAGGGCACTAACTTATTTTCTGTGTTGGAAAATATTAGGTGCCTACCTCCAGTACACATAAGTGATATAGGAAAGGTAAACTCAGACGATGAATGACGATGAATGATTAAGCCAGCAACATAAAAACAAAACATGACACTTACAAGAAAATCCATATTCATTCTGGGTTCTCTGTTCAGTTGAAATAGGATAAATGAAACCTTGAAAAGAAAAAGAATTGTACAAAAATGGGAACAAAATCAAATTAATGAGGGGAACAAAATGGGAAGCATGAAAAATGGTTTAATTAAAAGAAGAGGAAAAGAAACTCATAGTACTTTCAAGTTCTTATTCAGCACAGAATTATGATTTTGCATCTCCGGTCTGCTCCAGAGCCTCACTAAGAATTAATAAGTAGGCAGATTGAATTTCAGAGGCAAAACTGGTCTCGAGTCACTAACTTTGGAGTGCTTAAAGTCTTTCTTTTATTGAGCATAAACTCTAATGGATCTAATTTATTTCAGACATCAAGGGTCATTAGCATATGGAAAATCTTTTTTCCCTATCCCTGCCATATGCTTTAATTCCCAAGACATATTCAGGAAAGCTCTAAACAGTTTTTTTATTTAATTATAGCAGCTTGCTGTTGGTCTAATAGAGCCAAAGAAGACCTGTCGTCATTGGTCAAAGGTTAAATACCCATTTGCTGTGTTGAGCCTAAGGAAAAGAAATCCACTTTTTGGATTTCCTTCTTGTTTACCCCCCACTTCATGTAATAGGAATCCAATAGGTATTGCCCAGGGAATGAGCGGTTTGTCAATGAAATAGAAACTGGATGCCTTTTATTTTAAATCATTAGAAAATCAATAGGGGCCTAGAGGGCGTAAGATTATTTATCTTAAACATAGTGTGATCTGAATGGAATTACAACCTAGTTTAATTTTTCAAATAAATAATTAACCTTAATGCTTTTCTTTTGAGACACTCCAAAGCTGACTAGGTTTTTTTTTTTCTAAAGCCAGGGGAAGAAAATATATTTTTCCAATTTGGAACCCAGAATTCTGAAAGTTAAAACTTGTTTTTTTGTTCCACTTATAAGCAACAGACTGTGACTTCCAAAGAAAGATGATTTTAGATATCAAGCATCTCCTCTAATGTAACATTTGAATGTCAAGTCAAAATGAATCAGAAACACATGGCTTCAGTCTCCCTTGCTATATACAGGATTACAAGTAAAGGGAAAACTGTGAGAATCAAAATTAATTGGCTTAAAATGAAAGCACCACTAAGTTTGCGTACTAAAGTAAACTCTAGGATGTGACAAAGGTATCTCAACTAGAGTTTGAGGAACACTCAACTGTTGCGAGAAATTTACCAGTTTGGGAAGTGAATGCTGGAGAAACGAGTGGTTTTTACTTAATGAACGAAGGGTTTGCTATGTCACAGGCAAGTTTTTACTTGAATGAATTTTTAATGCTTTATTTTAGAGAATGATTGCAGCCTCATACTCATTTTTATAAATATTATATTCCTTATTTCACTTGTATGACTCCATGTATTAGGACCGTTGTGCATTTTTAAACAATCTGTGTCTAGTAATAACCTTCTTCTATTTGTATTCTGTGAATTCATTAAAAGAAAAGTCAGGACACAGACATCAGGAAGAAGTAATTGATCGCTAAGGTCTGAAGTCAAAACAAGTTATTCATTTAGACACAGTATGACTTAATAAGTAGCACTGCTTTGCTCAAGATCGGGTCCAGGGAGAGTGATTCCAAAGGATCTGCTTTTAGTAACTGGGGTAAACAAGTTGGGAAATGTATAATAATCTCCAATGACATGGGATTGAGAGCCAGTGTGGCCTCATGGATGGAGAGCTGTCCTTGGACTTAGGAAGTTCAAGACTTACATTTTAGTTCAAATCTTGTCTCTCACATTTACTGGCTATGTTATTCTGAGCAAGTGACTCTCTGGGCCCAAGACAACTCTCCAGAACTGGAATTCATAACAGCAGATACCAATCTATACTGGGAGAGGAAGTTTCTGTAGCAGAAATTCCCTGCACTGATGAAATCACCAAAAGGAAGTCCTTTTCACCTCCCTGAAGGAGAGAAGGAATTAAGGAGACTTATTTTCTCTCTGAAAGTCTTAGTGTGTGTTTGCAGCAGAGAAGGTGGTTGTGTGTTACATAACATTACAAAAAGAAAAATTACAAAAGGAAAATTAACACTGAGAAGAAGCATGGAATGGTCGAATGAACACTGGATTTTAGGGTCAGAATGACTTAGTTTCAAATCTTGGCTCTAACACTTACTGGTTGTATGACCTTGATCAAGTCATTTAACTCCTCATCTGTAAAATGAGAATAATAATTTTGCAGGAAGCATGTGAGGCAAGTGCTTTGCAAATGCTGAAAAGTTGTGGGAGTTGTAATCAGGAAGAGAAACATCCCAGAAGGTAGCACTTGATTTTTCACATACTTTTGTTACCAGCAGAATTCCTGTTCTTGACAGGTAAATCAAGGAACTAGAGACATGGAAATTTAGAACTGTGATTTTAACCTCAGGTCTTCCTCTAATTTGTGTTAACCCCAGAGACCTATGCTACAGCCACTATAGAGAAGTGGAAGGAATCCTTGCAGCTTTAAACCTGTTGGCTTGTCTCCATTTTGTTTTGTTTTTGAGACTGAGTCTTGCCATCTTGCCCAGGCTGGAAGTATAAGACCTACTCAAGCTGATACCATTCTGATTGGCAGAGGAGTTTTGACCCACTCCATTTCCACTTGGGCCAGTTTGCTTCTCTTAAGCAGTCTAACACTCTACCCCCACTGGCCCCAATATGGTGCTCACCATATTGGTGCTGGACCTTAGAGGTAACATTCATCAGATGAGGCTATTGCAAGTCAAAACTCCTGAGCTGAAGAGATCCCTCAGCCTAGGCCCTGGGGGCAGGGATTACAGGTGTGCACCATGACACCTGGTTGCACTTAACTGCTGTGGCCTTGGTATCTGAAACTCTAAGCACACAGTGAAAGTGAAAAGTAAAGAAAGTTGTACTATTACCTGATCCTGGCCGAAATTAATGTTTTCCAGAAATAACCCAAATGTCAGGATAATTTTAAATGAGCTCAATAGTGGCATAACACTCCCTTTTATTATTGCTGTGGAAACAATAATCAACTATTTTCAATGGAAACTTCTTAAATATGCTCATTCACCATCAAAATTGGGAAACATCTTCAATTACAGTATCAAAGCATCAATTAGAAGGCAAGGGATTTGAGGAAAGGATTATTTTTTTCCATTTCTAAAATGATGGGACAGATAGGATCCCATTTTAGAGTTTGTTTTTATGTGTCTTCATCTGATACAGCTTTTATCCAACAAGAAAGAACATTTTCTTCAGCTAATGAGGTGAATCTGCTGAGATTAGTAGCAGAAATAATGAAAAAGAACATCTCTGGTAGAATCAAAAGGAATATGGAGCAAAATAATTATTTTTGTGACTCTATTAATAGCTCCGGCAGTAGGGATTTTGGCCAATCCATTATTTGAAAATAATGCCTAATAAATGGGACAATATTATTTAGTAATCTAGAGCCAAAGCCAGAAATTGTGTGTATGCTTCTCTCAATGCTAAAAATGGCTATTTTATTTATTTATTCATTTTTATTAAATCCATTTACTGGATTTGAAGTCAGAAGGGCAATAAACTTTAAAGTCCAGAAGATGGGTTCAAATCCCACTGTAGATCTTGGAAAAGTAACTTAAACTTTTTGAGTCTCAATTTTCTCATCAGTAAAATGGAGTTAGAAGCAGAGAATCCCTCGGGTTCATTTTGGCTTCATAGGGTATGATGCACTTCCGTTCTCACTTCAAAATGTTGGATTTTATGAAGCCAGTTCTACTGGATTAAAAAAAATTAATTTGTAACTTTTGGGATGTCTTAGCCTTGTTAAAAAGCTAACTCTTGTTCCTATTAGCTCTTAGAATCCACGAACTAAAGGGCTGGAAGGGACCTTAGAAATAATTTAGTCCAACCTCCTAAATCTTTTAGATGAAGAAACTGAGACACCAGGAGGTCATCTAATTACTTTGTGGTAGGACTAGAATCCAGGTTTCTGACTATTGAACCAATGTTCTTTCTTTTCCTCCATGCTACCCACCAAAAAGAAATGGTTGCTAAAAGTGAAAAAGGACAGACAGGCAAAAAATCAGAAGAATAGCTCTAGTCCATGGGTGGGGAACCTGAGACTTCGAGGCCACATGTGGCCCTCTGGGTCCTCAAGTGCGTCCTTTGACTGAATCCAAACTTCACCAAAAAAATCCCCTTAATAAAAGGATTTGTTCTGTAAAACTTGGATTCAGTCAAAAGGCTGCACCCAAGGACCTAGAAGGACACACTTGGCCTCTAGGCTGCAGGTTTCCCACCCCTGCTCTAGTATCCTCATAACTTTAAATTTTCATTCAATTGTTATATGAACAAAAGTAAATTATTTACTTTTTCCACTTGAACCCTTGTCACTAACTTTCATGACCTAAGTAAGCGACACTCTAAGCTTAAATGAAAAAACTTTATAAAAAGACATTTAGATATTGTCTGTTTTCCTTCAAAAGAGAGGAAAAGCAAAGGACAAATTCGAACTGGGTTGTATTTCTACCATAAATTATCTGGAAAGCCTGTGGCCAGGGTCATGGAGTCCTTAATTTGTGGCAATGACATTGTGTTTGGCATAAAACGACATGACTCATAAATACTTGAAGAAATAGCACTGCTCACCTCAGAACTGGTTCCCACTAAGGAAGAGGGGAATTTATGATAGCAATTAAAAAAGAATCTTTGTATCTGAAGAGAAGCAAATGATCCTCTGATAAAAGTGTGTAAGCACACCCTTCCTGTGCTTACAAGTGAATAGGCTCAATTTGTTTAGACTCATCTCCTCCATCTCCTACAGCAGTAGACCGCTAACAAGATACCTTATGGGTAGGGATACTTCTAAAGTTGAACAAAGCCTTCCATTCTGCCACCATCTTGGCGTGATTCCTACTTGCTCACATTGGGAAGCACCACTTTGCACACATTAAGGGAAACAATGAAGTATTCACTTGAATTCTATAACCCCTTGAAAAAACCTTATCAGATTAGAATTGTTGCAGGTCACCCACCTATGTTGCTAAGGCTTGGTTTCAATATGCATTCCTGCTAGGTTGATGGCAAGATTTAACACACATTTAATAAACTCCTGCCAGCCATCTATTTCCTTGGCCAGATGGTGGGAGTAGGAGGATGTGAAAAAAGAGATAAATGAGACCCAAAGATACCTCTCAAGGTCACAGATGAGAATTACTGCTCCCCCCTCCAAGATGGCAAGTGAACCTAGTTCACCTATGGTGGAATTTTGGATCATTATAGAGCTTATGGCATGTGCGCCTCCAGCGAACAGCTGCGAAATCCTGGGCATCATGGAGATGGTGAAAAGCATCCTTTTGATTCCACAAAGGGGCCAAAAGGCATTTACTTTCCTGATATTAAAAGAGTACCCTTTGCATTGAAGTAAACAGGGAAAATGTGGAGGTTACACAAAATTGTACACTTGGCAAAAACAAAACTCACTACGTAAGAAGTGTGTCACAATTTGACCATACGTTGAGTTTCTGTCTTTAGCTAAAAGGGATGGCTGATTCAGGTTTTATTTCTTTGATCTTTTCATTAGCAGAAGAACTCATAGCTCCATAGTGTTTTGTTTCACTTTGTACATAAGTTTGCAAGTGTTTTGGTACTTTCTGGATCTATGATCACTTCAATGTGGGTACTTGCTCCATCAGTACAGAGTGTAACCCCTTCATGTCTGCTCCTCCAGGGTGACTGGAGTAGCCTCCATAGAGAAGATATCCAATATGTTCCCTTCAGATATTTTTACATTTCATGAAGCACTTGCTTTTCCATCTGATATGGGTAAAGAATCTTAGCATTTTAGGCAAAAAGGATCTCAGACTCTAGTCCACCAAATTCCCCCCTGCTCCCAGCCCCCAAATCCCCACCACAAAATAGCTAACATCTGTTTTCTTCTAGACTAGCCTGTGCTTGGAGATCACCCATGACAGTGTGCCTCCTGCCTCCTGAGGCTGCCCATTCCACTTCTCCATGGAAATTTTTCCCAATGTCAAGTCTAAAGTTGCCCCGTGCACCTTCTAACTATTGATCTTGTTTCTACCTTCTCGAGCCAAACAGAGAAAGTCTAATGCTCCAATGTATGATTTGACATTTATCGTGATTGAATTTCATCCCATTTGATTTGGCCCAGTGTTCTAGCCTGTCAAGGTCTCTTTGGATTCTGATTCTATCATACAGGGTGTTAGCTCTCCTTCCTAGCATTGAGTCATCTGCAAATTTGATAAGCATGCCTTCTAGATTTTTATCCAAGTCACTGATAAAAACGTTAAATAGCACAGGGCTAAATTTCTCTGTTTGACATTTAAAGCCCTTTATAATTTAGCTCTGGCCTATTTTTTTCTATGCAAATTGCACATTATTTCCATTCATGCACTCTGTGCTCCAGACAGACTGTTCCTCATTAAAAAAAAAATCCATTTCCTGACTCCATGCTTTTGAATTGGCCCCAAAGCCTCCAATACTTTATTTTCTCATTTCTGCCTGTTGGAACTCCTGAGCTCAAATATTACCTTCTTCAACTAGCCTTTCCTGATTTCCCTCAATTGATAGTATCTCCCCTTAACCTCCTTGGCATTTTCACCCTCAAATCATGTTGTCATTTTGTTTAATTAAATACAAGAAATCACATGTATTTTTCCATGTATATCTATAGCTATTATATGAGACAGCATGTGTAAAGTCCTTTCAGAACCTTAAAGCACTATATAAAAGCTAGCCATTAACACTGCAATGTCACGTAACAAATACTGCACGTGAATATGTCGCATCCCCATTTTGTTATTACATATGCTCCCAGAAGGCAGTGGCTATTTCATTTTTGTCTTCATATTCCCAGTGCCTGGCAGATTTTGGGAATTTGGGATAAGATTTTTGATTTCACTGATATAGTAAATTCCCAGTGAGCAAATATGGTCACATATTAATCTGCTTGGAGGGTTCCATATATATTCATCTGGTTACACAGATGTAGTTTCTTTATGGTATTCTTTCTTTCAAAAGCAAAAAAAAACAACCAAATTTTACAGAAAAAAAATTAAAATTTTGGTTGCATCAGAGAATATGTGTGTTTAGTAGATAGTTCATGCATATAATATATATTTACCCAACAAAACATTATCCATACAGATATAATGACTTAATGAACCCCTTCCTCCCAGAAAGTAGTCCATGGTTGATTTTGGAACTTAGATAAGCACACTTGCTGAATAATGCTGATACTATTAAAAAAAATATTGTCTTTTAAATTTTTTTTTATTTTTATTTTTAGGCAATTGGGGTTAAATGCCTTGCTCAAGGTCACACAGCTAGTAAGTGTGAAGTGTTTGGTCTGAGGCCAGATTTGAACTAAGGTCCTCCTGACTCCAGGGCTGGTGCTCTATCCACTGTACCACCTAGCTGCCCCTCTTTTCAACTTTTTTAAAAAATAAATTATGATTTACTTCTTTTTAACATTCATTTTTTTTGTTTCAAATTCTTTTCCTCCTTCCAGTCCCTCCTCCAGCCATTGAGAAGGCAGGAAATATATCAACTATACATCCAAAATCACGCAAAATATTCTGTATTAGCCATATTTCAAAAACAGCAAGAAAAATTTAAAAATGAGAAAATTATACTTCAATCTATGCTCAGACTTCATTAGTTTAACAACTGTTGTTTTGAGAAGAATTTAAAAATGTTACCCGATGCCTCATTGTGGCCCACGGGTCCTCCTAAATTTTTAAAGGCTATCCTGGGGAGATGTAGGCTCCGGCAGGGTCCACTATGTGAAAAAGACTGAGTACATTCTTAGTGATACCCTAATTCCCCTTTCCGCAGACCAGGCTACCTGAGGATGGAACAGCTATATCACTAGCAGGTTCAGTCAATAACCACTTATTAATCTCCTACTATGCGCCAAGCACTGTGCTGTCACTAAGAATTCAAAGTAGCAAATTGGCCTTTCAATGACTAATTCTTTAGCCGTGGTAAACCATTAATTCTACTTAATCCTTCATTAAATGTTAACCCCATACTAACAAATCAAGTTAAAGGTCATGTGTAAAATACAGTATAAGTGAAATGGTGATGCTGTGGTGGTAATACCAGATTACCATGCATGGTAATCAAAATGTGCCACTCCCCCTTAAAGAAAAAAAAATCAGAGCTATCTGACTGTGGGCAAGTCACTTAATCCCAATCGCCTTGCAAAAAAAAGAAAAGAAAAGAAAAGAAAAGAAAAGAATAGAAAATCAGAAACTGAAAAGCTTGAATTCATGGTAAGGTCAAACTTTTCAGAATTCATTACTCCAAGCCAGGAAGTTCACTAATGCAGACACAATTCTGGATGATCAATATTGAAAAACTTCAATTTGTCAGATTTCTCCTTTAGCATAAGCTTGATCCCAGTGTTCTTCAGTTCCAAGCAACTTAACTTGAATCTGTTCAGAATTATAGTTGTCAGATAGATTATATCACACAAATTGCTCTTAAAACGAATAAAAATTGAAAGCATGCTGAAAGGTTCCACCGAAGTAACACAGGCACTTTTTTGTTCAGTTGTGTGTGATGCTTTGTGGCCCCATTTGGGGTCACATTTGGGGTTTTCTTGGCAAAGATACTGGAGTGCCATTTCCTTCTCCAGTTTATTTTACAGATGAGGAAACTGAGGCAAACAGGATTAATTGACTTGCCCATGGTGACGCAGCTAGTAGCCAGATTTGAACTCATGAAGATGAGTCTTTCTGATTCCAGGCCTGCCTTCTCTCTACTGTACTAACTAACTGACCCAGCACAGACACTCACATACACTTATTGTCTTTCTGACAACTTGCACTAGTTCAAATTCCACTTTTTCCACACTTTCTGAACTTTTGCAATTCTAATGTTCTAAATCCCACACAGAGGATCTAGGGAACATGTTGGAGGTCTTACTTTCTGACTTTTACCATTTGGAGGGTACTAGTACAACACTCAGATTCTCTGTCCACCATTCTTTGCTCTTATTGTCCCACCAGCCTATGTTTTTCTGATCATGCAGCACTAGGATGGTAGGCTTTAGTCTATCTTTTAACATTTAGGATTAGATAGACTTTATTTATTTATTTGTTCTCTCTTTAAATATGTATCAGCAAAAAAAAAAAAAGAAATTCTTCTTCAATACTAGTGAGATTACATTAGAGTGATGATTGCTGATAGAAAAAGAACATTGAAAACTATTCTAGTGTATTAGGAGGTAGCAGGTTTCTCATCGCTGGAGAAGTCAAGGAACAAGGATGTTCTAGAGGAGATAAATGAGACTAAATGTCCTTTGAGATACTTTCCAGTTGTGGCATTCTATGATGTCTAGTCCAGCTCCCAAATCTTATAGGGAATGGAGGAAATGATTTGTTTAAGGGCACACTGCTAGTTAGGGGCAGATGTAAGATGAGAATTTAGATCTCCTGAGGGTGACATTCACACGCTAATGCTCAGTCATCCTTGTGAACAGTAGCATATATGGAGACTATATTTTTAATGTCTACTTTCTTTAAAAATAATAATGTTCTTTAACAAGCAAAGGAATAAAAAAATGTCCAATTTCTTTCCAGGACATTAAATACCTTGACTGGTCTCCAATTATTCCTTAATAATTCATTCTAATTAAATAACACCAGTTTCTAGACGTGCATAAAGCAAGTTTGAAGGCTTTGTGGCAGATTTGCCCGGTATGTGAACTCTTCTTTCAGGCCATTGGATTTTTATTCAGAGCTGAACTAAATATATAACTGAATATACACTTGGCTATGACCTAAATTTATACATTAAAAGTGACCTGAAAGGGAAAGTAGGACTTTCAAAACTGTATTAGCACTGGTTCCCAGTCTATAAAACTCAAGTAACCATACTACAATATTGGTGTTTAACTTTTTGGACCTTTTAAAAATCTGATCATTCTGAAAGATTACATGAAAACTGCTAATCATTCATCTAGATTATTAAACTGGCTTCAAAATAGTTGATTTAGTGTCCACATATAGCCATTAACTGGGAGTAGCTTACTCACTGGGCTAATATAGTTAGATTAAGTCAGACTGTTACACACAGAAAAAAAGCCAAGAACCTTCTTGTCCAAATAGGTAGAATGTCACTGTTGATATGGCACACCAAATACACAGATCCTGTTTGTCACCATGCTGGTGTCTTAAAAATGTTATCTATTTCAAAGTAGTTGAAAGTCACTTTTGGACGCAGAAGGAACAGATTTTCCCAAATGTCTTATACAAAGACATCAAGGCGTATGAACAGGAATCTTGGGGGGGCTGGTACATATGTGGAAGATGTCTCATTCAGGGTCCTAACACAAGATGCATTCCCTCTAGAACATCAGATTGCCTAAGCTACTCTCATAAGTCAAATATCAATATTTTTCTGGTTATCCTGAATATCTGGAATCATGGAATATCATAATCTTTAACGAATCAATATTTTTGAGATTTACATACAAAAAAAGAATAAAATACATCTGCTGGAAAAAGTCTGTGCTGATTGCTACATGGAATAGATAACATGGAACTGACATAAGTGTCTCATAATAGTATGATTCAGATATTTAATAAAAATGCCTTCTAATTTTGGCATTTAAAAGAGTAGCTATAGGAAAAAAATGATGTATATCCTGAATTAGGCTCTGGTGCCTAAGAAATGCTGAAAAACCCAGAGAAAAACTCTTGTACATTGAGTAGATCTTCCATGGGTGGGATGGGGTGGAGTTTGGAGTCATGGGTTGGGGAGTGGCAGAGTAGGGATGTTAACGGAGGGACCTGGAAAAGAATTCTAAAAGATGAGAAGGCAAGAGGAGGTGGCTATCTTCACTGTGGGAGGGAATGTCCTCATCAGGAAGATGACATATCCATTGGAGTAATGAAGAAGATGGTGGATAAATTATTGAAAAATTTGATGTTAAGAAAATACATTTTGTTTCCCTCCTACTTTAAAATTCTACAGGAAAAGTACAGCATATGTTATTTGGGAGTGAATTTCAGGTGGGAGTGAGTTAGGCATGGTTTAGCATTCACTCAGAGTCTCTTACTGACCTGTTTTTGATAAAGGATTGAGCAAACCAAATTTTAGTAACAGTCATGATTGCTAGCATTTACATAGTGCTTTTATGTTTGCAAAGTGCTTTACAAATACTATCTTGCTCTTAATAGGAGGATTACTTCTTATATCTTGAATATTATGTTGCTATTCATAGATCTTATTACATTGGCCTTTTAAATAGAATGTTACACTGAAGGATTATATGATCTACTTATTTCTTCCCCTGAGCTCTGAACTATCCTCCCTGCCCCCTCCAGCAAATATACTTCATTTTACATAATTACCATTTCAATGTAATTTTTATTTGTGTAATTTTGGAGAACATATTGAAAATCTAGTAGGCTGAATTTATTCTGGGAAATACTGTCACTAAAAATCTATTTAATGTTACTATGATTTATTTTTATAATTTATGCACATTAGAATCCTGATTTGAAGGATTGCATATATTTATCTGTGTCCATATTTTATCTCCCACTACTAGATTATAAACTCCTGGAGGTTAAGGGACTAGTGGACTTTGAGTCAGAAGTTTGGGATTTGAATCCAGGCTTCAACATTTACTATCCACATGACTCGGAGCAGGTCATCAACCTTTCTGTCTCAGTTACTCATGTTTAAAATGGTCACAATAATACTAGTACTGTTCACTTCACTGGTCTGTTGTGATTTAGGTGACTTGTAAATCCTAAAGCATCATGGAATTAGAAGTGAAACTATCTTTGTATTTCTCACCCTACTTCTGCCCAATAATTAATACAGTACAGTTTGTTTTAATAAACGCTTTAAATGTTTTTTTTTGTAAAATGATTTTAGCCAACAAATATTGACTAAAAAGAAAATTCACTAATGCCTATTCAAATCCCTCTCTTTAATTTAAAAAATACATTTTATTGATTCATTTCTTATCATTATTTCACAGCCATTTTAAAATAAAAATATGCTAATACCTCCAGATTGGACTCGCTCGCAGAATGGAGAAGAACAACTAAGCAAAAGGACCTGAAACAGTGCTTATATTTGACAGGGCTGGCAATCTTCTGTCCTCCTAGTCCACTCCTTTCCAGCTGGGTAGCGAGAGGTGTATTATATTTTCTGTTTACATCAGGACCATGAGTGATTTTTCAGCTGCTCAGAGTTTGGCCTCATTTCTATGACCTTTGTAATTTACATTGTTGTAGTCATTGTGTATACTGACATGTAATTTCACTTATTTCACTCTAATGAGTTCATAAAATCTTCTCAGGTTTCTCTAAATTCTTTGTTTATGTTATTTCTTATTACAAAGTCACATTCAGTTACCGAAGTTTCCCCCACCTCCACCCCCCACTCTATGAGCACCTACTTTATTTTTAGTTCTTAGTTACCAGGAAAAGTGTTCATATGAATACTTTGGTATATGTTTGACCTTTGCTTCTGTCTTTGATTTCCTTGGGGATATATGCCCAGTGATGGGATCCTTGGGTCAAAGGGTACAGATAGTTTTATCTTTTTTTTTTTTTTACCTCTGCACAATTCCCAATTGTATTCCAGAATATTTAGAATAAATCACAGCTCTACTAACATGTTAACATGCCTTCTTTCTGTAGTCCATCCAAGAGAGACTCTTCTTATTGCTTGTTTGCAAAATTTGAGGGGAAACTTCCAAATTGTCTCTCACTACTAGTGATTGGCAGCTTGTGTTTATATGGCCATTTTGAGGTTGTGTTTCCTCTTCTGACAATAGAAAAGGGCCATTGAGGTTACCATTTGGCATCAATTCCCCATCTATCTTGGGTATCAGACTTTGGAAAATTTGATACAAATATTTCCCCTGTCTATAGTTTCCCTTCTTCTTCTGTCTTCACTGATTTTATTTATGTAAAGACTGTTTAATTTTAAGAAATCAAAATTGTCTCAATTTTCTTAGTGGGGAGAGCCCTGCCTCACTCTGGAGCAAGAGAACCTGTTTCCAAATCCCACTTCTGATACTTTGTACTTGTGTCATCTTTGGCAAGTCATCAAAACTCCCTGGGCCTCAGTTTCCTCCTCTGTAGATTAAAAAGATTGGAATAGATGACCTCTTGAAGTCCCTTTGGGCTTTAGATCTATGACCCAATGATGATTCAAAAAATGTTACTCTAGAAAATCAAAGCCTCTGAAGGAAGTAATTTAAGCAGAAGAATTAAATTTAAATGCCAAGCTAGTTCAAATCTGCAGTAGATTTGATCAAGAACTCTTTCCCCAATCTTGGTTTTAATCCCCTTATTTCAAAACAAATCTGTCTCATATTTTATGACAATTTTTTTAGTCATCAGGGAAATTTTCAAGGAATTCCTTAAGTGATCAAATCTAGATTTTAAGGTCCCAAGTCACAGACATTAAGATCCCAATATTTTATGTCAGTATATACTAAAACTACAAACTGGAATCATTTTATCTCATGAACTGAAGCAAAGCCAAGTGTTCTCTCTTGCGTTACTTGCTTGTTATAATTTTATTTTTGTGGGGAGGAGGGATAATGAAATATGGTCTATTTGGAGGATAGACAAGGTTAAAATCTGAGGAAGAGGATTGAGATTTAAATTTTATTCAGAACAGAAAAAGGGAAATAAAAGGATAAAGAGAGAGAGCAGATGCAGATAGTGTCACTTTGTAAGAATACATGCCATTCTGTTTACAACAAGGGGATGTGAAACTATTGTGAAACAAATATTATCATAAGATGCACCAATGATAAAACATATCATTAAAACCTTCACATCAAAGCTCAAGCCTGAAGGAAGGACATTCTACCTCTGGCTAGGAGGTTAATACTACAGCCGTGGTGTTTTCATTACATCATTTCTACATTTGAGTGAAATTCATAGTCAAGTTTTCCACATATTATGTTGAGGATCCACACTCAGCAGTAGCATTCCCAAATAATGCAATATACCATCAACATAAAAAGAAAGTCCCTATAGGGATTTTGTCATACGCTCAAAATGCAATTATTTGGATCTTTTTTCAGTGAATTTGCTTTTTTAAAGGTCGTGTCTATATAAGCAGAATTTTATAAGCACAGTAGGAAATAAAATCAGTTTTGCTTTAAGTATTCAAGAACTAAATACTAATTCCTTTGGATGGTTTTCTGCCTGTGGGAGGAAAAACTGCAAATTGTTTTGGTAGACTTTATGACTTAGGATATGAATAATTAGTGATGAAAAATTTCACTCTATGGATGACAGTGCCTGAGATGAGAAGACAGCGGGCTGTTTTGCCTGAGTCATGTGCATCGGCCTGAATTCAGATTTCAATCCTTAGCACCCAGATCCATGATAAATCGCAGCAAAATAAGCAGTCATATAGGCAGAGGGTAAAAGTGAAGGGGTAAAGAGGCCAAACAGCCTTTCATGGAAGCATTATGTGGTAGAGGGCTCTATCACACTCTTTCCTGAATTTTTTGCGATTAAAAATTTGGACCAGGTATAATTTTCTTCATCAAACTTATGTTAAGGTTTTCAACACATGATTTCAACACATGATTTCAAAGTGTTGTTAAAACATCACTTTACTTAATTTACTTGGTTAAAGTACATTGAAAATTGGAACTCACTCATCATGGATATGAAATATACCCGTATCTATATATTTCCTTGTTTATATGTAAACTCTGATTTATATATAAATGTATGTAAGTATATATGTATATATAGACACACAAAACCACATATGAGAAATTGTATATAGATACACAAACACACACAAACATTTCTTTTTCTTCTTGAAAATTATGCCAACCTTATCACATATGGCTGTTGGGTTTTTATATATAAATGTTTCCTTCGGTTTTCTTTTTTGGTATATGCATATACATATACATATATACATATATCCTCTTCCTCATTATTATTAGATACAAAAATATATTAAAATACATCCATCTATAAAAGAGAGAGAGAGAGAGTATGGCATAGTAGACAGAAAGCAGGCCTCATAACTAGGAAAACTTAGTGTAGGGCTTACTTTTGATATTGGCTCTGTCCTGGGGAAGTCACTTACCTTCTCAGTGATCTAGGCAGCTCTCTGAGACTCTAGGTTTCAGAGACGGTGCTGATCTGCTCTGGTAGAGAGGGTTTCCATGAGAGGAATTCCCTCTATCAATAAAATCCCAGGTCTAGCCCCCATCCCTATCTCCTTATCTCATATAACTGATTGATCCTTGCAGGAAATGGCATTCTTTTAGAGCTGGTTTTGACTCATGTATTACCCTGTAGTCAGAAAAAATCAGAGGTACCACTGTGACATGACCAAGTGGATCCTTACTCAGTAATAGACCTTCTTAGGGTTATCCCTTTGTTATCTGACGCAGTGAGGATACATTTTAATTCAGGGCAGATAGGTGATTTCTGATGTGTATATGAGATAGGATGTTATTATGCTATTGATTTCTCCCCCATTTTTTGGTTCCAAGAATTCTCAAGTTCTGTTATTTGCTTCACAGCACTCCAGATATTAAAACCTCAATCCTCCCTCCCTCCTCCCCACTTCCTCCCTCTACTCACTCTGCATACACAGTCCATCTGTGCAGTTCTTGGATTGAAGAACAAGTCCCTCGCAATCCTTGCCTCCATTTTTAGGGGCTGGTGCTGAGCACTCTCTCCTGCGCCAGTGGGTACACTCTGTTCCACAGGTCGACCACTTGCTCCATGCTGTCCACCGGCCATCCACTAAGCACCCACACAAGGGCAAAAACAAATGTAAAAATAGCATCACTTAGGGAAATGTAGAAGTATCTTGGATTTGGGGCTATCTATGTCTTTTCTGTAAATTGGAAAGGAGACATACTTTGGCCATGTTTCTCAAGGGCCTTTTTCATGATCCTTTTCCCTACTGATAAAGCCTCTGATATCCTCTATATTTGATTCCCCATTTTACATGTATTCCTTCCAATAAGCCTTATTTTAGAGAAATCATAATTTTGTCATAAGAACTGAAGTCACATTGATTTTTCAGGTTCAGTCCTTTAGAACCACATTTTCTTCTGTGTTGTGACAGGCTTGTCAGCAACTTCAAGGAAAATCAGTCCAGATATTGGTATTTTCAAGGTACTATACATAAAAAATGCACAAAATAATAAATTACTTCAGGATTTTGCTTACAATGCTTCTTATATGTGTCACAGATGTACAAATAAAACATTGAGAATGGGATTTTTTTGTTACTTATAGCATAGAAACACAGCCAACGAAGATAGCAGCCATAGTAACACGTTTATTTTGAAGGCCAGATGAAACAATGCTAACAGGCTCTAGAGATGGAAGAGACCTTAAGAGTCTAAACCTCTTACTTTACTAATAATAAATGAGGCTCAGATAAAGTAGTGGCAGAGTCAGGATTTTATTTTCCCAGCCAACTCCAAATCACTTTTTATTTACTTTGTATAAATTTTGAGATTATATGCTTATCTGCTGTCCACCCCCCTAACACCCATTACCCCTGCCCCTAGTAGAATAGAAGCTCTTTGAGGGCAGGAATACTTTCGTTTCATTTTGTTTGTCTTTGGATCCCCAGTCTACAGTACAGTAACTGGCATATTAATAACCACTTGGTGAAATGAAAGTCCTGAGGTGACTTTCCGTCAGAGGTGGGATTTGAACCAAAGCCATCTGATTACAGATCCAGTGTTTTTTCCATTCTATGACTTCACTCCCTCCCGCCATCTTTTGGATTTCCAAATTGCTAACAAAAGAAGCTTGAGGAAATTCCAGGATGCATGTGCTCAGTGTAATTGTACATCTCTAGCCAAACTGGACTGAAAGGGGGAAAAGTAGCATGGGCTTAGAGCTGGAAAGGAACTCTGAGGTCATCTAGCACAATTCTATCATTTGATAAGTGAGTAAACTGAGACCCCAAGAAGTGAAGTGGATTACCCAAGGTCAAGTGGTCCAATGGAAAGAACCCAAATTTGAAGCAAGAACACCAAGGTTTAAATCTCAGTCACATTACTTATTACCTATGTGATATTAGGCAACTATTTTAGCCTCTGGGCCTCAGTTTCCTTATCCATATAATGAGGGCATTGGACTGGATGACCTCTAATGTCCCTTCCAACTAAATCTGTCATCCTGTGATCTTAAGTGGGAGAGGTGGAATTTGAACCCAAGTCATTATACTACAAAACTAATGCTTGTGGGCCTCTACCATCCTGCTTCCCGTCACAGATCGGAAATATCATTTCTGTACAGGATCCCTGTGAGTCTTCTAGCAAGTGCCAGACAGCAAGGACTAGTATTTAAATGTGACTTTTTCTACTTTGTATTTAAGTCCATGCCAACTCCATTCAATTCAGCAAAGATTTATTAAGTTCCTACTGTGGGTAGCTGTAATTGTGTTATTGGGTAAGCTCCATTAACTACTTTATACTAGTCACAGACCCATGCTTTGAGTTTTTGCTTTTCTTAAGTTGCTGCTAACGAGGAGTTAGGCGCCCTTCACCCCTCCAGTCACCTCCCAGAAATAAAGCAAAGCCATGTCCCTCCTGTTGCAAATCCTTCCTCTTTCTGGTCTTATAGAACATGAATATTTAGAACTGGTCTACTGGCTGTTCTCCGTACAAGACCTTCCATCTTCTCCCCGTGCCATCGCACAGGTGGTCGGTCATGTCTACAATGCATGCGAGATCACTTCAGATGCTCAGAATCTCTAGCTTCCTCGACAGGTCGTCTTCAGTGGCGCCTTCTACTCAAGACCTTTCCTGATCTCCCAAGTGTTCAATCTCTCTTGAAATTCCTTCATACATACCTTCTATTTACCAGTCCATTTGCATCTTGTTTGTGTTTTTTTTTGTTTGTTTAGTACAAAATGTACTTTTTGTCTTAGCCATGGTAGGAGCCTAATTAACAATCGCTTAGGTTGGGGTAATTTTTTCAAGACCCCTTTCTTCCTTTGAGGTATCTGGCAAAATTGCCCCCAGGGAGGTCAAGGGGGCACTCGGGATTTTTCATCTAGCTCTCCCTCTCTTGGTGCATAAAACCCACTCTGTCCCAAGGGGTATTAAGTCACTCAAGGAGTGGAGTGTTCAGACCATAGGATTCGGAGGGGGCCTCAGAGACCATGTAGTCCAAATCCCTCATTTTATAGCTGATGAAACTCAAGCTTAGAAAGTAGGTGACTTGGCCAATGTCACACGGGTATTAAGTGTCCGAGGTAGGATTTGAATCCAGGTCTTCTGATTCTTTAATCTAGGGTTCTTTCTGTTATAACATGCTATTAAATTCAATTGCTACAAGTCTATTTCCTAGTAGTGTTATTAATGGGATGATTTCAGGCCTGAAATGATGCATAGATGCTGATTTTGAGCTTGCTTTGATGGTCTTTGAAAGAGTAAAAGGCTAATGAGTAACCCTTGCTCCCATGTAATAACTCTTGTTTCATTTTAAAATTTTAACTCTCTTGTGCAGTCACCTTGCAGTCTTATTATGACTCTCAGTGTTGATTGATTGGTCCATTGAAGCTGATGTAAAGCTAATATAGGCTAATGAAGTTTCATTCCACCAGAGCCTACACAGCATGGACATCTTGCTATCTGCTCTTCCACTAGTGTCTTCTCTGCATCAGAAACAGTGACTCAACCTTACTCCTGAAAGAGATCATCCTTTCATAAGGGAGAATCAATACTCTCAGTTCTGGGACTCCATCCTGGGGTTCTGATGTTCTGATTGGTCAATGAATATAAATACACATAACCCAATATATCTAGTCCACAGAGACCAGGCTTTAAATCCCATCTACATAAGCACCAGGATGACAGATTTTGGTCTGTATTTAACCCTCTGTATTCCCAAAGAGCTTGTCAATCTACTGCCCCTGTAGCTCTATTCCCTGTGACTCCCTATGCCAAAACCTGACCACCCATCTGTATTATTACCCCTCTATTAGTATATAAACTCTTTAAGGTCAGGAACTGTTTTTATTTTGTATTTTTTATATCCAGTACTTAGTACAGTGCCTGGAACCTGGTAGGTACTTAAATGTGTGTTGATTGGTGGACTCATTCATAATAGTTGGAAATTCCCAACAATAATTATATATGAAGTGCATGAAGCTGAAAGATAGCATGGCACAGTGGTTGGCCATAGCGATTTTTGGCCCCCTTATTTGTAAAATGTTGGGATAGTAGTACTCATAATCAGGAAGATATAGGTTCATATTTAGCTATGTGAACAAGGGTAATTCACTCAACTTTAGTTTCCTTATGTATAAAACAGTGATAATAATTCTGGTTTGAAGGGTTGTTGTGAGGCACCAGCAAGACAATGTACATATAATACTTTGCCAAACTTTAAGGCACTATATGCCTTTTGAGGATTGTTATTGTCTTTACAATATTATTATTACAGTGCAAGGTCGTTGTGAAATGATCGCCATAAAATGAGTTGTTTTTAGTGTTATACTAGCCTAGACTTAACGCAAACCACAGATGACCAGAAAATTAGGAATGCTAAGTACAAACAAAATATCTGTTATTTATCTATCTGTCCATTTTATCTATCTGTGGAATTGAAATATATAATATCCCAGAAATCTTAATGAAGTTTTAAGTTATAATAACTTCAGATTTATAAATGCCTCAAACTTGTAAAATTTTTAAAAAATCATTTAAATGTTTATTTAAAATTTTTATGCTTATTTAGTTTTATGAATTTTGGAGGATTACATATATAAATTTTAATCTAACAAAAGGTGGCACATGCATTGTGTGTATGAAAGTTTCCGGGTGATATTTTCTCACAATGGTGGATTGGTTGACCACCTTGGTCAACTGATCTATTTCCATTAGACTTTTTCTTATAGGGTCAAGTCAAAACTATTATGTATGCATCCAAACCTCATTCTTTGGATAATCTCAAGGGCAAGATTGCAAATATAATTCTTTTAGTTATTGAATCACAGCTAAGGAAAGTTTTTACAAAGTTCAAAAATTATCCAGAGGGACATAGAGCGCAAGATAGTGGCTAAGTTGAATTTTAATACCCGTCAATATCTGAAAGACCTTTCAAATATTCCTTTTGTGAGTTTGTAGCATTTATGCTTCTGGTTAATAAAGCTTAAGATGCACTTTGTCTATATGCATTATAAATATTTTACAAGTTCATCTACTTGTACTTGTTATTGTGGGAACCATAACATGGATAGGACAACACATGAAAAAAAAATGTTGAAGTGCTACGTGACAGAAATAGTCTAGTTTACAGACGGATGGAGTATCGTACAGCAAAATAACCAAATGGTTCATTGTGGGAGTGTGATTGCTTGGAGACTCAAGAATCTGTGAAAATGATAAATGTTGATTTCAGCGACTCTCCCATCTATAAGTGATATCTGAAGGAGGAGGTCCTGCCTAGCAGTGAAATTAACAAGAGAAATGCAAAATAAAGAAGAAAGGGAAGCAAGGCATCTGATAGAGCACAAACTGGATAATTCACTCCTAAATAATTAAGTTGGTTGTATAATTAATTCTCAATTTATTCACATTAATGCAGTACTGTAGGGATTTGAATTATTCTAAAATCATTTAGATTTTGCTTTGGCATGTATTACTTGCATACTCTATTCATAGTATGCATGCTTCTTAGTTGTGTTTGGTTTAGGTTAATATTAAAAGTTATTTTCATTCCTTGAACACAACAAGGAGATAGCTTAGAAATGAGCTAGGAGGCAAAGAAGCAATCTTGGGATTAGATATTGCTGTGGATAATCTATAAACTAAACACTTCATATGTATAGTTAATTAAAAGTAGGCTGTTTGGTATTTGCAAAATTCATTACCCAATTGTCACAAATCTTTCTCAGTTTCTTTAATTTATGCCCCGAATTTCTAGTTGCCTTGCCTAGAAGTTGACATTACAGTTATGCATGATTCCTTCCAAATCATTTTCTAAATTTATGTTCTGATTTACTTTCACAGCTTTTTGAGGACCAAGGACTTTTGTTCTCAACATTGTCAGCTTTCAACACTGCTCAAAACTTTTGTATTACAAAGCATTCATCTTGGCTTAAGCTTTGTGGAGTATTGTGGAAGGAATAAATTAACTGATTTTTTGGATTTCCCGTTTGCATGCAATTTTACATATTTATGTGACAATTGAATATTCTTTTTATCAAATGCTTGAATGACCAACATAAGAATTATGTGGAAAGATGGTTTTTAAATGACATTTCACAAATTCAGGTCAGTTATTCTAGAGTGCCCTTGAATAGTCAATATGTAGGTGACTTTTTTGGCTCCCCCATCTCCTCTGAGACACACAGTAGATTACATCTTTGCTAGAATTGAGTCCAAGCAGACTGCACTCACTTCCATCACCAAAAGCCTAAAGAGGAGGTAGGGAAATAGGGAAACTGGATTTACTGACCTGGGCACAATGTTGTACAGGCTATTTTCTGAACACTTTGTCCTTCACAAAAGGCGCCACCATTCAGTGGTGCTGGGTTGGTGCAAGTTCTTGTACGTTTCTGATAACCTCGTCCACATCGACTGTTACACACAGACCATTCAGTCCAGGTGGACCAGCCACCATTCACTAAAACAAGAGAGACAATAAACACGGCATTCAACACACATATAAAAACCCTAAACCCATCTCTGAAACAGTTTAGAAAGAAGTTTTTAAATTAGATAGATCCAGAGGGGTCATCTAGTCAAACACCACTGAGAGAAATGATTTTTTTCTCTCTTGTATTAATAACTAATAATTGAATCAGGACCAAGGTTTTCCCCTTTTCTACCTTCTCACCCAGAAATCAACCAGTGTGGGAAATCTTTTTGAAAGACAGTAAAAGAAATTCGAAGTTTGGGCTAATGGGAGAATTCCTGCTCATTGTGTTTACTCAGACAGGTCTGGGAAAATGTGGATTCTCTCTTTTGTCAGACAGGCGATATGGAAATGGATATGTCTCTTTAAACAAGACTTGGGTGATTCAAGTCACATACCTCCAAGACCCTCACTGGAATATAGCCCAATCTCTCATTATAATATTCATTTTCTCATCAATTGTTAACCAGTGAGAGTCGATTGCCACCCTCAGGAACACCTACTCTTCCAAGGGCATATAAACTGTAAGCCCACCACCAAGATGGATCTTGGGCATTTGAGAGTGAAACTGACCTCATTTATTAATAAACATGCTAGCTTTATTATAAAATGATCAAATGACCCAGAAGCTATTTCTCTCTTTTTTAATGCCATACCACATTTTATGGTGTGAAGGAAACAAGCATTTATTAAGCACCTATTTTGTGCCCAATAAAATGCTTTACAAATTTTGTTGTTGTTTTTCAATCATTTCAGTCATGTCTGACTCTTTATGATCCCATTTGGGGTTTTCTTGGCAAAGATACTAGAGCGGTCTGCCATTTCCTCCTCCAGCTCATTTTATAGATGAGGCAAACAGGGTTAAGTGACTTGCTCATGGTCACACAGCTATAAGTATCTGAGGCTGGATTCAAACTCAGGAAGACCAGTCTTCCTGATTCCAAGCTAATGCTCTATCTAATGTGCCACCTACCTGTCCCACTTTACAAATATTATCTCATTTGATCTTTATTACAACCCTACTATTTTTCCCTGTTTTACAATTGAGGAAACTGAGGCAGAGAGAAGTTAGATGATGCCCAGTTTCACACAGCTAGTAGGTGAGTATCTGATGCCAGATTTGACTTAGGTCTTCCAGACTCCAGGCCCGGTGCTCTGTACACTATGGTGCCACCTCACTGCCTCATAAGGAAACTTATAGCCATTCAAGTTAAGTGACTTTTCCAAGGTGATATCTATTAAGTGTCAGAATTAAGATAAGAATGTAGTTCTAGCTCCTAGTTTATTGTTCTATTCCATTACAATATGATTTAGAGTTGCTGAGTTGTTCTTAAAATGTTGTCATGGAAACAATTCTTCTACATGATTATGCAAAGACTATGAAGTCAATATGAAAAAAAAAACTATCTTATTTCAATGACAGACCATTAATTATCTTTCAAACTGCACATATTCAAATATATTAATGATTTTGATTCAATGATTTAGTTACATAAGTTAATTTAGTCAAAACAACAGGTTTGACTTATTTCTTCACCATGCTGACTAGTTGGCTGAATGAATTAATGGCCAATTAAGTCAAAATGGGAAACCTATTATAACTGAAGGCATGTCAGCTAAATATAGCATGTGGATTAACTGTTAATTTACTTGCATTTTGATAAATACACATACCTATTGTGTACTCTCCACTTCTAAAGAATTCTTTCTAGAACTTTTTTCATATATCTCAGTACTTAGATAAGAGGGTTCTCAAAGTCTTAGTGGTACCTTCTAGATTTATTAGGGACTTATGAGAGTGATCCTTAGTAGTTAAAGTATGGCAGATGTCCCATATTCATCATTTCAAGAATCTCAAATGCACTAGAAATTCATTTAACAGACTTACAGCAAGAAACATTTTTATAAGTTTGTTCTTTGAATACTTTATCATGGTTCCTCCCTATTCTTTTTGATCTCTGACAACTCTGGTAAAGAAAGAATAGGGTAGGGCATATTCATAGCCTATAGAGAAAGCTGTCAGCTTTTTTCCCCCCAAAGCTACTTAACCAACTCAGGCTTCCATGTCCTAGAATATTCAAATATTACCTTCACCCACTAGCCTCAGGTCAGGTTTCTTGTTTAAGAATCTCAGCAAGGTGTCATTTAAATTGCTCTAAATCTGAATTCTAATTCACAATTTAAAACCAGTTATTTGTGTTTGCAACATTCTTGAACAGACTACGTATAATATATGCTGGATCTTTGAGTACTGTATAAATACTATACTACCGAAGAAAGAAACTTGCATCTACATTGAACTCCAATGAGATGCACCTAGGTCCAACTATCATATTTTGTTTATGATTTGTGTACATTGTGACCATGCTCTCTTTCTTCTTTGCTTTCCACATTCTGCTAATGAACTCACTGAATTGTTTTACAGCAGACACAGGGCAAGAAAATCTCCATTGTGATCTAAGGAAGGCAATTAATTATAATGAGACATAAACCTTAAACTGACCAGCAAACTAATACTCAGAGTCATCACAGGATTTTAACATTCTTTTCATAGTCTGTCCTATCATTAAGGGGCAGCTAGGTGGTGCAGTGGTTAGTGCCAATCCTGAAGGCAGGAAGACACATTATTTTGAATTCAAGTCTGGCCTCAGACTCTTACTAGTGCTGTGATCTTAGGCAAGTCACTTAAACCTGTTTGTTTCAGTTTCCTCATCTGGAAAACGAGCTGGAGGAGGAAATGGTAAACTACTCCAGTATCTTTGCCAAGAACATCCCAAATGGGATCACGAAGAATTGAACACAACAGAACAACAACGACTCATCACTAAAATGACTGTTTGTAAGACACTTTCATAGTCTGAAGTCTTTTAGCTTCAGTCCTTGTGGAAAACTGTCTCAAAGAGACTAAGCCAACTGAATTACTGTATGGTAGTAATCAAACTATAATCACATGATGAGCCTGACTCATGATCATGGCTATCAGTCTCATAAAGGAAGATGGGCATGTAGGTAGACACATTTCTTTCACTGAAGTCTTTCTTTGATGCTTCCTGCATGGCAAGATCCTGGGTTCTTATGTCAGCAGAGCACCTAATCTAGCAGATCCTACCAAATTAGAAAGGTATGGATCAGTCTGGTGGTGGATCAGGACGTCTTCTGGGAGGACCAACCCAGACAAGTTGGGAGAAAAAAAGCTCATCGATAGGTTGTCCACAGGATGAATAAATTTGCAGTCTTGGTACCTCATTAAGATACATAAGGGTTATAATTTGCGTTGATGAAAGGAGCACCCACATCCAGGAAATCACAGATTCCAGAAGAAATGAAGTATTAACTCTTTCAATAAGGGCTAAATCCACATCTCCAAAATAGTAATGCAGTCCTTTCTAGTTGCATTCTAAACTCTAGTTATTTTTGTGTTCCTCAACAAATCTCATAATACCTCAACACTTTCTTTTTTGTTTGTTTGTTTGTTTTTAGGCAATTGGGGTTAAGTGACTTACCCAGGGTCACACAGCTAGTAAGTGTCAAATGTCTGAGGCTGGATTTGAACTCAGGTCCTCCTGACTTCAGGGCCGGTGCTCTATCCACTGTGCCACCTAGCTGCCCCCCTCGGCACTTTCCCATGCATCCTCTGAATCACTCTTATCAACCGATCATTACACATCTGAATATTTGCTATGTTCCCAGCACCGTTGGGGATACAAAAGAAGTATAATATGTGGTCATTGCCCTCTGAGGAATGTGTAATCTATCTGAGGAGGCCAAATTAGCATACATTAGGATGCTTTAGCTTTCTTCAAACCTTTAAGAATGGTTCAGGCCCACAGAAAATCCATGAGGTATCTTTAAACACCTTGATCTCTATCCTTAGGGTAGTTGTGCTATAACCTGGTGTGCCCAACAGCCAGGCTTTGAGACCAGGCATGAAATTGAACTGTAGTCCATATGCTGTTTGACATTATATTGGGTATTCTAACTCAACCATGAGTAACTCTACACTACCCGAGAAATAATCCAAATATCCCTTATCATGGAGAGAATGTGAAGACAGAAGGCTCTTTAGGAGTGGGAAAAGGGTTGTGTGGAGGTATTTCATTGGAGCAATGATGCAGATGGGAATCTCTGGCTTAACCCAAACTGGACTGGGATCCCCCCAACTTCAGTAAGACAAAAAAGCTTACCATAGACTATAACGGTTGCAGTCGTGCTTTTCCTCTTGGCGACAATGTTTTTGGCAACACATGTGTAATTTGCTGTATCTGAGAGACGAGCCTGCTTTATAATCAGGTTGTGGTCGATGGTAATATAAAAATTCCGATCTTCAACAGGATCAATTATCTCTTCATTTTTTAACCACTCCACCTATGGTGCATAGAAATATTAGATAAATCCCCATTTTTGAAACCTTGAACATTCTTTTCTCTTTCTGTTTACTTCATGATGGGCATAAAATGTCTCTGTGACATGATATGCAAATTGGGGGAAAATAACTTAGTGAGGTCATACCAAGTATCACTCACCTGCCAAACATGTTGATTCTGTCTGTACCATATTGCACTCAAATGTCAATGAACCAATTGGGAAATACAGTGCTCAAATTGTTTTCATTTTCCTCTGCAGGTAGCAATGGGAGAACATGTATTGCCAGGTTCAGAACCCAATCAAAAATAATAGGTTAAGCATTTCAAAGAATTCAAACTATTTGGTATTTGATTTGTTTACTCTTGGTAACTTACTTGCTTCATTTGAGAAAAGAAAATAGGAATACAAAAAAAAAACACCCACAGAATCATCTCAGATTCCATGTAGCTTTAATAGAACAAAATATGGATGACTAAGTCAAGTTGAAACATATGGGTTAAATTACCCCAAAATGCTCTTATTTGAAAAAAATGTGTTTAGGGAAACATTTAAGCCAAAACACTTGAAAAATAATCTACCCATCCCCCATATAGCTCAACTCATTCATCATCCATACTCAAGAGTTAGATAGCCTTTTTTAAAGAGAAAACCATTTTAATCTTGAACCCTATAGAATAACAGAGGAAACTATGTCAGTTTGTTTTTTTTAAAATTCTTACTGTGTTACCCTTAACCAAGCAGAATCATTTTCTAGTCATTAAAGTGACATCTACATCTTTTCCCCTCTCATTTAGTCAGGGAAATCAGGTACCTTAACATTTCCTGATTTAAGGGTTTGAAGATGGTAGGGAAACCTTTCAGTGATAGGAGATGAATACTGGTGCCATTTCCTAGAGGTTCAGAAGCATCTCAGACTCCAGAGGAGGTCTGAAAATTCTTCAGCAAATCTGTCAGTATGTTTGGTGCAGCACATCTTGAGTTTCTATCTAACTAGGGAACTCTATGATGACATTCCTCAAACACAAATTTGATAGGTAGCTTGTAAAATAGGAACAAACAAGCACTTGAGGCAAAAATATGGATAGGAGCAGTTCTATGCCTTGATTGATGTTTCAAATACATGCTTATTCCTTAATTCTTAATATGTTCTCTAATTAAAGGTGATATTAGTGCAGACTATCTCAAGCAATATCTAATTCTAGGAATCATTTGCTAATTAGTCTTTAAATACAGACTGACTCATTCAGTCAGATACCAGAGTTAGGCATAAGATGTAGAAAATAACCAGGTAATCTCTATATCTGCATCAATCTCTTCTAGTCTCCTCTACTCTGGAAAGAGGAGAAGGTGAGTTTAAGATCATTTTCTACAAAACTGGAAATCTACTCAAAGATAATTGAGAATTGGCTTTTATTTATGCCTACTTGGCATTGTTTAACTTTCTTAACAAAGGTGGTAGCAAAGCCAGTGTGGATTAATAAGAAAGGCAAAAATTATATTTTCTGGTTATAGTGCCTGGTTTCAAGGCACCATAACACATGATCAACAGGCCATCTCATGAGTAATTTATTCATTTAAACTTTTTACATAATGGAAAGAAGCCCAAGATGTGCAAGGGAAAGAATTGATGAGATTAGAGCGGGGGAAGAGGAAGGAATGACACAATTGTTGGTAGATAGGAACTTTCTTCTTGAACAAAATTACAAATTTTCATCATGGATTTTTTTAAACTCAGAATTAACACTTCAAAAAAGAGGCTCTGTACAAGATCTAGAATCTTGCAAGGGCTCACAGACTGATGATTACAAAATTACATTCTTGTGATATATTTCGCTAGCAGAATTCTATTGCAAAGAGAAAGAATACCTCCCTGTCATGCTAAACAATATCAGTAATGCTATCTCTAGAAACTAAATTTTTAATTATGACAAAATGGTAGCTGATCAATTGCAAGCGTGGATGGAGCAAAATGAGAATATTACAATATGATGGTATACTGCAACAAGATTGATGCTAATTTGACTTGAATGATTTATTTGAATTTTTTCCAGAAAGAAGAAAATGGATTAAATATTTCAAATATCTTCTGATCCCATCTAGCATGCATTTCTAGCATGTCACAACTTCTTATGCTTAAAAAAATCCTCTTCAAATTTTCACTGGCTAGCATCAAGGTAGGCAGAAGATATGACATGATAATGTTACTCAAGTTTCCTATTCTTTCAAATGTATTGAGTGTAATTCTTTCACATCTAAAATAAACTCATTTTCCCCTTCACTCCCTGGTTACAAATGAGGTACCCTGGGGGCCATTAGAAGTATTGGGCATTTCACCAACTCTCCGGGGACAGTCATTAGACATCTGTTGTAGCTGGGGTTAATCAATGAATTCCATAGAAAATTTCAGATTATATCTCTGGGGAGAAGGAAATTCTGTAGGTAAAAGAACTTATGGTGGTGTCTTGGGAATTATGTTGTACCTTTTAGGATTATGCTCAGTTTTGCAGGATAAATTAGTCTTGGTTGGAGGTTGTTATATTATATTCTAAGCTTTCCTTTCTTTTCTTCTATTTATCATCTTGTGTTAATCTGACTATGATCTCTTAGCACAGGATCTCTTTCTGTAAGGTTGACTGAAGTATTTTTTTTCTTTTCACATGAAATTCTGAAGTTTGATCATCACATTTCTGAGTGTGTTAATTTTTTTTAAGTTGTGACCTGTGAATTCTATTTTTACCTAGCCTTCTCATTCTGGTGGGTCCAGAATGTTTTATTTTCTGATTTCTTTTTTTATTTTAGTTTTTTTTATTAATTTATTTTGATTTATCAACAATAACTTCCATATGCTTTTAAGTTTAAAATTTTTCTCCCCTTCCTCCCCACCACCCTCCCCAAGATGGTGCACAATCTGATATAGGCTATACATATACGTTCCTATTAAACATATTTTCACATTAGTGATGTTGTAAGCAAGAATTAGAACCAATAGGAGGAACCACCAGAAAGGGAAACACAACTCAACAGAAGAGAAAAAAAATAGCAAATGGTATACTTCAATCTGCACTCAAATTCCATAGTTCTTTCTTTGGATGTGGACAGCATTTTCCATCATGAGACTTTTGGAGATGTCTTAGATCCTTGTATTGCTGGAAAGGGTTAAGTTTATCAGTATTAGTCATCACACAACATGGGTGTTATTGTGTACAACATTCTCTTGGTTCTGCTCACTTCACTTAGCATCAGACCATACAAGTCTTTCCAGGTTTTTCTGAAATCAGCCTGTTCATCATTTCTTATAGCACAATAGGATTCCATTACATTCATATACCACAACTTGTTTAGCCATTCCTCAATTCATGGGCATCCTCTCAATTTCCAATTATTTGCCACCACAGAAAGAGCTGCTATAAATATTTTTGTACATGTGGGTCCTATTTCCTGATTTCTTAATAAAGGATATCTGAGGTTTTTATTTTACTATGGTTTTCAGGGAATCAATTAATCTTAAATTATTTCTCCTTGGCAAAATGTTTTTGATAGTAGATTCCTCATATCCTCTTCGTTTTTTGTGAGTGTGCTTAGACTTTACTCTATCATTTGTTACTGTATCACTGATTTTGAGAGTTCTGTATTCCATTCTATCTTTCACTTTTTACTCTTAAGTAATATTTTTTGGCTTCTGGACTAAACTATTTTCTCTTCATGTTTTTTCTCAAGAGCTTTAATTTCATTTTCTAACTCTTGTTTCCACTTTTCTGTCATCTAGTTACTAGTCCTCGTAATCCTTATGAGGAACCCATTTTAATGGATTCTACTGGTAATGATTGCAGTGGTTTTTTTTTTCTTTTGAGATTCCATCTCAGGGTTATTTCAGCCCACGACTTTTTGGTATCATATTATGAGTCTTCTTCCATGTTAATTTCTTTAGTCTTTCCAGTCAAGCTTCACTTCTGAATCTAGCGTGGATGTAGAGAGTTTCAAGCAGCCACAATGATCATGACCCTGGATGATGCAACTGAGTCTGCAATCCTAGGCTTTGTACAGTCCCCTCATCTCCATTCTTGGGTAGGGCTCTCTCCCCTGTCATGGTCCTGAGTTTAGGATGGTGAACCACGGCCAAGCCCTATCCTTTTTTGCAGCCTTGGATAAGGTTGTCCAACCTGTGTTCTATGCCCTCCCTTAGCTCTATATAGAAACTGCAAGGTAGGTATATCCTGTTCCTGACCCCTACCAAAGTCCTGGGAGGGGCAGATGAGAAGCAGTTTCAGAGTTCTGGCCTAGGTCTTAGACTGGGTTGCTTATCTTCTGACTTAAGGAGTCGAGGGTCTGGGGATTGAGGTCTCATGAGACATGAAGACAACCTCCATCTTCCTCCTTCAGTCCTACAGGCAGATCTTGAGGCTGGAATATGGCTTTACTCCCTGAGTCCTTTCTATTCCCTTCTATCACTTCTGGAGGAGTTAGAGATTAATGATTCCTGAATGGGTATCTTGAATTAGAGATTTTGGTTCCTGGTGCCTGCCTCCTCCTATAGATGTGGATGGACTAGGGTAGTAGAAAGAATGATGAGACCCCTTCATATTGGATTAGATAGGTAGCTTATGGTGTGCTTCCTGTGAATTTAATTTTTTATTGGGACTACTGAACTGGTGTTTTTCAGCTCATTAACTTAACCATAATTAGGCACAGAAATGAGTCTTTCATCACAGGAAAAGTCAAAGTGATCAAAATCAATAGCTTAGGGACACATAGTTGGAATGCAAAACATTACACAGAGAAGTACACAAAGATGACATTTTGTTAGAAAATAAACATAAATAAAATCTAATAGGAACAAGAGAATGTGTTTGGCTAGAGGTGTCCCGTTTTGACTTCTGAATTTCAAAGTCATCTCAAACTGTGAAGCTTATATTGCAATGGTTCCTGGAAGCACATAAGAACTAGCTTGTAGCCAAGAAGGTAACTGAAAAAAAACCCAGGGGAATTTGTTGGATATCAATAGCAACACTGTTATGAAATGAATGAAAATGAATCAGGAATATATAATTTAAATTTCTCTTAGAACACACATAGGGTGAAAAGTAACAGGAAAATGTTTATTGGCAAAATATAGCTTGGGTACTGCCAAGTCTGAAGTGTGTTTTCTAAAGTGGCTACAAATATTTGACAAACACAAATTGCAGCTGGGTTCACTTAGATACATTCTACAATTCTCATTATCTCCTAGAGAGGGTATAGATAACAGCTGGGGACAATGTGGAGGTGCTGCTTGCCTATGGAATTTTGATGATGTGCTAACACTGGTAAAAATGAATGACTTTTCCTTAGAGATATCTCTAGCCGTATTCTTCCTGTCTCATTTCCTGATCTTTTCTGTCTAATTAGGTCAACTAGGACCACATGCATTATGCCATTCTACTTCCTAACAAACTGTACTAAAAGAAAAAGAAGATATGTATTTTACTCCACCTTCATTTCCAAACATGTCCCCCTTCCAACCCCTTTCCCAGAGGAGTATTCTTTGTAACAAAAGAAGAAAGAAAGGGGGAAAGCAATACAGCAAAACTAATCAACATACCAACCAAGTCTGACAGTACATGTAACATTCCAATTTCTCATTTCTTCTTTGGGGTCTCTATGGGTCATTATAATTAGACATTATAATTATTTTATTTTTGATAATGATATTTCCATTTACATTGTTTTGATGTGGTTTTGTGTATATTGTTTTCCTGGTTCTGATTATTTTGCTTTTCATCAGTTCATTTAAGTCTTTCTATGATTCTATGTGTCCTTCATATTTATCACTTCTTACAGTAAAGTAATATGACATAAAATCCATGTAACACAATTTGTTTATCCATTCTCTAATCAATACACATCTATTTTGTTTCCAATAAACTACATGTCTAAAAAAAATTATGATGTTCTATGGCTTAGTAGATGAAACTCATAGAGGCTAATTGACTTTTCTAGGGTTACGAAGCTACTAAATCAGAGGAAGGATTTGAACCCAGGTCACTCTACCTTTAGCTTTGTTAATAAGACTTACACATGTTTTCTTCTTTTCTTCCTTCTTTCCTTCCTTCCTTCCTCCCTTCCTTCCTTTCTTTTTCTTTCTTTCTTTCTTTCTTTCTTTCTTTCTTTCTTTCTTTCTTTCTTTCTTTCTTTCTTTCTTTCT
>NW_020954599.1:4115364-4153598 GCF_900497805.2 Vombatus ursinus | reverse complement strand
TCTTTCTTTCTTTCTTTCTTTCTTTCTTTCTTTCTTTCTTTCTTTCTCTCTCTCTCTCTCTCTCTCTCTCTTTCTTTCTTTCTTTCTTTCTCTCTTTCTCTCTCCATCTATCTATCTATCTACCTATCTATCTATCTATCTATCTGTCTGAAAACATTTGGGTAGCTAAACCTATATTTAACATATTATGGTTTGTTCAGTTGTTTTCAGGCATGTCCAATTCTTCATGATTCCATTTGGGATTTTCTTGGCAAAGATACTGGAATGGTTTGCCACTTCCTTCTCCAGCTCATTTTACAGATGAGGAAACTGAGGCAATCAGGGTTGTGACCTGCCCAGGGTCACACACTTAGTAAGTATCTGAGGCGAGATCTGAATTCAGGAAGATGAGTCTTCCTGACTCCGTGCCTGCCACCCTATCTGCTGCACCACCAATATAATGTTACATCATTATAATACATGGCATAATAAATATAAAATAAATAATGTCTTATATATCTTTAATATTTTATTATATTATGTATATATTCATATGTATTTATTTTTAATATCAATGAAATTACATTACTATACTATATATTATCTTAATATATTATATATTTTATTTAAATATTTATTAAATTAATATTGATTTATTAATTATATTAGTCTATAGTTTCCTTTTGGTTTTATTTTTCCTGGTTTATATATCAGCAGTACATTTTCTTATTAAATCTATACATATTTACTGAATTTCTAATTGCAGTAAAGATGTTGAGTTCAATCAAACAATATTTAGTAAGTGTCTATTATGTGCTGGATACTATTCCAGTTGCTGGGGATACAAAGACAGAAACATAACAGTCCCCATCTTCAAGGAGTTTATAGTTCATCAGAGGAGACCATACATACACATAAAAGAATATGCAAAACATATGTAAAGTAAATACAAGAGCATGCAATGCGTGAGCTGATTTCTACAGAAACCTCTTAAATCTGTCATGTTTTCAAAACATCAATATATTCAATAATAAAGGCAGCATTACCAATCCAATTATGAGTTTGAAGAGTCTATAGACACTTGCTGTCTCCTCTCATTTAAGTCTTAATTTAAGAAATGAACATATTATGGTGATATGTGATTTTATAGTTTTACCATTTAGCACATTTTTTCCTAATATTAACCATTAGCTAAAAGTAAAGCTATCAGAAAAAAGAAGGGATGGACATGGCCATAAAACTATTAAAAATTCCTTTCAGCTCAAGACTTCAATCAGGAGTTTAATCATTATCCTTTTTACAAAACTCTCATATTTAAATTTAGGCCCTGATTCTTCAGTATATATAATTTCCTCCACTTTTTTTATCCTCAACAAAGATGGAGAAAATAGAGTAGCCATTTATATAAATATTGATGCAATTAAGGGTGGGACACAACAGTTTAACCTTGTTTTTTGTTTGTTTTAAAATGATCATGATTTTTTAAACTTTGTTTAGCCTGATGCCAGTGAAAAATTACAGTTTTGGATAAAGAAAATGGACAAAATTTTAAAACAACTGAACAAACCATAATATGTTAAATATAGGTTTAGCTACCCAAATGTTTTCGGACAGATAGATAGATAGATGGAGAGAGAAAGAGAGAGAAAGAAAGAAAGAAAGAAAGAAAAAGAAAATGTTCAATGATACTCTTTCATTTGTTTATTTCTTTCCATTTGGTCTAGTTGATCATTTCTCTTATAATGAGGAGGTCTAACTATGAGCAATTATTACATTTCTGGTAATTTGTCTTTGATTTCTTTGAAGAGTGATTTGTAATTGTAAAGAGTGATGTAATTGCATTGATATAATCCTTGAGTGTGTCCTGGTAGACTGATTCCTAGATAAAAATTTATGTAACTTTTAGTTACTTTCTACTAATTTCTATTTAGATATATATAGAAATTCTAATGGTTTTGTGAATTTGTTTTGTATTCTATTACTTATTGAAGCTATTGGTTTTCTCAATTAATTCTTGACCCTTTATTTGTGGCTTTATAAACAATCCATCATGTCATCTAGAAATTGTGATAGTTTTGTCTTCTGATTGCAGTTATCTATCCCTGGCAAATATGGAGCTATGTCAAATTGTTATAGGGAGAAGTATCTTTGTCCTCCTACCCTATTTTTTTAAACTGAGAAGGCTTCTAGGGATTATTTGTTGCAAATCATGCTAGATTTTTTGTATACACACACACACACCCACACACACACATACATGTAATCTAAAAACGGCTGCTCACTGCTTCTGGTTTATAGGGTTTTAAAATAAGTGTTTGTTGTACTTGGTCAAAGTTTTATCTGCACCTATTCATACAATCATGTGATTTTGCTTTTTTTTGTTTTTTTTTTTAATATCACCAATAGTGTCCATTATTTTCCCAACATGGACTCATCCTTGGGTTCTTAATAAAAATTTAAATTTTGATATTGATATCATTATAATGAATAATTTTTAGATATATTTCTTTAATATTTTCTCCTAATATTTTAGTATTACCATTTTATTATATTGTTATATAATATTAATATTATTTATTATTTATTGCATGAATATTGATTTATTAGTTATATTAATCTATAGTTCTCTTTCTATGTTTCGTTCTTCCTGGCTTATATATCAGCCATACATTTTTCTTATTAAAGGAATTTTGTAATTATCAATAGTTATTTTAGAAGTATATGTGTTAATTGATCTTTAAATGGAGAAAAGATGTTCAGAATCTGCAAGGGACAACTATATGGCAGAAAAACTGAGATTTCAAAGGAAATAGATGATTAGCTGTAGATGATTAAAATACCTGTATTAACAGAACATGAAAGAGATCCTATACAACTCTTCCAAATTTGAGATCCCTTCAACTCTGAGAATCTTTGATTCATTGATTTATTCAACAAACATGTGCTAATAGTGGATGCATATATTATCATGAATGTAGTAGGTGAACAATGCTTTTTCTTGAATAATAAACTTGTACAATAAACATTTCTGCAAAGAATTTGCAATAAGCAGATAAAATAAAACTAAATAAAACAATAAAACTAAAAAGAGATCCCATATCATGGTATGACATGTTATATACACTAGATAGTAGAAGAGGCAGCATGGGATGGAGGAGAGAGAACCAGCCTCCTCAAGGCTTTTGAGATATGTCCAAGTCCCGATTGTGTCACACATTGTCCATGTGATGAATAAGTTGCTTTTCCTTCCCAATGTCCTAGGCGATTCCCTAAGACTTCAAATTGCAGACTAGTTGACTAACTGCATTGGTAGAGGGAGTTTCTTCATTGGGAGCCCCTATATTAATGAAATCCTATATCATGACAAATAATAAAATGCAGTTTCTTTCTCTATGAGTACAAAAATCTGAAGAAAATTAAACATAACGAATAATACTTTTGTTGTTCAATTATGTTTGACTTCATGACCCCATTTGGGATTTTGTTGGCAAAGATACTAGAGCAGTTTGCCATTTCTTTCTCTAGCTCATTTTACAGATGAGGAAACTGAGGCAAACAGGGTTAAGTGACCTTCCCAGGGTCACACAGCTAGTAAGTGTGTGAGGTTGGATTTGAACTTAGGTCTTCTTGAGTTCAGATCCAGTGCTCTATCCACTGTGACACCTAGAAGAGTAACTTGTTGCAGGCCTGGAGCAGGCTTATTTCTATCTAAATGCCATAAAAGGAGATGAATGGCAACAACAATAAGCAAGCAAACAAACAAAAATAAATGAATGAATAAATGAATGAATGAATATATAAATAGCTAAGTAGTTAAACATAAATAAATGAAAGAATAAGAAAAGGAATGAATGAATAAGTAAGTTAATTAATTCTCAAGAGCCTAGATTCAGTGCAGATTTTGTAAGGAAACCAGAGAAATTGTATGATATGTCAACAGGTTACAAAAAGTTAATGTGTAATACCTAGAAAGATATGATAAAGTAAGCAGAATAATATAGCAGAATCTCATTATTCTTCATAAACTAACAGACAACAAGTTCCCACAGTACAAGTATGAACTCTAAAACATCCTTGAGAATTCACTCAATAGATTGTACTGGAATCAGAGCACTATTACAGATGTAATGGAGGTCTGGCACACACACAGTGTGCATCCAATGGTGTGTCTCCACATGGATGAAGGTGGGCATCTTGCTTCTGGGACAGTCATGATTCTGTGTAAGGGAAGTGACTTGGAGATACTATGGTGTGTGTCTAGATAATTATTTATTTGGTTCTCTTCTGCTAGCCACATTATGACTAGGCCACTCTTTGGCTGCAGGGGTATTCTAAAGGCCTCAGGGGGCTCCTCAACGTCTCTCTCTTGCCTCAATCATTTTGGCTTTTTTGTTTGTAGTTGAACTCTCACTCACAGTTCCTGGTGAGAGACCCAAGCCATAATCTCTTGGTTTAGGGATTTCTACCCTCTGAGGCCATGTGGGCATGATGAAATGGGAATTCTGTGATGTCTGCATTTTTTTCTGTTTTAGGTGAAGAGAATAGGGCCTCCATCATTGTGAATTCAAAAGATCTGGAGGGCACTTTGGTTTCTCAGCTCTCCAGAGTCTGGGTTTGTAGTTAATGCAGAATAGAAGCTGTGAGGAGCAAGGTCCAACCTTTGGGAGTGACCTTCTAGCTCCAGGCTAGAGGCAGCTAAGAGGCGGATTAATGTGTGAGAGCTGTATTGCATCTGGAAATGAATTTGGTGAGATCAGTGCTATATAGGAAGTACTGCCAGAGACTGAGGTGCTATAAGGAAAGATATGCCTCTAATGAATTGGGGAAAATATTTGTACATCTGGTCTTGCTTTATCTTCAAAGTAAATGTCCCTTTGTAAAAGCTAATTGGTGTTAATTGCTTAAATGGTATTGGGATGCAAGTAATTTCTTCTAACACTAGGGAGAACCACCTGTGAAGGCTCAATCTGATAGAAGTGGAGAAGATATCACCCAGCCCTTCATAGTAACCCCACAGAAATTTGATGACTAGTTGTATTAACCTGGCCCTGAGAAAGGGCAGCCAGAGCATTCAGGCTACAGGCCTATAGTTGTCTGCACATAACATTGACTTACAAATTTCGAGAATAACTTTTCTGAGAGATATCACTATATCAAACATTCATATCCTTCAAAATCCATGGAATGGAAAGCTCTCAGAGTGTAGAGATGTGGTGGAAAGAAATCAAAACCATATAAGAATAGAAGAAAATATCTACCGTTCCCATGTCCTATCTTAGCCCAGCCTTATATTTCAGCATTAGGGGCAGCTCAGTGGCCTGGAGTCAGGAAGAATTGACTTCAAATCTGGCTTCAGAAATTGTATGACCCTGGGCAAGTCACTTAGCTTCTGTTTGCCTCAGTTTCCTCAACTGTAAAATAGAGATAATAACAACACCTACCTCACAGGGTTGTTGTGAGGATCTACTGAAATAATGCTTGTAAAGTATTTAACACAGTCCCGGGCACAGAGTAGGTGCTTAATAAATTTTTATTCTCTTCCTCCCTCCTCATCTGTTCCTGGAGTTGTTCTGAGGAGCTTTCAGTGACTTTTTAGAAGATAAGGTTGTGTCACACAATTGTCTTATCCATAGTTCACCACACGATAAACAAGCTGTAAATCCAATTTACTGATAGATCAATGTAAAGAATAGAAAAAAATAAGTGCATTTAAATCCTTTAGCAGAACCTTGACTGAGTCTGCTCTGGCAATGAAAGTAGGTTATTAGTTCTTAATGATATTTGGTTTTCTGTTTTCTCCCTTTGGGAGACATGGAGAAAAGCTGATGACCACATAGGATATAATTTTTCTGTCTTTGGTCTCCTGTGTTACTAAAGCTAACTCACATCACACAACAGTATCAGTCCTATCACTGTCTCAGGTAGTATACAATCCAAATGCTAATAATGTGGAGCAGGGCACCTTGCAGTTTTCTTCTTTCCTATTCTATTCCCTTGTGAAAGACAGATGTGTTGTGTCTAATTATTCACTGATTGGTATCGGGAGATACATTAACATAATTGGCACATTTATTCTAATTAACAGAGGGAAACTGCCACACGCCACCCAACATGAAAAGTGAGTCCAGGAAAAATCTGCAGGAAAAGTCAAAACTGGTCTTCGTCAATTCAGAATACTTTGAATGGAGGACAACAATGATGGGGGAAGAAAGTGTCCCAAAGATCATGGATTTTAAAGAGTAGAATAATTAGATGAGGCTATATTAATCAAACAAATACTTATATAAAAGTGGAAAGCTGGTATGAGCCAATTATCAAATGAATAGGTAGCCAAACCAAGCTACTAGGAATATTAACTAGAAGCTGAAACTTCTTGACAAGCTCTACTGCCTTAGAAAATATAGGGGTTAGCTTGAATCATTTGATGTCTTTTAACAACACACACTGGACAGATCTAAAAGATACTCATGACTAATATACTTCATTGAGTCATGTGCTGATGATAGCCTCTTGGTAGATGATGCCTGGACTTTATTTCAACCAACCTGCAACATTCTAGCACCATTTTTATCATCTTGCTTCTGACCAACTCACAATGTGTATTTTGAGGGGTCTAATGGTTTTTCATTGCCCAAATATTTCTTTTCTAGAGACTGAAAATGAGTACACTCCTTTCACAACCATGAGTTAATAGCAAATACAGACTTTTTAAAGGATAAAAATAAAAAAATACCCTTGTCAAAAAGCTTCACATTTAATGAGAAAGGTCATAGCTCAGAGAGAAGAGGGGCTCCCTGAGCACATCCTGCTGTGCTAAGTTCTCTCCTAGCTCTTCCAGGAATAGGTAGAAGTATTATGATGCAAATGGTATTATTAGATTTTTCAGATATAAAACTACCCTCACTTCAACCACTACTCATTGCATTGGATCCTGGGATTCTTTCATGACAAGCAGCACTAAGTGTATTTTTAAGTTTTAAAAAATAATAGTCTGTAAGCAACTTGAAATTACATCTCCAGGAGATTGTCAAAAAAAAAAATAAGGTTGAGAATGAGATGGCAAGTGAAAACTTCAATGACATTTTGCTCGGTTGTTGTTACTTTTGTCTGAGCTGCCAAAAGAATGAATTTGTTTTCCTGCTGAGGAAACACTCCCTTAATTGCACATATGTCCAAGTTCATTGCTTTGGAGAACTAAATCCCTATGCACTGTGGGAACTAAGTTGTCCTGAAACCTTACAACTTCAACTGCAAAGCATTAAGTTATTTGATTAGGAGATCGACATTCATTTAAAAATATCCTTCAACCTCAGCAACGTTTTTAAAGTGCCTAATACATGTAAAGCACTGGGGATATTTATGCTCTTGTTGTTTTATACCTATGATTTCATAGGTAGAAGAAACTTCCCCTTATCAATTCAGATCAGCACCTTGGAGAGATCCAATGATTTGTTAAAAGTCACATAGCAGGGCAGCTAGGTGGCGCAGTGGATAAAATACCTGCCCTGAAGTCAGGAGAACCTGAGTTCAAATCTGGCCTCGGACCAAACCCTTGACACTTACTAGCTGTGTGACCCTGGGCAAGTCACTTAACCTCAATTGCCAAAAAAAAAAAAAGTCACATAGCCAGTGTGAGTCACTGCCTGAAAGTGCACCCCATTTCTTCCTGATTTTAAGGTAAGTTTCCTCTATCCTCTATACCATACTGCCTCTCAATCAATCAGAAAGCTTTTACTAAGTGCCTGATATATACCAGATATTCTGGGGGCTGGAGATATAAAGACAAAAAGGAAACAGTCCCTGCCCCCAAGGAGTTTATGTTTTCTGGGGACATACACTAAGCACATTTATATAAAATACACTGAAAACTAGTTAAAAACATGCATTTGTTAAGCACCTACTATCTGCCAAAACTCTTCTACCATCTGAGGATATAGGAAAAAAATGAAATAGTTTCTCCCCACTTGGAACTCTCCTTGTGTTGGAGAATAAAAACTGCACTAAAACTTTTGAGAAGCTGTGAATATGAAATTAATATAAATTGATCGAGGGGTCACTAGCTGTTGGGGAGGTAAGGAAAGGTTTCATGTACTTAAGCTGAACTTTTAAGGAAACTAGGACTTCCAAGAGACAAAGGTGAAGTGCATGACAAGAATGAAGAAGTCAGATTCATAAAAGGAAGACCTAGAGAGTAGAAAGGATTCAGGAGGCAAAGGTGGTCAAGAGTATCAAATACTACAGACAAGTCAAGAAGAATGAGTATTGAGGAAAAACCATTAGATTCAGCAATGAGAAGATCACTGGAAATAGAAATAGAATAAAAAGTCAATCAGAGAGGTGTATAACAGTTGTTCCAGGCTTGGAGTAAGGAAGACTCATTTTCCTGAGTTCAAATCTTGCCTCAGATACTTACTAGCTGTGTGACCCTGGGCAAGTCACTCAACCTTGTTTGCTTCAGTTTTCTCATCTGTAAAATGAGCTGAAGAAAGAAGTGGCAAACCATGTCAGTATCTTTGCCAAGAATATCCCAAATGGGGTCAATGAAGAGTCAGGGATGACTGAAAAATGACTAAACAACAACATAATGGTTGCCCTGTTATAGTGAGGGCACAACTGAGATTAGATCACATAAATACACACTGGATCTTGTCAGCATAGTTTCATGACTTTCTTCAGTTCTGTTCAGTAAAATATGAGAGGGATCAAAGGAGGAAGATGGTGGGAACAATCGAGGATTTTCATTAGCTGTGGTAAGTCAACAAGGGGATTTAAAAGTAGAAAACCACGTAGAACTCACTAGTTCATGAGGGAGTCGAGTTTGGGAAAAGAAAAGTGTCTCCAGATCAGGGGTGATGACCTGGGAAAGTACTGATGGATGGAGGGATTGGAAAACAACAGTGATGAAGAAGAACAGATTTAGGAATAGTGAGGCACAGGGAGAGATAGAAAGATAGATTATGATGGAATAAATAAGTTTCAGGGTTATTTAACATGTGAGGGAAAAGTATTGCCATTCTTTCATGTATTTGTGGTAGAAGAAGGAGTAGTTTATGTGAGTGGAATGAATTGAGAAATTGAGGGGTTAGGGAACACCAACACGTCTGATGGCTGCCCAAATATGGGAATGGGTGTTGGGACGAAGGAGACTGTGAGTTTGGTACTGAATTTATTGAGAAAGGAGGGAGAATGTCCTGAGGGTCTGTAGATAAAAGTGATCAGAATCTGGATTAAGTAATCAATTCAGATAGTGTAAATTTCAACAGTGGTGTGGTTGCCAAGTGATAACAGTAGAAGAGTCTGGAAATGGTCATGGGGAGCATAGAGCGTTCTGACTCTCCCTCTGGGACCAATGAGTTGGGGTGCATAAGAGATGTGCAAGCAGCACCAGAAAGAAAAGCCAGGTATGCGGTATCATCCAGCAGGAGTCAGGAGTCAGTCAATGACAGAAGAAGGAAAGAGTAAGAGGTGAGGAGGTTTAAAATGAAAGGAAATGTGTTAACTTCTAGCACTAAGCACGGTGCCTGGCACACAGCAGGTGCTTAATAAATGCTACTTAACTAACTAATTGTTAGCTACAGGGGCAAGTAAATCTAGAGTGGGATATTGTGTGTGATGGGGGAGGGTAGGATTGAAGTGGATGAGGAGAGAGTAGGCATCAGGGACTGGGAAGTGAGCTATTCTTGGCAGTTTGGGTTCAGTGTCACTGGGATGGGAAGATTTAAAAGGGACATAAATGTACTAACCAATAGGGAATAGGTCCAAGAAGAGTATCAGTAGATGAAAGGGACTCTTGCCACTGAAGACAGATTAGAAGGTTTAAGATCTTGCACTGGCTGGGTGATCTTTGGCAATGAGTTAACTGTCTGAGACTTGGTTACAGGAAAGTTGCCAATCTGCATGGGTGGAAGAAGTTTCTATATTGGGAGTTCCTGATACAGTTGAAATAATGGGCCCACAACTCAAAGGGAAGAAAATGCTCAAAACTTAACTGTAGGACCGATGATCTCATAATTAAAAATTCCTCATTCTAGTAAGAAATTCCAACTGAAAGCACTGGGCAATGAAAAGCAATATTTTCCTCCAAATCAGTATTCAGGTCAACCTCTTCTATTTTCCTCTATAAAACCTCTTTTGCCTGCAGAGCATACAAAACGCTGCCGGGGCAACAGTACACCTGCATGGAAATTCAGGCACCTGGAGTTCCAATTAAGAGATAACGGTAGCAAAGCAAGAAGCACCTGGATGAAACAAAGCAAACAGCAGTCGTATTAATAATCAATTAGCTGGAGGTGACCACTTGATGCTAAATATTTGGAAGTCTCCTGCTTTTTATCCTTTGGCAGCATCAGCTGAAAAGAGTCTGTTCCACGTTTACCTAGAGTCAGCAAAATAATTTGTTCTTTTGCAATCCACCCATATTTTTCCCACTTGCTGATTAAAGATGCAAATGTTGATAAATATGATGAAGGTTTCTAAACACAACTGGGTCACTATGTTGTACACTGTTCCCTGTTCTTCCAATTAAACTCCTATGAGAGACAGTTCAATTATAATTAGAGAGGCAATTATCCCCTTGTTAAAGGTGTGACAAATCACACATTTTCGAATAAAATTTAGTTTTGTTTCTTATGCCATATTAACTAATTTTAAATCCATCTATGTTTCAGTCTCTGACCTATGTAAAAGAGACAATTAGGTGAAACTCTGTGTTCTGAGTGTTATTTTCTTCTCCTGGCTCACCATGTGATCTCAACATTTTTGTTTCATCTATGGCATGAGGAAAAATGAGCACAGCAGATTCACAGCAGATCACTCTGCTGTTCTGGAACTGAAGTATGTAGCTAAATTAATTCCTTTACTTCCTAGAGAAACTGAGGGGTTGTATCTCTGAAAAGTGAAGAAGTTACATCAGGAGAGTGAAGGATAGGTTGTGGACCCCTGACTCGAGGTTATAGAGATTTATTTAAGAAATCCTATTTCATTTTTTTTGCTTGTTTGTTTTGAGATTGGGTCTCCTTATCTTGCCCAGGCTGGAATTAAAGCAGCCACTCATGGGTGGTAATTGGCACAGGAGCTTTGGCCTGCTCCATTTCTGCCCTGGGCTGGTTCACCTTTCTTAGGCAGGTGATGCCTCCCCCCTACTCTCAGGGAATCACTATATTGGTGAAAAACTTACTGGGGACACATGATCAGCTTTAGACCTACTGCAGCTCAGATCTCCCACGCTCAAGAAATCCACCAACCTCGGTCTCCCCTTTAACAGGGAGAGCAGGTGGCTGCCACCACACCTAACAATTTAAATAATTATGGAAGACATGAATTAAAATATTTTGAGAGCCAATATTTATTCCTTTCCATGTTTGTTCCAAATTTTCACCTCTCCTTGTGAAGCATAGCTAGCATTAATGAAGTTTTGTATGACTGGTTTTGGTCAGCATTTGTTATAAGGAGAGTGTATAAATTATTCTGCTAATGTTTTGTTCTTAATTCCAAGTTTACATGGCAATGTGTTTATCTCATAAATACTGAATTCTCTTTCTTCATAATGATAACTCACATTTATTGAATAATTATAGTGATAGCTAATATTTACATACTCCCTCAAGGTATGTTTTGCAAAACATTTTTCTCACGACCAATTTGAAGCAGGCAGGACAAATACGATTTTCATCATTTTAAAGCTGAAGGTATTGAGGCTATGGGAGGTTAAGTGACTTTTACTATGATTATAAACTAGTAAACGTCAAAGGCAGTGGTCAGACCCAAGGTCTATGATAGTAAAGTACATTTGGCAAGAGAAATCCTAGTTGCTGTTAACTGGCTGGCAGCAAGCCCTGTTCATGTCACACCATTGGCATGCTCATTCTCAACCTGGGTCTCTTACACTCATGTGACCAATGCTTGGTTTCTCTACCTGACTATTTTCATAAGGATAGTTAAAGAACTAATTGGGGGCGGGGGAGTGATGGAGAGGAGGTGTTTCCTGCCCTTATCTGGGGATATAAATAATGTCAACTAGCAGGAAAGTGACTTGTCCTGGCTCTTGCTCTCTCCACGCCTACATTCTCTTTCCTTTGGCTTCAGAAGGAGAAGAGTCAGTAATGGTTTTGAAGAGTGGATTTGCCTCAACCTCCCTATTGAATAGGAACAAAGTTCAAGTTTATTTTTTTTCTACATGCCATTGCTTTTGGAACCAGTGAATAGAAATGAACAATGGCCACTATGAAAATTCGTGAAGAGGACAGTTATTCTATTAAGGTAGGCTGAGATGTGAGAGGAATACCAGAAAAAAAAAAAAACAACATGCAATGTTACTTTCAAGGTATTTCTCTTCTTGAAAGGTAATAAAAATATCTGTGGGAATGTTGCCATGTGTTTTTCATGTTACATGTTCAATTGCTAATGTCAACCCCAAACAAAGCTTCAGATTGGTGTGGGGTTCTTAGATATGTTGGAAAGGTCATTTGAAAATTATCAAGACATTCTTCAAAGTCTGTTTGTTAGACTGTGAGCTTCTTGAGGGCAGGAAATGGGATTTTGCCTTTCTTTGTGTCCTTGTAGCACTCTATAACGGTGCCTGGCACATAGTAAAATGCTTATTGATTGACTGAAAAGTTTATCTCTCCTCTTCTTTTATTCTCACTTCCACATAAACTAAGAGGCTGTATGTTCATCCAACGCAATTCAATGAGCATTTAAAAAGCAAGTGCTGGAGGGGTAAGAACTAAAGACATGCTCCCTCCCCCCCAACGAACCAGTCACTGCTCATCTATAAGCTTATATTCTACACTTGATTCAAGATAGCCTTTACCACCCTGCTACTGCTTGCTGACTTCTCAGGGAGTTGGTTGCATATCCATATCTACATTGTGTCAAACAGAAAAGATAATTGACACTGAAGGATATTATATCAAAGATCTTTAATAGAAGCTAAAATAAAGTAGTAAAGAAAATCAAAGACCACTCATAACAACTGAGAGTTAGTAGAAACAACATTTAGGAAAGAAATTCTAAAGTTAAAACATTTTTAGAAGTTAATAGTCTAAGTAGTCAATCACTTAATGTGTTAAATTTATCCAATAAAAGCTTATATCTTTAAAAATGAAACAATGAAAATACGGTAATCATAAATGCATTGAAGATGGAGAAAAACATAACAGATCATTGTGGTGCTGGAAGATTATGCAGATGGAATGCATTAGATATGCATTAGTCTGAAATGGGATGGAGGGGAAAACATCACTGAATATCCAGAAAGAGTGGAAGGTGTGTGCTTTCTCTATCCCTATAAAAGTGTTGGTACGATTTTGATGTACTAAAGATCAGACAGCAATGAAACAAACAACGAATATATTTTGATAACCTCCTATGTGCCTCACACTGGAATATTTGTTTAAAAAAGGTTCAATCCCTTGCCCCTTTTGGCCCAACAGCTGCTTTTCTAGAAGATTCTGTAACTCTTTGGCTCTGGCTTCAGAGAACCTTAATTCAAATAATTGCTTGCTTTGTCTAGTCATTTAACCTCTCTGAGCCTCAGTTTTCTTATCTAGAAAATGAGGGGTTTAGACTAAAGTTCTTTTCAGTTGTAAATCTATGGGCCCAAGATCCTTTTAAGAGTTACACTTATGTTTAACAATGCTTCTATACTTTAAGAATATTCTTCAAACAAATAAATGAAGTATTAAACAAAGAATACATCCATCTCTAAATTAAAGTAATCATGTAATCCTTCAACCTACAAAGTTACCCTTCATCTTTTTCCTTTTTTTAATTTATCTCACCCTCTTGAGCAAATGGCAGTAATAAAGTGTCACATTAAGATATTCATTAGCCTCTGGTCTTTGTGATTATACTCGTGTGGAAAAGAGTCTACACAGAAGCTGTCTTAGGCTGCTAGCCAGTATACATGCTTGATCTCTCTTCTGACTTCAGAAAAGGAAAAAGAAAAACACATTAAGAATAGTTCTTTTTAGTGTCAAATGGGTACATGATTTTTGAGCTTGCCAAGCGTTAATTGGTCTCTTCCCTGATGATGGTACAAATAAAATTCACAGCCAATTAGCTTGCAGTCATGAATCTTTACTACTTGACAAAGTACATCACTCTGTTACGGAGCTTTGAAAAGATGTGTAATTATTAAGATCTCCTCTCACTGGAGATTTTTGCTGAGATCAGTTTACTTTGAGATACATTGAGCTACAATCATATATCTATAGAAATACATGCTACCTCCATGATAGATTTTCGTTTTTAATGTAGTGTAATGGAAGAGGTTTACATTAGAGTTTTTAAAAAATCCAACTAAGGAGACAGATAGATGTAGCTATAGATACATATATAGATGAAATATCAACAAAAATAAGCATTGCCTTCCTACTAATCAGACTAAATCATACTGTTGATCTCACTGCCAGGGCATGAGGTTTTTCACTGTTTGATGGAATAACTGAGACTCATGTCTGAGTCTCAGATTTGAGAGGAATACCAGAAAAATCATGAATTGTTATTTTTAGCTATTTCTTTTCTAGAAAAGGTAATAAAAATACTTGCAGGAGTGTTGCCATGCATTTTCCATGTGACATGTTCAATTGCAAATGTCAATCCCAACCAAAGCTTCAGATTGGTGTGGGGTTCTTAGATAATTTACTGCAAAGTTTTTTTTTAAAGTGAAATCAATCTGATGTTTAAGAATCAAACGTTCTTGGTTTCACCTCCTAAAATGGGCAAATGGGTGGAGTCATAGAGTTACTGCTTTGTTAATTATTAATTCTTTGTTCTCTGAAAATTGAGATGTTCTCAGAAGCCTTAACTTGTTCAACAGGGAGCTAACACTTAATGTTTTTGATAAATCATTCTGCTGTAGAGATGGTCACAACTTATTATTACTTAGAAATGATGTTTTATACAGTAGAGAGGAAATAAAAGTCACTTTCAAGTAATGAAATGTAATTAGCAGTTTGCAAGTTAACTGCTAATATACTAATCAGCAAATGAATTCAGAATCCTTTGTTCTGGTGACCTAGTGAAAGTCCTAGTCTAGAGGTCATTAATTGAGATAAGTGACTAAACTTTCAATACAGAGTAGGTTTTTTTTTTTTTCCCCTTTATGGTCTGAGAGGAATGAGTTGTAAGATTTCAAATGACCAATTAGCATAACAAATACTACAAGATTGATTTTGCTCACTGTTCTGCTCAAGGTTTGGGAAGCCATTTATCAGACCTCTCCAAAGTATGATAGTAAGCAATAGCAGGGGTAAACACGTCTACATATGGAAAAGCACTTCTGGTTGTTAAAGATAACTAGGAAAAAGATTTGACCTGGAATGATTTATTGACAGGTGGTCAGAAGGTTTTTGTATGTAACACTTCTTTCATTACAAGCAGAAATAAACATATGAGATAAATGCTGGGCTAAACTTTCCCAAGTTAAAAAGCTAAAACACACACACATGAACCAGCTAATTCCTTGTCCCAAACTACTGTCTGCTGTCATGTAGACACAGCCCTTGTGAGTCTGGCTATAGCCAGGATAAAATCATGAAAATATTCAGAGAAATATAGTTTTAAACCTGCTATTGCCCCAGCAGATCCTGTTCTTTTGATGACAAAAAAAGAAAGAAGAAAGAAAGAAAGGAAGGAAGGAAGGAAGGAAGGAAGGAAGGAAGGAAGGAAGGAAGGAAGGAAGGAAGGAAGGAAGGAAGGAAGGAAGAAAGGAAGAAAGGAAGAAAGGAAGAAAGGAAGAAAGGAAGGAAGGAAGGAAAAAAGGAAGGAAGGAAGGAAGGAAGGAAGGAAGAAAGAAAGAAAGAAAAAGAAAAAGAAAGAGAGAGAGAAAGAAAGAAAGAAAGAAGAAAGAAAGAATAGCACATTCATACATCTTATCAGGTAGCTTACTTACCAGGTGCCAGATAAAATACTGCAATGTTCCTTTTTCTTGAAAGAGAATGAAAAAAGTAAAACTAAGTTGCCTGTAGCCCTGTCCAGTGGGGGCATTCTAATTGACTCTCAAGTCATCAATCAGTTCCCAATCAATCTATTTTGCCAGCAGCAGGCAGTTAGGACTCCATTATCACCCATTTATCATGCCATACCTTAATTCACTGCACCATTAGCCATGGATTAGGCCTCAGTTAGGGTAACTGAGTGCCAGTTGCTAAATTCAGGAGATTGCTGGTCACTCACCTCAGCCATGGGTATACCTTCAGGTGGGCGACACTGTAGCAGGACTTCCTGTTCCAAGGACACTTCCTTTCCTAAAGGTTCTTGTTCAAAAGTCTTGCGAAGATCTGGAAAATATAGGTGGAACAAGTTGTGTTTCAATTAGGTTAACAGCTGTTCACTGTTAGAAAGTGTGGTGGCAACCTGTGGTGTGAGTAATATTGTTTTTATGACTGCTGTTGTTATTACTGTTAGACTAGAGATTCATGCAATTTGTACTTGGAATTATGATACACACAAAAAATATATATTTATATAAACACATAATACACACACATATACACATTATATCTATTTAATCTGTTTATACATCTATATGTATAGAGGTATACCCTATGTAAATAATCCATACACATATGGATTATACCTACATTTTTGCCTCAGTGAATGTTGTTGATACACTAATTGTAAGAATCAGTATCAGTATATACTATATGTCTGCTAAAATCTCTTCCAGCTCTGAATCTATGAGTCTCTAAACTATTTTCTTAATCAAGCCTAATAATTCTCTACCTATTACAGCCTTGCTGCTCAGGCTTTTAATTAGAGCATGCTATTATGTATGTATATGTGAGAGTCAGGAGGGATATAGTAGATAAAAAGCCAGCCTCAGTTAGGAAGATCTGGGTTCAAATTTCACTTCTAACACATACTGTCTGTGTGCCATCCCCCTCCCCCCAACTCCCCAAGACTTTAAGATACAAAACAGTAGCTGATTGGCATTGGTGGAAGGAATTTTCTTACCGGGAAGCTATTTCCATGAAATAAAAACTATTATGTATGTTTGCTAAAGAAATTGTTATAATATGATATTTTCCTCTTTGAATTCCTTAGTATTTTTATCTTTTGAGCATCTTGTAGCCATTATGAAAGTGATTGCAAATTAGTGTCTTTGGTAACACAATTTACTCAATGATACTGACCACCTGCATCTCCCTCGCCTCTCAGCTGATCTTGACTTAACAGGTTCAGTTCTCATTTCTCATGCACACAAGTCTTTTCCTCTCTCCTTATTTCAACTACATATTAAGGTTTCAGTATTCCTGAAGTCTTCTGGGTCAGATCCACAAAAAAGACCAAAGTATGTTCTGCTTTCTGCTTTTTTTTTTTTTGGAGAGGGGGTGAGGAGATTAAGGTGAAGGGAGAAGAAAGGAAGTCTGGACCTGTGATTGCATCATTGTAGGAATTCCTGGTACAGAAGTTCTCTCTATTGACCCAGATTTGTTGCTTTACAACTTTTTCTTATAATTATAAATCTTAGTGGCTGCAAAGTTTGATGAAGCTTCAAAATAGCTCCATCTAAAAGCCAGGTAGCTGTGTAAATACTATGAGAAGTTTTATTCATCAATTATATAACCATTCAATCAGTTAACAGGCATTTTAGTAAACACCTACTATATAGCAGGCATTGTGCTAGGCTCTAGTGACATAAAGACAAAAAACAAACTATCTCTTGCCCTCAAAGAGCTTATTTTATTATCATGGCTAAATTATATTATCTTCACTTCCTCCCCAAATAGAGGAAGTCAGAAGTTACGGTTGCTATGGAAATCCATAACTAGATTTTTATAGAGAGAAATACTTTAAAAAACCAACTTCATTTTAAAAATAATACTTGTCCATAACAATGGGTACTGATATTATTCACAGACAATGTTTTACATGTTCAATTCATTACAATGATAATTTATTAAAGTTTTATTAGATGGAATTAATTTTGAGAAGTATTTCTATTTCCCCTCATCCCAAACTCTAAATAAAATACACAGGAGGTATCATCTCAGCCTATTAAATCAATGATTCACAAACCACGTGCTGTTCTCAGTATAATTCTAATGCTTTCAGGGTAGCTACTAGTGACTCATTTAAAAGGTTCTCTGGAGGAAATCTGTACCTAAGCTTCTCATTCTGCAGTACAATTAATCCTGTGGGAACTATCCTCTGTTCAAGACTATTTAGAATAAATATGACCTCGTATAAGGCTAGCATAACCAAAAGACTTCCTACATTTTGGTAAGGAAAAAACAGGAATGGAAACTCTTGGAAAGGGGCAATTATTGAGTTGATAGTCATGGAAAGTAATGGAACAGAATTCATTTTTCACAGAACTGGAAGGCACTTTACAAGATAATCTAGTCCAATTCCACTTGGTTTGCAAAGGAGTAAACTGAGGTCCAGGGGGTTGAAATGAACTGTCCAAGGTCATACATATCTAATGGCAGAGCTGGGACAAGGATTCTGGTGTTCTGCACCTATTCAACTCTATAGTTTTGCCTCTCTTATTGTACCTGAAGAAGTAGCATAGCATAGTAATATGATAAACTCAGAGTCAGGAAAACATGGGTTCAAACCCTGCCTCTGACACCTACTAGTTGTGTAACCTGGGCAAGTCACAACCTACTGAAGTCTCACCTGTAAAATTAGGGGATTGGACTAGATGGTCCGTAAGTCCCTTCCAATTCTAAACCCATGATCCTGAGACACCTCGATATAACTGTAGTTCACTGTAGAAAATGTTTGTTAACAATTTCTTCTTAATATTTTGCATGTGAGAGCTACTATTTTTCTCTTGAGGCACAACTCAAAATCATAGGATAGTTGGGAAGATATCTGTGTGATGGGGGAAAATACCCTTGGTGGTACAGACTTATACAATTGATCAACAAGCATTAGTTATAGATTCACCTATTATGTGCCAGGCAGTTTGCAAAGTGCTGGGAATAAAAAGAATGATAAAAAATATGCAAAGTAACAAAAAACTGACCTCAAGAACATCACAATCTAAGGAGGGAAACAACATGCCAGCAACTATGTAATACAAGATATAAACAGGGTAAATCGGTGCTGATCCCAGACTGAAATCACATGCAGTACAGGGGACATGGAAAGGTTTCTTGCAGAAGGTGGGATTTTAGCTGAGTCTTCGAGAAAGCCAGGAAGCCAGGAGGCAAAGATGAAGACGGAGGGCATTTTAGGCATGGGAAATAGGCATAAAAAATGCAGAAAGAAGACTACCAAGGAAAAGAAGGTGATCGACAGTGTCAAAAACTTCAGCGAGGTCAAAAAGCATGAAGAATGAGAAAAAACCAATCAGATATGGCAATTAGGTCATTGCTAATTTTGAAGAGAGTAGTTTCAGTTGAGCAATGAGGTCTCAAGTCAGATAAATGCTTCAGCATAATAGCCACTTGTTCATAGATAGGATGTCGTCTTTATGACTGAGTTAGAAGTCCTCAAAATGAGAATATTAATATCAATGAGTCTGAATATTCAAAAAAAGGGGGAACAGAAAATACAAATTCTGTGACAAATTGTCCAACTGTGTATATAGTGTACTCTAATGACTGCATATCTATCTTCTTAAGCGTTACTCTGTGTGTGTATGTGTGTGTGTGTGTGTGTGTGCGCGCGTGTGCGCACGTGTGTGTGAATGGGTGTGTGTTCCACTGCTATCAAAAATAACTATCAAGGATTAGGGTTTTAAATTAGAATGGAAACTGAACTTCACAATGTCTGCATTTTTAGGTCTAACCCTTAGGCCTAATCACACACACACACACACATATATATGTATACATATATATACACACACATATAAAATCATATATATAATCACATATACAATCATATATAGGTGTATGTGTATATATACATATACATACATATACATACACACATATATTATATATATATATATATGCACACATAGGCTAGGCAATGGGGTTAAGTGACTTGCCCAGAATCACACAACTAGTAAGTGTTTTGTGTCTGAGGCCAGAATTGAACGCAGGTCCTCCTGACTCCAAGGCCGGATCTCTATCTACTGTGCCACCTAGCTACCCCAATTAAATATATTTTAATGCCTGAGTTGGACTACTATGTAATAGCTATAATGATCTCATTTAACAAAAAGAAAAAAAACCATAAGGTAACACTTCCTGAAAAGCCATTTTAATTTCTCCCAGGAAATCCCTTCTTTCACACTAATTCAGGAATCCAGCATAGTGGAACAACACCTATAGATAAAGAGGAAGTTTTTTTATGAGGTTCCTTCCTTCTTTAGGAACTGGGGCAGTGGTGTAAAAGGTTTTTTTTTTTTGTTTGTTTGTTTGTTGTTTTGTTTTGTTTTGTTTTTAGACAAGATTTCTTCTAGGCAGAGCATCATTAAACATGATGGATGCTTTTCAGTCAGAAATCAGCAGGAAAACAAACCTTTCAGAATGACAGAATATTTCTGCCCAGTAGAAATGCATTGAACAGCAAAGTAGCATGAGAAGTTTAGGGGGAGAGGTTTTTTTTTTTTCCCCCGAGGTGAGAACATGTGGAAAACTTTGATGGAACAGATGAAACCTAAGTTGGGGGGGGGGCATGAAAGAAGACACTTTTGGCAGCTGAATGAAAGATGTGTTGGAGATGGCAGAGAAGAGATGCAGGAAAAAAGATGAATATAGATGAGGGAAGAGGGAAGAAGGAAGGGGCTCGATGATTAGATAGGTAGCAGGGGCAATACCGAAGTCATTCATCTTCTTTGACCCTCAATTTCCTGATCTGCAAACATGACTATAAAAAGGGTATATGATAGCACCAAAAGGTCTAATTTAGAGAATTCTTGTAAAGATTAGATGAAATAATGTATATAGAGTGCTTCATAAATTTTAAAACACACTATGTTTTTATGGTCTTTATGTGTCAGTGATTATTTCCATCATTTGCTGACTATCCTATGTAAGAATTTGTCTTTGTTTTTAAAGCGTATATGTTACCATAGTCACATACGTATGTGTATATATGTGTATGTATATATACATACACATATACATATATACACAATATGTATATATAGCGTTTTTATCATCCATACTTATCTGTGTACAGAATTTACCAAATAAGAATTCCTAGTTAGGAATTAATATAAGACTATAATTCTCCTATATATTTTATGTCATATATAATATATTTTATTTTATTTCCTCTTTTGACTTAAGTGTAGTGAAAGGAATTTTAGAACTCTATAGTGAAAAGGTTCTACTCTGGCTCTTCTTACTTTTCCTCTATATTTTCTCTCTCTCCCTTGGTATCTTAATCAGCTTTCATCAGTTTAATCATCATCTTTATGCAGATGACTTTCACATTTATATTCAACCACAGTCTCTCCCCTTAGCTTTAGTCTCACATCACCAATGGCCCGTTGGACATTTCAAACTGTGTGTCTCAGACATGTTAAACTTAACATATCTAAACCAGAACTCATTATCTTTCTCCCTAGCTTCTTCCAAACTTCTCTATTTCTGTTGAAGGTACCACCATCTCTCCAATGTCTCAAGTTCATATTCTTACCATTATCCTGGATTCCTCACTCTCGTTGAACCCATGTAACCAACAGTTGCAAAATCTTTCCATTTTCTCAACATCTCAGTATCAGAACCCTTCTCTCAACTAATGCAGTTACCACCTCAGTTCAGGCTCTCATGTAGCTAGATTATTTTGACATCTCCAATTTGGTCTCCCTGCTTCAAACCTCTCACCATTCAGTGCCAGTGCCCTCTCCTTCTGATTGGCTAGATCCTCCTAGAACCATCATTTAAAGGAAACTGCCTAGCCTTGCTATGTCTTCCCTTCCAGGCTGTCCTCACTCCTACCTCTTAGGACTTTCCCCACAATGCTCCACATTGGCTACTTTGTAGTTCCCCTTCCTATCTCCCCTTCCCTCCCTTTTTGGCTTCTTGTTATCTTAAATGGTATATGATAAATGTTATCTTCTCCTTTTAGAAACTTCTCAGAGGTAGGGACTGTCTTTCTTTTTGCCTTTTATTTTCCCAGCACTGAGGACAGGAGCCGTGTCTTAACAATCAACCAGTATTGAGGAAGATCCTACTATCTGCTGGGTCCTTTACTAGCAGCTGGGATAATAGATATAAAAGATGGAACAATCCCAGCTCTCATCAGTTTATGTTCTTTTTTCCTATACTTTGTGTTGATCCAAAAGCTCAAGAAATGGTTTTTAAAAAATACTAATTGGATTAATTTGTAATTACTACTGCTTTAAAACTTTAATAAGCAACCTTCTGAAAATTTGAAAAAAAGGAAAATGATCATTTTTAAGTGCTGGGGTTTAAAAATACTGTGGAGTTACAAATGTTTAAATAAATCTTGTCAGGAAATAGTCATTAAATGTCATTGTATAGAATTCTGCCAAGTGGAAATCTGGCAATTATACAGATAACCTTATCTGTGTAGACAGTCGATCTAGATGATTCAGGTTGAAAAAAAGTTTCACTGGGGCATGAATTGGAATATTTGGAATGGAAAAGGCCTACTTCAACCTTCTTTTTATTGATAATTGAACTGAGACTCAAAGAACTTAAAGAGAGGTACTTAATTTTTTGTGTCATAGACCTTTTTGGCAATCTGGTAAGGCCTATGGACCCCTTCTCAGAAAAAAAAGTTTTTAAATACATAAAAGAAAATGCACAGGATTACAGAGGAAACAAATTATATTGAAATATCAATCAAACTGTTATTTACCTCGCCCAGGATAAGAACCCCTGGTTTAAATTGCCTTGTGCAGGGTCACATAGTTTGTTAGCAGAGCAGGTGAGATCAATTGATCACTCATGGTGTAGGGCTTTTTAGACAATACCACATTGGGAGGGGGGTCAGGGGATGGGTAGCTTTCCTCTGGTAAAGACAACTTGTTGCTGATTAAGATTTGCTATTGTGCTTTCTTTGTTCATCCAACAGCTGGAGACTCACATTTTCTTGGAACATTTTTGCTCTATCTTTCCTTTGCCACTGATCAAACTCTACTTTTAATTATACTTATTTGTGTATGTGGTGTAACTGCCCCAGTGCAATTTATCTGTCTAGAGGGCGTTACTCTGTAGCTCAGCCTTACCTCCTTTGTGCAGAGGCATTTTAATAAGTATTTGTCAGACTCTATTAGTGTGTCCCTGAAGTGGGGCATTGTATTCCAAACCAGCACAGGAGATCAGGGATTTGACATCCCTGGAACGAAACCTAATTCATGAACCATGGCAGACCTCCTAAATGAGATTTCTACACTTTACCAGAGCCCTAACATGTGCCTGACTTTGCATTAAACATATAAATCTGCTTTAGTGAGATACATGGTATTTCTACTCTAAAATTATATTTTTATTGTTCCATTCTCCATGTATGTGTATGTTGGAGGAGGCAGGACTGTCTATGTGCAGCATGTTCAAAAAATCTTAGTGCAGTTTTAAGCTATTAAAGCTTTGAATAAACACATATAATGCATATATACACATATATACATGCATACATATATATGCACATACATGTATTCATGTATGTATTCACATATACACACAGGATACATCACAGCCTTATTGGCAGCTAGGTGGTACAGGGCCAGGTCTGGAGTCAGGAAGACCAGAGTTTAAACCAGGTCTCAGATACTTACTAGCTGCATAACCCTAGGCAAGTCACCTAACCTCTGTCTGCCTCAGTCTCCTCAGCTGAGGATAATAATAGCACTTTGTCGTGAGGATCAAAGTATATAACTGCAAAACACTCAGCAGGGAGAGGCATTTCTCTCCCTCCTCTGCTCTACGTGCTCTCTGATTTAGAACCAAGCCCCTGCCAACTTGTAGCCAGTTGCCTAATTTACTGATGATGGTGACACATTTGCATTCATCCATAATGGATCCTACACCTGCCCTTATGGAAAACTACAAGGGAATAAGTGATTCTCTCTGAATTTGAGAGCAAAATTACTATTAATCGATCAATTAATGTTTATTAAATGCACTATGTGCCAGATACTATGCTCCATGCTAGGGATACAAAAAGAGGTAAAAGACAGTCAAGCCCTCAAGGTGTTTACAATCTAGTGGGGGAAACAACTGTCTCTTAAATGTGTGTGTATAGTTACACACACACATATACACATATATATGTATATATAGTTACATATAGCTTTGTACATAGTTATATATGTATGTATACAGTTATATACAGGATAAATAGGAAGTAATTAACAGAGGGAAGGCACAGAATTAAGAGAGATTGGGGAAGGTTTCCTATAGAAGACAGGATTTTAGTTGGGATTTAAAAGTAGGTGGAGTGGAGGAGGGAGAGTGTTTCAGGCATGGGGGGACAACCAGAGAAAATTGCCAGAGCAGAGAAATGGAGTAGTTGGTTTGTGAAACAGCCAGTGGAACAGAGTGTACAGGTTGGGGAGTAAGGTGTAAGAAGACTGGAAAAGGGGCAGCAAGGTGACACAGCGCCACCATAGAGCACCAACCTAGAAGTCAGGAGGAACTGAGTTCAAATCCGACCTCAGACCAAACACTTGACACTTACTAGCTGTGTGACCCTGGGCAAGTCACTTAACCCCAAATGCCAAAAAAAAAAAAAGAAGAAGAAGAAGACTGGAAAGAAGGAAGGAGTTAGGTCATGAAAGGCTTTGAACACCAAACAGAGCATTTTGTATTTGAACCTGAAGGCAATAAGGAGCTATTGGAATTTATTGAGTGGAGGCAGGGGGGTGGTGACATGGTGAGACCTGCACTTTTAGAAAATCACTTTAGTGGCTGAATGAAGGATGGACTGGAGTGGTAAGAGGAATGATTATTAAGCACAAATAATTTTGGGAGATTCAAAGCCCCCCCCTTTCCCCCCCTATTTTCAAGACGCAGTCTCTGAAGGTCAAGCTAAACTCCTCTAATGGACCCACCTAACCTTAGAAAGAATCTCTAGTCTGAGGTGAATTCCATTCAATCAAACTTGGGTGGAGACAGATCCTTTTGTCCAGATTGCCCAAGGTTGGGAATGGTCTGGGTATATGGATAGTCTCTCTATCCAAGAGTGGCATGATATCATTCTCAGCCCATCACTGGAGTAAACTCACTTCTCTCTGTAAAGTCCACTTCTAACTGAAAACCAATCAGAGGCAATTGCTGTTTGATGGAATATCTCATGTCCAAAGGCATATAAACCTAAAAAAAAGTAGCTATGATGGAAGAAGAAGTTAATGAGCCCTTTTTGTCAATCATATGCTGGCTGTGATTGGTAAAATTAATTATAATTTAACCAACAGCTTTGTCTCTCGAAATGATTTTATTTGCCACAGTGGGGAGAAACTTGAGAGAGACAGACCCACCAGCAAACTGTTGTAATAATCAAGGTATGAGGTGATAAAGGCCTGCACCAGAGTGGTGGCAGTGTCAGGGGAGAGAAGAGGAAGTTTTAAAGAGATGTTACAAAGATGAAACTGAAGGGCATTGGCAACAGATTAGATATGAGCAGAGAGAGAGAGAGAGAGAGAGAGAGAGAGAGAGAGAGTAAGCAATCCAAGATGACTCCCAAGTTGTGATCCTGAAGGACTGGGAGGATTTGATCTACTCTGCAGAAATAGGAAGTTTTGTTGTTGTGTCTGACTCATTTTGACTGCATGGACCATGGCATGCCAGGCCCTTCTATCCTCCGATATCTCTTGAAGTCTATCCAAGTTCATATTCGTTGTTTCCATGACACTATCTTTTCATCCCATCCTCTGCCATCCCTTTTTCCTATTTCTTCCAATTTTTCCAACATCAGAATCTTTTCCAATGAATCCAATCTTCTCATTATGGGGCCAAAGAATTTAAGTTTCATCTCTGGTATTTGACTTAATTTATTTAAATATTGACTGCTTTGATCTCTTTGCTGTCCAAAGGACTCTCTCAAAGGTCTCCTCTAGTACCACAATTTGAAAAGCAGTGTTCAGCTTTCCTTATAGTCCAACTCTCATAGCCATACATTGCTACTAGAAAAACCATAGCTTTGTTTTTACAGACCTTTGTTGGCAAGGTGATGTCTCTGCTTTTTGTAATACTGTGCAGATCTGCCATAGCTTTCCTTCCAAGGAGCAAGTGTCTTAATTTCATGGCTACAGTTGCCATCTGTAGTTATCTTTGAGCCCAGGATTATAAAATCTGACACTGCTTCCATTTCTTTTCCCTCTATTTGCCAGGACGTGATGGGACCAGTTGCCAAGATCATACATACACATATACACACATCTATCTATATCTATATCTATCTATGTATACATATATATATACATACATATGTTTGTGTGTTTGTGTGTGTGTCTGTGTGTGAGTGTATTTGCAAGCCAGCTTTTACACTCTCCTATTTCACCCTCAAAAGGCTTCTCAATTTCTCTTCACTTTCGGTTATCAGAGTGGTATCATCTGCATATCTGAGATTGTTGATGTTTCTCCACAGAACCTTCATTTTTGCTTTTGATGCATCTAGCCTGGCATTTCACATGATGTGCCCTGAATATAAATTAAATAAATATGATGACAATATGCAGCCTTGTCATATTCCTTTTCCAATCTTAAACAATCAGGTGTTGCTTGTTCAGTTCTAACTGGTGCTTCTTGACCCATATACACGTTCACTGGAAAGGTTTAGAGGGAAAGACAATGAGTTCAGTTTTATGCGTGAGTTCAAGGTTTCTGTGTGGAAGGCCACTCTATTCCCATACAAATAATAAAATTCTTGACTTCAGATTATTTTATGACTGACTAGTGTGTAAATGATGAATTAGAAACTGGAATGATCTGTAATAATAAAGAAATGAAAAGCTGTTATTTTAAAAATTTATCTACTAGATGGTGCTTAAAATCTTCCTTCCTTCCTTCTTTCTGTTTCTGTCTCTTTTTTTCTTTCTATCTTTCTCTTTTTTTCCTCTCTCGGTGTCCTTGTCTCTCTCTGTCTCTTTCCCAGAGTCTCTAGTCCTCCTGGCAAAATCCAAAACCAAAATAAAAAAAAAGTTTCCTGTGTCATGACCTTGCATCTAACTTTTTACTTAGATTACATTTTCATAGATGAGTTATAGACCTCAGAAAACAAGTATTTATTATGGAAGCACTAAAAGCCACTTCATTGTCTTCTTGCTATACATAAATCTAATTACATGAAAGGTAATTGCACTTACATAACCTTAGCATCATAATGTTATCTTCATCTGAGATAAATTCAAACCTTTAATTGAAGTTAATGTGATGGCCATCTGTCAAGTGTTCCTGGGCAAATCACCAAAACCCACTTGATGTAGCACAGACTTGGTTATGTACAAGCTTTCTAAAACATTACAAAGGATCAGTACCATACAGGGCGAGCCTGCACAAGAAGCAGAAACTCCATAATTTTTCTATCAGAGCTTCAGTCCTAATGAGTGTATCCCTGTTCCTGAAATTCTACTTGCCTTAACCATGTGACTAGGCAAATAGAGATTTTAAGTCTCTCATTCCATGAAGGTAAAAAGATTCCAGAGGGAAACTGGTCTTTTTAATAGGGAACAACTCTTCTTATTCTCTTTTATAAACTCCTACTTTGAAGCATCATGGGAACTATTTTTGAGTTAGCTATCTCTGTACAATCAGACTACTGACATGTGGAGCCAAGATAAAAAATAAGACAAAAACTGAAAAAAAAAATAATAAAAATGAGAAGAAAAGAACTTATATACAATTAAAATTAGTCCTCTTTAAATAAGTGGCTGATGCCAAAAAATGATATGGTTAGATGAAAGAATACTGATACCAATTGTAACAGTTTCAATTGCCATCTGCTTTGCTACTGTACCCTAAAGGCCATAGTACCTTTCCATCTAATTTGCAGCTAAAACCTTCCATATGTGTTGATTCCCCATGAGAGCCCCTTGAGAGCAGGAACTTTCTTACTTTCCTATTTGTATCCTTAACTCTTAGATCAGTGTTTTGTACATAGTAAGTGCTTAATAAATGTTTTATTCTTTCATCCATTCATTCATAAAAAAGAGAAGTATTGGAGCTTAAAGAAAACTTGGCAAGAGATTCAACTAAGAAAATCCGTTTTGAGGGCATATAAGTATGAAACTCCAAGGTGAAGACGAAATGGGGAAAATATGGAAATGAAATGCAAAATTTTTCATATTTTTTTTCATTTGGCATGAAGAAAACAAAGATGAGAAGAGATGCTGGACTAAATCAAGGATATGGAAGAGGAGGTGATGTAATTGTAAGGGTATTGGGAGAGCAATGATCAAGGTATCTGCAGGAGAGTAATATTCTAAAGGTGTGGTAGGGAAAAGTCTGACATTATTACTACCAAAAATGTGATAAAAATACATTAATGACAACTGAAATTATGCCTAATTTCCCATGCACATAAAATGTTTGTTATAAAAACCTAACCATGTATAGGGCACAGGAAGGCTTTTGCAAGTGATATTAAACAGAAGACCATATTTTTAAAAATCACACAATTGTTTTTAAGAGGGAGACAATACAAGATTTTACTGGGCTTATTGTTTGTTGACTACTCTATCAATATACATGTATCTATTAAATCAAATCAATAACATTTATTAAGCAGCTGCTATGAGCCAGGCACTATGCTAATTTCAAAAGGAAGGTACAAAAATAAAAGTCTCAGGAATATCATAGTCAAAATTCAAAACTCTTATCACAAAGAAAAAGTAATGCAAGCATTCAGAAAGGAAAAAAACAATCAGGTACCAAGAAACTACAGTCATAATTTTACAAGACCTGGCAACTTCTACTGTAGATGAGAGGAGATATGGGAATACAATATTACAAAATGCAAAGGCTATAAGCTTACGGCCATGAATAATTTACCCTGCAAATCTGAGCATAATCTTATAAGGAAAAAATGAAATTTTAATGGAAAAGGACTTTCAAGAATTTTTGATGAGAAGACCAGAATGCTGTAGCAACTTTGAAATATAAATACAAAACTCCAGAGAACCTTGGAAAACAAATTTATTTGAGGAAATGGAAGGAGCTGTGGAGATTCAAAGGAATAAAAAAAAAAGAGAAGTGAAGAACTAGAATCTAAGGAGATGCCTTAGATTGCCTCTTAGACAGTTGGGAAATGGATGAACAAATTGTGGCATATGAATGTAATGAGATATTACCCATAAGAAATGACAAAAAAGACCATTTCAGAGAATCCTGGGAAATATGAACTTATTCAAAGTCAAGTAAAAAGAACTAGGAAAATATTTTACAGGTCAACAAATTGTAAAGAGAAATAATTTTTAAAAGTTTTAGGACTATAATCAATACAATGACCAGTTATGTCTACAAAGGACTTATGATGAAACATGTTACCCATCTCCCAATAGAAGTAGCAAATGCAAAGCATAGAAAAAACATATTTTTGGACACGGCCACTTGTGGATTCTTTTGCTTGACTATGCTTAGTTGTTAAAGGTTTTTTTTTTTTTTCCTTCTTCCCTTTTGTTCTCTTTTCAATAGGGTGGGGAGGGAGTAAGGGAGATATAAACAGTAACGTGAAAAAAAATGGGTCATTGAATCATTTTTTTAAAAATGTGCTGAGAAGATGGTGGCAGCAACAGCAAAAGCAGAGGTACTGGGGCCATGCAGCCCAGGGCCCTTTCACCCTCTAGCCTCTGAACTGACCCTGCCCTGAAGCCCACACCAGGATGCCCCCACACCAGCCCGGGGAGGTGGAAGGCAGCAAGAGGGAAAGCTGGGACTGGGGCCTAGAGGCTACTTTGGGGAGGTTGTCATCACAAAAGCCAAAGTGGATTTCTCCTGTGTGGTGTGTCTGCCCACTTCTGTCATTGCTGTAAATGTCCTGGACAGAGGAGGGGCTGGCGAAAATGATGACGAGCCAGTGCTGATGGCCCTCGCTGCAGCACCAAGCCCCCAAAGTGAAGCTGTTGCCAATGACCTTCAGGAACTTACCCTGCAGCCTTAGCTGACCCTAAGCCTCCATCCTGGCAGGAATTCCACTCAGTGAGCATAAGAATGTAGCCTTTGCACCCTGGCAGATCATGTGACTCTTGTGACCCCCATACTAGGATTGGTCAGTTCTTCCCAGAACCTCCGTTTTAAGAAAAATATCCAAGCCAGTCAGGTTCACTCCTTTTTTGCTCTTCGGGCTACACTTCTGACTCTCTAGACTGATTTTTCCAACATGCTTCTCCCAGGTCCTCCCTACCTCCCAACTTTATAGCTTCCTTTTATGTGTCATCTTCCCTAGTTAGAATGCAAGCTTTTGGAGGGCAAGAACTATCTTTTTTTTTACTTGTATTGATATTCCAGTCCTCAGCACACTCTGGTACATAGTAATCATTTGTTGATGCCTCACACCTATCAGATTGGCTAAACAGAAAAGGGAAATGATAAATGTTGGAGAAGATGTGGGAAAATTGGGACACTAATGCACTGTTGGTGGAGTTGTGAACTGATCCAACCACTCTGGAGAGCAATTTGGAACTCTGCCCAAAGGCCTATAAAATTGTGCATACCCTTTGATCCAGCAATATTACTATTTGGTCTGTATCCCAAAGAGATCATAAAAAAGGGAAAAAGGACTTACATGTACAAGAATATTTAGAGCAACTCTTTTTGTAGTGGCAAAGAATTGGAAATTGAAGAGATACCCATCAATTAGGGAATGACTGAACAAGTTGTGATATATGAATGTAATGGAATAGTGTTGTGCTATAAGAAATGATGAACAGGATGCTCTCAGAAAAAAAAAAACTGGGAAGACATATATGAACTGATACAAAGTGAAATGAGCAGAACCAGAAGAACATTGTACACAATATCAGCAGTATTGTACAATGATCTACTCTGAATGACTTAACCATTCTGATCAATATAATGATTCAAGACAATTCCAAAGGACTCATGATGAAAAATGCTATTCGCCTCCAAAGAAAGAACTATGGATTCTGAATGCAGATCAAAGCATACTATTTTCACTTTGGTTTTTTTTTTCAGAGTTTTTTTTCCCCTTTTGTTCTGCTGCTTCTTTCACAACATGACTAATGTGGAAATATGTTTTACATGATTGTACGTATATAATCTAAGTCAAATTGCTTACTGTCCTATGGATGAGGAAGGGAGAAAAATTTGGAACTCAAAATCTTATGAAAAATGAATGTGAAAAATTGTCTTTACATGTAATCAGAAAAAATAAAATATCATTAAAAAATTTTTAAAAATGTGCAGAAGAAAACACAAGGAAGTTTAGAATGAAGTACAGGTAAAGGATAGTTTGGAAAGTTACTTGTTGAATTTATTATAAACTTAAGAAAACAAGCAGCATAAAATGGATATTCACAATTTCATATAGCATCCTCTTTTCATATTGTGCTGCATATGGAAATGACTCTTGTTTTTGGTATTTTATGTTCAAAGTAAAAGATAATAGAAAGAAATATTAGGAAAAAGCAAGGAAGGTTCCCCCCATGTAGGATAGTGAAGATGGACAGGGAAAACATGAATAAGAGTCCCATAGATTGGACAGTCATGGGTGGATTGTAATCTACATTGTTAGAGGAAATATCAACATTAATAAGATCACAGATTCATTTGAATATTTGAGTATCTTTTAAGTATCTAAACATAAAGCCAACTGGCAAGAAGTCAACTTTTGTGTGAATGAAGGAAGGAAACAAACATTTACTAAGAGCTTACATTTACTAAGTGCAATGTAATGTGCTAAGCTAAAGACTAAGGATACAAATATAAGCAAAAAGAAAGGTAGTTCTATCTTCAAGGAGTTTACATTCTAATGGAGGAAGATAACATGTAAAATGGGCATGGGTTTAAAGTTCAGAAAATTGGGGATAGGTCCAGAGGAGAATAAAAGTTGGCCTCATCCCTTTTACAAAATGGAGGCCCCCAAAGGAACCCACCAAAGGGAGAAGGTGAGGCAGGGCTTATATATTTTATATGGTAAACAGGCCGCAGAGTGGTAGGCTTTTTCAGGACCAGAAGTCCCCAGGTAATAAGTAAAGCTCTAGGATGAGCTAGCAGTAGAGAAGGCATTGTTCCAGAAGGCAAGAAAGTCAAGGACAATGTGGGGAGGAATTGTTTTTTTTTTTAATAAAGGCTCAAATTCTAATTATTTTACATTTTTGTTCCAGAGGAAAGAATAGTTTAAATTTTAATTATGTTTTTGTGTCCAAGGCAGAAGGTTCACTTTTTTTAATCCCTCTACTGGTAAGTGGCTATTAAGTATCCTGGTGCAACTCTGCCTTATTTAAAAAACATTGATGGAAAGGGAATTCTTATAAATTGGAATTTTATCATCTATGACTTGAGGTTCAAGAAGGTTTGCCTTAGCAATGAGACAGGAATAATTTAAAATAGATGTGATCATTGACCGCAAAACATCTTAAATATGTAATGATAACCTTTTTCCAACACACTGTTTCTTGTGATTATGTTTAGAAACTAATTTTAAATATTCTCTTAAGGAATCATCTCCCCCTCCCACTCTTTAGTTACTTAATTTGATAGTACCACGTAGTTATTGGTCATTTTCATTAATTATGATAATAATAGCTAGCATTTATATAGCACCATAAGGTTGGCAAAGTGCTTTACATATGTTATCTCATTTTTTCCTCACAACAATTCTGAGAGGTAGGTGCTATTATTATTCTCATTTTACAGACTGGGAAATGGGCTGAGAGAGATTAAGTAGCTTATTCAGGGTCATATAGCTAGTAAGTGTCTAAAGCAATATTTGAACTGAGGTCTTCCTTATGCCAAATCTAAAACTCTATCCACTGTACCACCTAGTAGGAAGGCATCCTCTTTCAAGTTACTCAAAGAAGGTAGGCTCAGCATGGGTTTTTCCACTAGATTACAATAGATAATTCTCCAATGTAAACTGGAGAATAAGTGTAGAACTCAGTTGAAGGCAGACATAACTAAAATACCAAAAAAAGTTGGTATGACATGCTTTCATGAATAAAGAAAGATCTGTAACATTGACCCTACGGAAATTTAATCCAGAAAAGATCTCTTCTCTTCCCACTTTACTCTCCCCCAAATATAAAAAGCTTCTGGCTCTTGTTGGTGCCGGCACAGATTAACTTAACATATTTGTGGTGCTGAGCTCCAGGCAACATATTAACTTAGCCGTATTGTCATAACAAGCTGCCATTGCCTTGGCAGCTTTGCAAACTACACTGTGTTAAGGAAAAGGAATCATACTCCCCAAGAGAAGATGCATATTTCTCCCCGATAATGAGGCACTTTTAAAAGCAGCAACAACCCTTTCATTTACTCAGGATCTAGTTAGCTTACTGAAGCAATCAATCATTGAGCAAATGATACTCTAATGGCATCAAATGTGATAACATATGGAAAGTGCTTTGTAAGCCATAAAGTTCTATAAAAACGCTAGTTCTTCTTCTTCTTCTTGTTTTTGTTCTTCTCCTCCTTTTCCTCCTCATTATTATCACTATTACTATTAATGTCCTGAAGGACTTATGCAAGCATTGATGACATATGTGTATATATATGTATATATACACACATATGTGTATGTATATACATGCACATGTATATACACATACATACACATATACATATACATGCACATGCATATATACACATGCACACGTGTATATACACATATACACATACATACATGTGTATATATGTATATGTGTGTATATTATATATATATATATATATATGTATTGTGCTTGAAGAAGTGATGAAAGGAACAGTTTCAGAGAAACCCAGTTAGATTTATAGAAATTGATGCTAAGTGAACTGGGCAGACTCAAGAGAAGTCATATGATAACAATAACATCGTTAAGACAACTTTGAAAGACTTCAGAACTCTGACCAGCACAATGACCAGCCATGATTTTAGTGGGCCCAGGTATGCCACCCCCTTTCTGATAGTGAGATGATGGCACAGATAGAGACATATATATTTTGGACATGGCCAACTTAAGAATTTGTTTTGCTTTGACTATATTTGATTTAGGAGTTTTTCTTTTCTTTTTTATCAATTGGTGGAAGGTGAGAGCGAGAGAAAATAAATTGCATAAAGAGTTAGATAAAAAAGAATAGAGCTCATATACTTTGAAACCCTAGGCTACAAAAGTATAAGTCAAGCACAGAGATTTTCAGTGAGCTACCCCTTGTGGGGTAACAAGACCACACAAACCTCATCTTTGTTTGATTGGAATGATTGAAAACCAGAGCAGGCTCGTGTTGAGCGTCCATTCTCCTTCCCCTCCCTATCACCTGCACCGACTCCAGCTAGGAGGGTGGCCTTACTTACATGCAATGCGCACGTACGCTTTCCGACTCTTGGTGGTACCTGCGGAGCTCCAGGCAACACACTGGCACCAATAATCTTCAGGCCCAAAGAGCTCTTCAACTTGTTGCCGGGAAATTTCAATGCTCACTTCCCGGACAATGAGACCTGTCAGAAGAAATTAACATTCGTATAAGGATAAGACTCATAAAAGGGCAACATGCCAAAAAACGGGCCGTGTATATCTCTTAATAGGATCTTTTTTAAAATGATGCTTGGCAGAGCTGTGTAATCATATCATAGGTATAGTACTGCTTTTTATCACTTTTGTCATCAGGCTCGCCTCTTCTGTCTGCTCCATTCATTTTACTTGCTTAACCCGTTGCTTTTTCTCACTTTTTTATTCTGGGACTTCTTGACCCCATATCTTTTGCACTCTGCAAAACTCCACCCTTCACAATGTGACCAGAATAATCATTTCCTATCCACAGAGCCATCTTCTTCCTTACCAAATTAAAATTTTCATCTCCTAAGAATGTTCACAATCATTTAACAGGATTTTGATAAAACACCAGCCCCATCCGCCAAACAGGACTGTTCCCAAATTGTCTACTCCTCAAGTTGTCTGTGTGAACCAAGAAAAAGTAAACTGACAACACAGGAAAATAAAAAGAGACACATGTCTATACATCATAGCCTACAATCTCTCTCTTTCTCTCTGTCTGTCTCTGTCTCTGTCTCTGTCTCTCTCTCTCTCAGCATTGCATCAGTGCTACTGAACTCACTGGGAATATAAAATAATGGCTATTTAATATCAATCCATTTTAAAAAAACCTGGATCTGTGATTTAATCTATGTAGAGAACTTCCATGAGTGAACACCCTCTACCTGTGCTGATTAGACAGCAGCTCAGCATCTCACAGTCTTAGAGAGATGCCTGCGATGCTGGAGATTAAGTGGTCAGTGACCCTGCCCAGGGTCACAGGACATGTCTGAAGTGGACCTTGACTCTCAAACCACCTCTTTCTCCACTGTACCATGTCTACTTGACAGATGTCCATTTTAAAAGATGGTATTTCAGAAGACTGGAAAAAATAATCATCATTGACAACTTGATACTCTCCCAATTCCAAAATACAGTTTTCAGACTGTTTCGTAATCATTCTTTAAATGTCATAAGTTAAATGCCAAATCTGACTGAAATACTAAACAAGATATCTTTGATTCATCCAAAATTCACAACAACCAGAAAATAAATCATTTTCCCACTCTTACATAATAATATGATATAACAATTGTGTTATGTGCTCCACTAAATACCCATGTGACCTTGGGAAAGTCACTTAACATTTCACCACTCAGTTTTCTCATCTGTGAAATAAAAGGGTTAGATTAGATAATCTCTAAAATCTCTTCCAGTTCTAAATCCTATGAACCTATGATCCAGAATAATTAGTAGTTTCTCTATTTATCTTGGTTAAGCACCTGGTTATTCTCAGGATTTAAATTTCATTTGGCAACTCAGAGCTGGAAAGGATCACAGGCACCAAACACCTCATTTTGTAGATGGAAAATCCAAGGCCCAAGGAGGAGAAGGGACTTACTAGGGTATCACAGATATTAATTGGGTCAGAAATTCAATTCATATCTTCAGATCTCAAATCCAGCACTCTTTTCATTGTCTAATTATTAGGTTTTGCCAAATCCCCAAGATTCTTGAATTCAGGCATTGCCAACAAGATTGCAAGGTCCTATGTGGTAACATCTAGAAAGGGGGAGGGTACCCTTGAAGACAGTGAGATCACACCATGAGTTTTGCAAGGGAGAATTAGTGAGGCTTTGTTCACAATAAGGGAAGTTTACATTTCCCACTGGGCTTTAAGGTTTTTAAAGTGCCTTTCTCACAACAATTCGGCATAGTAGGCAATGCAAAAATTATTAGCACCACTGCAATGATGAGGTTTGTAGAAGTTAATTGGCTGATCCACAGTCATAGAGCTGATAAGAAGTAGAACCAGAATTTGAACTCAGAGCCCCCAGCTTCAAGCCTAGTGTGTATTTCATTTTACGGAGCTACTATGGCTATCTTTGGGGAGCAAAAGAAGCCTGAGGGAATTCCTACTGGTTTGTTGTTCAGTCGTTTCAGTTGTGTCTGACTCTCTGACCCCATTTGGATTTTTTTTGGCAAAGATACTAGAGTGGCTTGCCATTTCCTTCTCCAGATCATTTGATAGATGAGGAAACTGAGGAAAACAGGATAAAGTGACTTGCCCAAGGTTACATAGCTAGCAAGTATCTGAGGCAAGATTTGAACTCAGGACTTCTTGACTCCTGGCCTAGTGCTCCATCCACTGTGCCATCTAGCTGCCCTACCTACTAGTTACAAAGGGCTTTTATTAGGCAGGCTTGCTTCCCTGGTGCTTCTCTAAAACCATTTGAGAGGATTTCTTAAGATGACTAGTGGAATTTAAAGTAGACATGTAAGAATATTAAAGAAGGGCATTATTAACCCTGATATATCTCTGAGTTGTAAATCCTGACTATAAAATAGGTTTAGTTTATTTATGATAGTTATGCCTTGTCTCCTACTAAAAGAACTTGAGACAATATATAAAAGTGCAAAGCAAGCAAGAAAATCACATAAGTAAAAAAAGAAGTTATGATTCTCAATAAGTTTTTTTTTCTTTTTACCTTGGTTTGAAAGGCATTGAGAAATGTTTTTAGTTCAACAGTAACTCCAAATCTTGGTTCTGAAGTCCTGTTTTGAAGGCTAGTCTGGGGTAAAGTGGAAAGAACATTAGCTCTGGAGTCATACACCCTGGGTTATAATTCTGTTCTGATACTTACTGTCTTTGTAAACTTTAAGGTGCTCTACAAATGCTATTATTGTTCATTATTATCTATCTTAGACCTCAGTTTCCTGATCTATAAGGTAAGTGGGTTGAACTCAACAATTTCTGAGGTCCCTACAGTGGATTGTAGTTTATTAACAACTCGTGCCCTCAAAATGAAATCTATCAAGTGCAAATGTATGAATAAAGGAATGAATAAGTGAAAAAAAACTGCATAAATGTTGGCTATACAAATGGAAAAGCAAGAGCGTAACAAGGAGTGCACATTCTACATTTTATTGTAATAGGAGGAGCCAAGATACATGAACTGAGAAGGCTCCTGTTGCAGCTGGAAGAGAGGGGGTTAATGGCTGTCAACCTGTGTGCTATACTCATTTCCATAAAATATCAATCAATCAGTAAACGTTTATTAAGTGCTTACCATGTGCTAGGCACTGTGATAAGCCCTGGGGATACAAAAAGAGGCAAAAGACAGTCCAAGCCCTAAAGAAGGAAGGACTAATGGATGAAACAAAATAACAACATGCAAACAAATATACACATATTATTTCCTATTTATCCTGTGTGTGTGTTTAATTCCCTATTCATGATCAATTACTGTCATCAATTATTACTAATATTGTCAACAATATATTATATATCATTATAGTATAATATTATAATTATGTTATGCAATAATAACAATATTATCAATAATATAAACTATTATATTATTGATTATTGTTTCCTATCTGCCATATCCACATATGCATATATAATAAATAGGAAATAATTAACATAGAAAAAGCACTAGAATTAAGAGGGATTGGGGGAAAGTTTTCTGTAGCAGGTGAGATTTTAGTTGGTAATTGAAGGAAAGCCAGGAAAAAAAAATAAAGTAAGGGGCAGCTAGAGGGTGCAGTGGATAGAGCACTGGGCCTGGAATCAGGAGGTCCTGAGTTCAAATCTAGTCTTAGACCAGACGCTTGACCCTTACTAGCTGTGTGACCCTGGACAAGTCACTTAATCTCAATTGCCTCACCAAATAAATAAAAAATAGATAGATAGATAAATAGATAGATAGATAGATAGATAGATAGATAGATAGATAGATAGATA
>NW_020954599.1:4085759-4115354 GCF_900497805.2 Vombatus ursinus | reverse complement strand
ATAGATAGATAGATAGATAGATAGATAGATAGATAGATAGATAGATAGATAGATAGATGAAGGAAAGCAAGGGAGGGTCAGCTGTCGAAGTGGAGGAAGAGCATTCCAGAGACAGTCCAGATAGTCTAGAGTTAAGAAATGGTGTGTCTTGTTCTTGAATTAGCCTGGAGGCCAGTGCCACTGGACTAAAGAGCATATATTAAGGTTTAAGGTATAAGAAGACTAGAAAGATAGGAGTGGGCTATGTTATGAAGGACTTTCAGTACCCAACCTCTAGAACATTTAATATTTGCTCCTAGAGGCAATAGAAAGCCATTGACATTTATTGAATTGAGTGGTGACATGATTGGACCTGCATTTTAAGAAAATCACTTTAGTCACTGAAAAAAAGATAGATTGGAGCAAGGAGATATCCACTGGTAGGCTATTAAAATAATCAAAGTGTGTGATGATGAGGGCATGCATTAGAGTGGTAGCAGTGTCAGAGTTGAAAGAGGGACATATTTCAGAGACGTTGCAAAGGGGAAATCAACAATCCTTGGCAACAGATTGGATTTGGGGGTGAGAGAGAGTGAGAAATCCAGAATAACTCCCAGGCTGGAAGCTTGAGGGACTGAGAGTGTGATGTTACCCTTTACACTAATAGGGAAGCAGGGAGGGGTGGGTTTTGGGGGGAAAGATGAGTTCTGTTTTGGACATGTTGAGTTTAAGATGTCTACTGGACATCTCAAGTTACACTTACTTAAGTGTAAGTTTGATATGTCTCAAGCAGAAGAAACCCTGCAGGACGTTGGGCTCATCCTCCATTGATGGCTTATGGAAAGAAATAGGAAGGCATCACACAGTTTGAAAAGGCATGAATGGACTGTGATGTGTATTCAGTGAAGGAAGTGACCACGTGAGGAAATCAGAGATTCACTGACATATAGATAGTTTCTGTTACTTTTGTTATCTAACTATTTTTACTTGAGGCTTCCAGATATATACACCTAAACACAGATAAACATGTATAATTTTTGGAGGGTTATTGGTGGTGTTGTTCAGATCTGTAGTTTCCTAAGTGTCGAAATCTCCCTGTTGTAGAAGGGCCCTGTAATACTAAGACCAGTAACTGTTCTCTGAGAGCTATTTCTTAATGAAGTGTCTAATAGTATAGCTACCACTAAACTATAATTGTATAGGCAATCCTTTAAAGGTCCTAAGAGAGAGACACATTCAGTTTTTCCAATACTGTTTAACCTGCAATTCATTTGATGTGATAGACTCTAGGAACTAGAGATGCTAATGATATGTCAATAGCAGACCTGGGGCATTGACCTCTCAGGTAGAACCAACAGCCATGGTACAGGAAAAGGCATTTGAAGAGGCAGAATATCCAGAAAATTTGCGGATATGCACACAGCAGATGCTGTGATGGGAGCATCTGGATAAATTGCTCTTCTATTCTACCACTGATTTATCTTTCTCAAGGGGAAGGAATGAGAGGAGAGATGCTAGATTTTCCAAGTTTATCTTGGGAAGAATGTAGGCTGTTCCACTGGAGGCAAGAACAAGGATTTCCCACCAAGAAATCTGTCCAGACTCTGGGTACATGTTTAATCCAATGATAGAGATTATGAATTTAAACCTGATGTCTACAGTGTCCTAATGGAGTAAGAAGCCTGGAAAATACCTCTATAATGATGACTCAGATCCCAAGAGTCTTAGCAATTATTCAAAATTAAATTAACCTGCTGTAGGTTTAATGTCAAATGTGTTTTGCTATATCCTAATTCTTTGAAATTTGGTGGTCAATTTTATATGACATGCAATAATACAAAGCATTCAGAATATGAACTTAATTAAAATATCCTATTCCCATCACTCTTAAGTAAAAGGGAGTTTAATGTTCCCTTTCAGGCAAAAGTTCTCCCCTATTACACTAAACAGTGCTCTGTGCTACACCACGAAGACACACATGGAGGCCGTTTTTCCATTCAAGTCACAACATTCGCTCACGATTCCTATATCCCCAAACTGGCTGCAACAACACAGGTCTCTATTATTTCTGACTACTCAATGTTATTATATAGCACAATAAAGTGTTCCGTCACCGTAAGTCTGAGAGGTAAGTTGTGTAAGTTATCTTCATCCCCATTTTACAAATGAGCAAACAGGCTTGGCTAAAGCAAGTGACCTCCCACAATATCAGACAGCTTAAAGGTTGGCATCTACCTTTTTTTTTTAATCCCACTATCGGTCTAGTCTTAGTGCTCCGGCTTACTTTTTTAGCTGTTTATTTACTGCCTGGATTTTTTTTTTTAGTGAAGGAAGGAGCAAATGCTACTATTCAGCTACTAGAAGTGAAATTCTTTTTAAATGTCTTATTAATTCACTGGGTCGAAGGATGGGTAAATCAGATATGTGTGTATTACCTTAAAACTATGGTGACTATAAAATTCAAACCAACAAATAGGCTCAGGAATGTGAAACCACACACAAATATTTAGTGTTCTGAGTTGATAAACTCAGGCTTCTTTTTGCTATTTTTACTTAAAGCATTTCCAGGAAAACAAATGAAAAGATAGTAGATTTTCACTCAGTCAACTGTTCCTTTCTAACCAGCTACCATCATGAGTGGTTCTGTTGACCACAGATCTGAAGTCTTCCAGGAAGCCACAGTTCCATTCCCTTGCCATGGGGAATACAAGGTGATATTCATTGAATGAATGTGCCCAATTGTGTGTCCTGGTACACCCCATGGGCTTTGGGAGCCTGGCATGCACCTTGAGGTTGCCTTTTATTTGACAGAGGCCCCATTCAGAAAGAAGAGGATTAATTACTGTTCGCATGCAGTTGTCCCATCCCCTAGCCCACAGTTTACATTCCAATCTGTGGTTAACATAAGAACAAAAAAAAATCAGAAGGAAACATTGAAGACTTTATCATCAAGAGCTCCGTAAAATCAGAGGCATTATTCAGACTTAGGTACTGGCTACACACCAGCCTTTCATTACCATAGATAAGTTCATTACCTATGACATTTTACTCATAAAACCAGAGATGGCTTTGGATGAAATAAATAATAACCTTTGAATACATAACCTCTTTGAAAATAAAGTTCCAACTCTAGTTGATGGCCTTGGATGGAGAATGCACACTGACTTGAATTTTGAAATGGCATAAGCACCTTTTCTAAGGAGGGCTGCTTTGAAAAGCTTTTGGTGGCTCCAAATTGGTTTCATTTAACACAGGGAAAAAATGTTTCTGTGTACCCAGTATACTCAAACAGAAATGTGTATTTTCCATCATGTCTAATAACATCAAAGGTTTCCCATCTCTACACTCTCTTTAATAATGGTACCTCTAGAATTCATGCTGTTTGAAGTTTGCAGGATTTGCTTTTATAATAGGATTCGTTGTGGTCGAGAGCCAGGGTACGGGACAGTAATTGGAGAGCTACAGCACGAAACCTTATAATAAGCAGAGTTGACTAGTTAATAAGGAGTCTGAGAAGACTTAAACATTCTAGATATAAATGCCACTGTCTAGCTTTTTTTTTAATATCAAGCATCAAATATGTCAATGATATCATGTTGATGAATTTTTATGTCTTATTTTTAAATTAAAATTTCAATTTTATAAAAGCAGTAAAGGGTCAAAAAAGAATATTTTTTCCAGGAAACACCATAATGGACGGATTGGTGTTTACAGTTTCCTAATCCTTTAAACCACTTTTTCCCCCTGAAATTTAGACTATGTTGACATTGTATAACTGAGAAGATCATCCATTGAGCTTTCTGAAGACTTTTTACATCAGTTCAATACTTGATACTATTAGAATTTTGTTTTTAGTGCCAGAAATCACAGGTAGGCAACTACCTGTTTCCTGGGGTCACTGAGAGGTTAAGTGACTTGCCCAGCATCTCAGAGATTTAGAACTGGAAGGGAACACAGAGGTCATCAATTTGACCCTTTTCATTTTATAGATGAGGAAACTGAGGCGCAGAGAGCTTGCTACTTATAAGTATTTGAAGCAGGACTTAAATTTAGTTCTAACACCAAGTCCAGGGCTCCTGTCTCATATAACCTGTATTTTTACATACCTTCTATGTATTTTGTTAAAAAGCAGTGATGATCAATTGAGAAAGCAATGGTATATTAGATATTCTTTAAAATGTACTCCTTAATGTTCAGGTCTGGGCTAAATCCTTCATTTAAAAATTTTTTTTTTATTTAAACCTCCTGAGAGTAGGAGGGGAAAAGTGTCAAGCTGTCACGTTGTGCAAACTTGAAAGCTCGACTTTGCTAGGACTTTTCTGTATTGGAAGAAGGGTTCCCGAGGTCATACTGTGAAATCTCATTATCTCACAGTCTCAGTTATAGCACAGGTTGCTACATTATAACAAAGCTCTGGAGTATGTTACAAAATGTTTATTGAATTAGAGTGGTAATATTCTTATGTTCTCTATAAGGGCTTAATCATATTAGTTTTCACTGATATAATATAAAATATGAGACATAATAACACTTCTGGATAGCTTGATAAAATTCAGTTTATAAAGATATCAGAGACAAGATTTATTCCATTATAATTTAATATAATGTTACACAATAAACACCATAATTTCTATAGTTATTTGTGACCCTAACCAGAACAAAAATAATATAACCTCAAGGCAAGATTTTAAAGCCAAATCTTAGAGTTACTATCAGTCCTTTAATTTTTTTTCTTTTTTTATTAGGAACTTAACAATCATAAAACAAATACAAAATCTCAAAATTACAAAGAACTAAAAAGAACTGTATATGGAACTGAATTTCTGTTACAGTTTATTTTTAAAGGGTATATTCAATTTAAGCAAGTAGGAATGAAATTGCCCTATTTATAATCATTTCTGTTTTGTTTTTTTCCTGTTTATTTAATATTTTATTGCATACTCTCTTTCTCTGTTTCTGTCTCTCTCTGTCCTTCCTTTCTTTCCTTCTTTGTTTATTCATCCCTATCAGTACCCTTTAGTTCACCCACATCCCCTTATTAGCAATCTTCCTTTATAACAGGTAGAGTCAAGTGTAACACACTTTCTGAACTCCCCTGCAGAATGAATTGTTTCTTTTATATAAATATAGAAGCTATAGTCTTTTCAAGTTGATAAAGGAATTTTTCACACATTTTTGTGGGATTGAAGAAAAATCCTGACTATTTCCTTTATACTTTGTGATTACTTTCTGGGCCTTCTGTGATTATATGAATCTGAAGTGGGAGGTCCTGTCTAAAAACACATGTCTTATTTTGATCCTCTTTAAGAGACACAAGGCATACTCCATCATCAGTTTTCTGAAGTCAGGATTGTTCACTAATGATTAGAATTTTGAAGTCTTTCAAAGCTTTCCTTTACTTTATTGTGGTTATCATAAAAACAGTTTTCTTGATTCTGCTCATTTCAGTATATGCCAGTTCATAAAATTCCTTCAAAGTTTCTTTGAATATTTAATTTTGTCATTATTATTTAGCACAATAGGATTACAAGACATGATATAATTGCTTAAACCATTCCTCCACTGACAGGGAATTTCAGTTCTATATCACAACAAAAAATGGAAAACAAAATATGGAAAACAAAGGACATAATAAAAAAAACTTATTTTCCTTGTATAATTTCTTTGCTCATTTTGTATTGTCTTAATTTTGAAGCCATTTTGAATTCTCTTGCAAGCAGGCAGGCATAACGGGCTTAAACTACTCGTTTTGTCATAAATGGGATTGAATACTTACGTTCTCGCTATGAAAACATTATTGTTTACTACATATTATTATGAAAACATGCTAAAACAGTGATAATCAATTGAGAAAGCTAAATATCGACATGACAACATTAATGTTTACTAAGTATTATTATAAACTTAATAAAAATAATGAAATATGCAAACAAGACAAGGAATAAAATAATATATGTATGGGAACATGTGATTGGCAAAATTGCAGAATTAAAATTCATAAAACAACTAAAGTGCGAAACACAAGATAAGAAGATAGAAGCACCACAAAAAGTAAGGCCTTATAAAATAACAAAGGACAATTGTGACATAGACAGCTAGCTCCCACTCAACATCCCATCTCAAGCCATGACACATGCTGGGCATAGCTAACATAATCAACTTAAGGAATTGGCTGGGGGAGAAAAGAGGATCCCTGGCCTGTCTCTTTATGGAAGTGACCCAATCTGAATCTCCTCACACCTAGTAAGAGGCAGATTATAAGATTCTATCCAATTACTCAAAGGGAAAGTAACTTGGGTTGGGGGAGGATGATTTGCAGAAGATGTAGACAGTACACAGCTAGCTGCTATAGGAGTTTCCATATTCTAATCCAAAAGGGATTAGAAACATTATTAGGGGCAAGATTTACAAATATGATAAAAGAAATGAGGTAGAGGAGGTAGTTAAAATTTGATGCTCAAGAAGCTATTACCTCAGAAGGGACATAACAAAAATAGAAGGAAAATGTGAACCTATAAAATGGAGAAGAATAAATAAACTAAAGCAGGAATTCTGAATCTAGGGTCTAGGAATTAAAAAAAAAGTTTTGATAGCTTGACATAATTATATTCCTTTGTAATCATATATATATATCATGTATATATATGTGTGTGTATATGTGTGTGTGTATATATATATATATATATATATATACACACACATATAATTTTTACCTAAAGACAGTATTCTCAGAATGGGTCCATAGGCTTTACCAGACTGCTGAAGTGGTACATGACACAAAGGAACAAAAGAGAAAGAAGATAAAGGTAACTAGAATAAGAAGGAGGGAAAGATTAAGAGGAGTTGTTGGGAACAGGAGCTTCAGTCTTCTGTGCATGCATGTGGGGATCAGGGAGAAAGCAAGGCTGCTACAGGATTTATGGGGTCAGCCTCTGACAACATGCAGTTGTTGCAGAATTTGAGGAATTTTTCATTTTGCCACTTGAAATATTCAGGATATTGGACATAACCCACATCCTGTATCCACATCAAGCAGAGAAAGAACACTAGACCTGAATTCCGAGGTGTTAAGGAATTGATACATATCTAAGGACAATAGCTATTCCCCAGTAGAGAAATGGTCGAAGGTTATGAACAGGTATTTCTCAAAAGAAGAGAGAGAAGATATCAAGATCCACATAAAAAAGTTCTAAATTATTAATGGTAAGAGAAAGGCAAATAAACATAACTCTGATGTTTCACCCATGAAATTGGCAAAGATCACAAAAAAAAAGGAAAATGCTTGTTAGAGGGGCCATGGGAAGATAGCCACACCAGTCCACTGCTGGTAGAGCTAAGAATTGGTCCAACAATTTGGAACTATACCCAAAAGACACAACTTTGAATATCCTATGATGGTGATATTTAAATGATTAAATGAAATAGTCTCTGCCTTAAAGGAGCTATTATTCTCCTGATATCATTTTATCATGCCTTATTTTCCCAGGTGTACAGATGTAAAAATGCAAATAAGAATGCTGCTAACTGAATGACTGTGATAAGAATTCTGTAGAATCAGATATTACGTTACATGAACTACTAATTACATACTAACATTTCATTATCACGTATAAGTTTATAACCAAAGATCATATAAACAAAGACAACTTTCTTCAACATGGATAATATTTTTCCCCTTTGAAAATAAAGCTGCAGCTCTTCCTAACAGATTAAAATTGGGAAAGTTGATTTTCTTGCGTTTAAATGTGATTAAAATCACTTGCAAAGTATGGTATTTTGAAGAGTTTGGGGGAGCATTGACGGAAAGAAGTGTTAGCAGTATTAAAATGTTTGTAGTTGCTCTAACACATAAAATTACTACAAGAAAAATAAGCTCTCTGACCACTGATGGCAGTTACACAACATGTAACTGAATACTGAACCAGTCAGTCAATCAATAAATTGGTATTATGCTAGTTAACTGAAGATGAATATTGAATTAATAATTTAGTTCCAAGGAAGTCTTTACATAATGCCATATATGCTACCTTTTGAATAGATAAGTCACAGATTTGAGTTTTTAAAATTAATATAAAGATGAATAAGGGTTGGAGTCCCCTCTTATAACTTTAGGAGGGAGATAAAAAGATATAGGTAGATAGCAATAATACAAAGTAGTATAAGGCAGTATCATAAAGGTGTCCAAACCAAGAGACAGAGAAATTCAACTTAAGGAATTCAGAAGAGTTCCTACCTAAGTAGGAAGAATTGGTGAGGCTCATAAAATAAGATCATAAAATTGTACATTTAGAGTTGGAGGAGATCTTCAAGGTCATCTAATCCAACTTTTTCATTTTACAGCCGAGAAAACCAAGTCCCAGAGAGTTTAAGTGACTTGCAGTAAAATGGCAGAGGTGGGGTTTAATCTCATATTCTCTGACTCTCAATCCAGCACTCTTTCTACTGCATCACAGGGAATACAAGAGAAGCTCTATGTGATAAGAGTTTTCATGGATGGCAAGAGGGCTCTAGTATTCTATCCCCAGGATCTGTTCCTTTCCCTGTACTCTTTACACAATGACTTGAATAAAGTCATAGATCACATGTTTACCAAATTTGTAGATGTCAAAAATCTGAAAGGGATGACAAAGTTAGGAGACAAAATAGAACACTGTACAATGTCTGGTAATAATTTAAATAGAGATAAGCATAAAGTGGTACACTTGGGTTCTAAGAATCAACTACACAAATGCAATAACATGCAATTCATAGCATGACATCAATCATCTCCAAAAGGCTTTCATGGATTGCAAACTCAATGATATGAGTCAACAATATTTGAGTCAGCCCCGGCTTTACTTTGCAATGTCCAAGAAAGCTTAGCACAATCCTGGATTGCGTTAGAAGAGACATAATGTCCAGTAATAAGCAGGGAGTAGTTCCACTGTACTCCACCCTGGTCAGAACCCATCTAAAGTAGTGTGTTCTGATCTGGGTGACAGATTTTAGGAGGAATATTTATAAGATAAGATAAAAAGTATCTTGAAGAGAATACCTAGAGTGATGGAAAGACATTGAGTTTGCACCACAAGGGACGATTAGCCGAGGGCATAAGTGAAGACTTAGAAAGGACTAGAGTACCTATCATCAAGTAATTGATGGGATGTCACATGAAAGAGGAAAAATGTGTTCTACCTTATTCCAAAGAGCAGAACTAGGAGCAATGGGTAAAGAGACAAATTTGGACTTAAGGAAAACTCCCTGACAATCAGCATTATCCCAAAGAGGAATGGAATGCTATGGGAAATAGTGAGTACACCCTCATAAGGTCTTCAAGCAAAAGCTGTGCAACAATTTGTTGGAGATGAGATTTTTGTGGAGATATAATTTGTACTGGATGGCTACTGAGGTATCTTCTAACTCAGGAATTCTGTGAATCTTATATTATGATGGAGATGGAGGAGAAAGAGAAAGAAAGAGAAAAGGAGGAGATGGAAGAAAAAGAGAAGGATGTGGAGGAGGAGAAAGATGATGAGGAGGAGGAGGAGGGGGAAAAGGAGAAGAAGAGGAAAGGGAAGGGAGGCTTATCAGGCAGGTAGATCAGAGTGAACAACAGCACAGATGAGAAATGGCAAAATGCCTGTAGTATACTTTTCTGGAATAGAGGATAGAAGCAAAGGAACAATGAGAAATATGGCTGGAAAAGTAGGTTGGGAGCATTATTAGGGATGGCCTACAATGCCACAATCAGTAGTTTGGACTTTTTTGTTAGGTGACGAAGATCCATTAATTTTTTTTGAGCAAGAGAATAAAAACAAAACAAAACAAAATTGCATTTCATGTATGTATATATGTACATATATGTGCACAAAGATCCAGCCTGGCATAGTGGATAAAAAGCAAGGAAGATCTGGGTTCAAATCTTGTCTTTGACACAGAGTGGCTATGTGACGTTGGGCAAGTCATTTAACCTTTTAGTTCTCTAGGCAATCCTCTAGGAAGAGAGAAAGGGAAATTATTTGGAAGTTTCTTCTGCCAATTAAATCATAGAAAGAGAAAGTCCAGTGTGCAGCCCAGAAAGGAAACAAACACAAATGGTCTAAATGTCCTCCCTAAACCAAGGATATTATAAAGGAGTTTCCTATTTATGGCTAAACTAAGTGACCTCTTAGGTCCCTTACAACTGAGATTTTATGAACTATACAGGCCTTGCAGACTTAACTTTATCTACTGAGCTCTAACATACTTAAAATATGCACTTTATTGTTTTTTGACAAACTTTTGACTTTGCTATCTTCATATTACAGTATTTACCAAGTAAATCACCTTCATGCAAAATCCCAAGATTCTTCTCTAATTCTTAACATTGGATTTCAGATTCCAAATGATATAGGAAAGATGTTCCTATTTTCACCTTCAATGTTCAGGTCTTCAAAAAGGTATGATACTGAAGTGAAGCATTGAAATCTCAAGAGAGAGCTCACTATTTAACAAAACTTCTCCTTACTTCAGATATATGAGCAGGTAGTGGGTTGGAAAGCCAGTTCTCACAATTTCATTTATAGCAGCATAATCAATAAAAATTAGCTCAACCAGTTTGGTCCCTATAATTTAATCCCTATTCTTAACTTGTATAGTGAAAAAAGCTGTCAAACCATAACCTCCTTGTGCCAAGAAGTATTTCTGATCTATTGAGTCCAAAATGGAAAGTGAAAGGGTTTCTATTATTCTTTCCTTGCATGTCAATGTTTCTTAAAATGAAAGGGGGCAATTTTCTGAAAGTGTGATATAGATTTGATTAATTTTACAGGGCATGAAGCCCATATTATTGAAATATACACATGCATTTTGTTTCCTAATTCTAAGAATTTCAAGTGTATTTCTTTTCTTCTCTTAAAAAAATACATATTTTAATGCAAACGTGAAACCCATTTTTCTAAGCTATATACTATTTAATCAATATCTATTTCTTTAATATTCAAATAATGATTCATATATGATAGAAATGTTCCTATATGAAATGAATGAAATATGCCTTTCAAATGGAAAGTACTTTTTAAAAATTTTTAATCCACATCAATGAGAAAGGCTGTTCTTTTTTAGAAGGGCTGAGACAGATCAATTGGCCAGTACCCACACCCCAAATTCCTACACTTATACTTGGGTTCTTCAAGATACACACTGATGTGCCCTTGAACATCTTGGCTCCTTATTTCATTGATTGCTTCAACTTCCTTGCATAGGAATCATCATCATCATCGTCATCATCATCATTATAATCATTATCTTTATATAGTGCTTTAAGATTTACAAAGTTCTTTAAAATGTTATTGTTTCCCTCACAACAACTATGTGAAGTAGGTGCCATTATTATCCTCATTTTACTGATGAGGAAACTGAGGCAAATATAGGTTAAGTGACTTGACCAAGGCCACACAGCCATCAAGTTTCTGAGATAGGATTTGAATTCAGGGCTTCCTTCCTCCCCGTTCAGCACCTAGCTGTCTAATGGCATTTCAGCCTCCTGGGTCTCCTTGGCTGGGTCATCATTCACATCCTACTCTTTATATTTTGAAGTGACTGGTAAACTGAGATGTATATAAAACTTGATTCGAAGTACAGAAAGGCAAAACCCCCATGATATAGTCTGGTCATTGATAGATTGAATGTTACTACATGAAGCTGGATCATGGTGCTAGGCAAAGATTATCGAATGCATGACTAGCCATGGAGGATTAGCATGAGAGGTAGGGTGGTATAGCAGACACAGAGCCAACCTTGAATTCAGAAAGGCCTGCATTCAAGCTCTGCCTCTGACTTGTGCTAGCTGTGCCTGTAGGCAAGGCTCTTAAGCTTTCATTCCCTCAGGTAGCTCTCTTCAGATTTGCTGCTGATCTGTGAGGAGCTGTTGATCTGTTTTAGTGATAGGAATTTTCACAATCAAAGTTCTGTTACAGAGACTCCCAGTGAGGAAATTCCCATCATTACAACTCCCCCCACCATTCCAGACCAACAACACTAGCAAAAAGTTACCTAGATCTCTTCAACTAGTAACTTGAAAGCTAAGGTTGTCAACATTTTGTGGGAGAAACATTTCTCTTCATAGCTTCTTTGTGAGGATGATTCTGGCTGAGACTGATGTTTGAAGAATAACTCTGGGCAAGTCCCCTGGGCCTCAGTTTCCTCATGTGAAAAATAAGGGAGTTGGACTAGTTGGCCTCTTATGTCCCTTCTAGCTTTGTTTCCTATATCTTATAAATACATCCTATGATTTCTTCACATATGTCTGTCTATATTTTTAGGGAACAGAAAATATCAGGTTTGATTTAGCAAAGAAACATACATATTATGCTACTAGAAAACTACCAGAAAACTATCAGCTTAACTTTAGTCTTGCATATTTGTAATATTCACACATAAAGGAAAAAAAAATAAGTGATGATCACAATCACACGTGCTACCAAGCAGCATGGGTTAACTGAGTAAATGGAGAGCAAGGGTCCTTTGAAGAGATTAATTTCCCCTGACATATAAATTTGGGAACTCCTGAAAACAAAAATTACAAATACACTCTTCAGGAAGAATCCCACTAGTGAAATTGCAAACCTTATTGCTGACATACATACATAGCACTTCAAATTTTAAGCACCAGAAGAAAGTATTCTGAACTCGTCTCAAAAACATATTCTCCATTTCTTTTCACTTCCAAGTATTTCCACACACTTGCCACTCCAATATTCTTTTACTATCCCACAAGGAAAGATAGAGGATTTCATGAAAGCATAGACAACATCATGGGATACACTAGTTCATTTTGAAATACGCCACAGTGCTACTCTTTGACTATTTGCCTATTCTCTGTGTCTTTGCACTTATAGTTACTTCATTTACTGGCAAAGAGAAGTATTCATTTTAGTCAGCATTATAGAAGACAATATTACCAAAAAAAAAAAAATGCCCCTAATACTCTATTTCTTGTATTTCTTTAACAGTCCTGGAAGCTTATTTCTCATTGCATGAGTTGATAAGTATTTTTTTTTGTTGAGGCATTTTGGGGTTGGTGACTTGCCCAGAATCACACAGCTAATGATGTTATGTGTCTCAGGCTGGATTTGAACTCAGATTCTCCTGACTTCAGGGCTGGTGCTCTATCCACTGTGCCACCTAGATGCCTCAGATGAGTATTTTTATAAACAAAAGATAACTTCATCTTTCATAAATCATGATGGAATTGAGTCACAAGGTGTAGTTTATTAGTTTTGTCAGAAACATGTCATTAATAATAGCCTATATAGGATATGCAGGCTAAATACTTATGATTCTTTCTTGTTCACCACTTTTTGTTGGATGTGACCAAATAATCATCCTTTTGTCTGGAACTTTCTTCTAGTCTGTATGGCAGAGTTAAGAACTAGATTTCTACTTATCTACAAAACTTTTTAATGTACAAAAGTTTAAGGTACCAAAGTTCTATAGAGTAGAACAGAATCGAATGCAGATTTAACATTGCAAATTCAGCTATACATACCAGACACCACTCCTATCCCTAACACATACATACATACAAAGATAACAGAATCATAGATTCAGAGTCGGAAAGGGCATTCTGGGTCTAACCTTTTAATTTTATTATAGATGAGGAAACTGAGTCCTACAAAGAATGAACTAACTAGCACAAGTTCACACAGGTAATGTGTGATTCCCTGGCTCCAAAGTTAGTGTTCTTTCTATGAAGAAATGAGGAAAATAACAAATAGTATGAGGCCATCCCACTGGTCATTCCATTCATTGAGTGTATGCCCCAGCCCAAGTGAGAGAGGAAAGCATGAATCTGCTTTTCCTTCTTTTGGACTCAATCCCATCATGCTTTTTGTAGTATGAGCATCTCTGTTTTTTCTGTGTGTGATTCCCGACTCTCCTTTTCCTTATACCCATATCCTCTATTTAGTGCTTAGGTTGGTTGAGCTAAGGAGGACAATCTCATTTGGTCTTCCAGGCATTACTGGTCATGTAGGACACTTAACCTGTGTCCCTTCTGACTTCCTTGTATCCCCTTTTCCCTCATGATGGAGCAGGGAGAAGAAACAATTATTCAGTTGTATGTTGACCAGATAAAATTAATTAAAATTATGTGTGAATCCCTTCCACCAATATTTTTACCCTAATCATCAGCATTTCTATCAGCTAGGTCTGTACCTGGTTTTGTTTTCTTCAATTTGAACAGAAATTCTAGTTGTTGCCTGTCTCTTGATCAAAAAACCTAGCTGGATCCTGTGAAAAACAAAATTCACATGGCAATTGTTTCTATGGCAACCATCTCAGCTCCATCTGCTCTCTGATAAAGACTGCCTTCTTTTAAAGAGTCCCTACTCTCTTTCCAGCAACCAACATTTAAAGATCCTGACTTATACCATGTGGGTGATTTCAGGGATTTTCAAACATAATTTTGATAATACAGCATTTTTACCTTACATGCTGACTAGCTGCCATTAGATTAGTTTCACTGTAGATTTAAAATAGTTTGAAGAATCACTTAATACATGGCAGAGAAGATAAACTATTTTCCGATTGTAATTCTTTGAGGGAGTAGAAGGAGGAAAGGAAAATATCAGAGTTAAACATTGCCATCATCGTCTCTTCATGTAGTATTATTTCTTGGTTTGCATAAAGGTGAAAGAAAAGCAAATATTAGGTACAACCTGAGACAACTGTGAGGTGATACCTGATTATCAGTTTATTTTGTCACTTGCAATATCTGTTGCCTGCTATCTAAATATTGGAATTCTCTGTATTTTTTCCAAATTACTATTGCCCACACACCCCCAATTCCCTACGATATTTATATAACCATGTAACACTGCCAACAGAATGAACAGCTTCAGTCATACGTCTGTTCATGTCTCCAGGCCAAGTTTTGTTTCCTCTTCCTTTCCTTTATGCATGATTTAAAAAAACATGCATTCTGGCTATGGAACAATTTTGGTGATGAGGGCAGGGAAAATGACAACTGGATTTTTTTTTCAGTGAATCGCCCTTGGAAGTAGGTGTCAAGTGATAGACAAAATTGGGAAAGGTCATTTGTTTCCATCTAGAGCACCTAAATAATGTTTTGCAAGGATAATACCAATATACTTGTCTGAAAGTGTTGTTTTAAGGTTCAAAAGAGATAATGTATATAAAAACTTTACAAGCATTAATATGCTTTAGAAATGTCTCTTAATTTTTTGTGAATGAATGCATGAATTAAAAAGCATTTATTAAGGGCTTAGAGTATACTAAACACCATGCAAAAAAACCAAAACAAAACAAAAAACAAACTATGGATAGAAATGCAAAAGAAAAGATAGTAGTACCTGTCCTCAAGAGGCTTTTATTCTAATGGAGGAAACTATACTCATAGGGGAGTAGTGGCTAAGACTGGATGACTTGGTAATGATGATGACATTTTATTGATTAGCCTTTTTTGTAGATGGAAAATAATGCATAGGAATAATTATAATGGCATCAGTGTAAATTATATGCTAATAGGTTAAATTTTATTTTGCCAGAAATCAGGTCAGTAATATAAAACTTCTGTAGATGTATGACTTTACAGATTGTACATTTAGTATTTCCTCAGTTCTTGCAGTTTCATGATAAATTTCTTTCACATTCAACTGTGATTTATGTAATATTTTCCCACACATCACTTCTTATGCAGTATTGACTAAATCAGTGTTAATTTCTTTCAAGTATGTTCTTAGATAAATAATGAACATGTGTGATCATCAATATATATCAGACACATTGTTTCTGCTCATTGAAAATGAGCTCCTTGAAGGCAGATGCTTTTCTTTTTGTGTACCTCCTCAGTGTCTGATACATAGCAGGCACTTCATAAATGCTAACTAATTGATTTATTGATAGATCCAATCATTTATTGAAGATCCACAAAGTATGGATGGAGATGAGACATACATTTATATTTAAATGATCCAGTTAAAAGAATGGATGAGTTTTGCTCTCAAATTACCCTCTATAAACAAACAAGAATCCTCCTAAATGTTGCCTGTTTTGATGGTCAAACCTTTCATAGAAAACCAAACATTAAATGAGTTTGGAAAGTGAAGCTATGTTAAAGGTACATTAATGGTGGTTCCTGGAATCCTCATTTACTTGTTTTTTTCATTACATATATGCCTCCTCCATGTATACCTGCAGGCACCCAATAGCACCCAGGACTAGAACATCCTGGTATGGCAGTCCTTGTACTCACAGAGAATAGATGCTTTTTATCCAATATTCAGGAAGCACTGGACAGACTTTTTACTTGCTATCTGAAGGACTCACAGGGAGATAGAACAGGAATGTCTGGAAGGTTAGATCAAGTGACAACAAATTTGTTGCTTACATCAGTGGTTCTCAATATGTGGTCTAGGGATCCTTGGGAGTCCTGGAGACCCTTTCAGGCGGTCTGCAAGGTTGAAACTTTTTCATAATAATACTAATATGGTTAAGTATTGGTAGATATAATTCACATAAACAAAAGCTCTTTGGGGGAGGGTCCTTATTAACTTTTAAGAGTATAAAAGGGTCCTGATACCGAAAAATTTGAGAACCAGCAACTTAGACAAATGAAACAAAAACTACTTTTGAAAAGCAATGGTCCTTCCTAACTAAATCAATGAAGGGAGAAGAGTATGCCTGATTGTTTCTGTCTGTTAACTATCACAGACTTCTCTAGACTCCATCCTGAGCTTTACCCATTTATGCAATGCCTACACATCTGTGATACTTATACTTCCTGAAAGAATGGATTTTTGTCCCCTTCGTGTTTATGTATCAATTTCAATCACTGATGATTTCTTGTTATTTAGCAGTTTTTCTTTTATTTTTCTTACACATGCTGATAGTTTCCTAGCAAGACTTTGGATTACTAACACCATTCAAAATGAAAAGGGATGAGAGTAATGGGGACAGAGAATGGCTATTACTTTTATAAACCCCTAATTCTACGTTAGTCCACTATTTAAAATAAAATAAAAGGGTATGACATGTGCATTGAAGTGAAAAAGCAGAAATAAAATTTAGGAGGAAAAAGAAGCCACATAATAACCTGCCAGAGGTTCATGTTTTACATAAAGCTGCAGTTGAGACTTCACAAAGGAAATCTCTGCACTTTTTATTTCTGGTTCAGAGGATTTACATGCTCTTTCTAATGATCTGGGCCTTCAGCACTGGGTAATGTCTCCCAGTCCCCAGCTTAGTGCTCATGCAAAATTGAAGCACTTTTGAGGCAGTTTAGGAGCAGCTGATGAATCTCAATGTGCAAGCAAAAGGAATAATGGCTGTTTAGTACTTTGCTAGGAGAAGCTGAAGAAATCTGCGGGAAAATCTATTGAACTGAAGCCATATGGGAAGCAAACAGAAAGTTGCTAAATTTTGAACACCATGTTTATATTCCTATTGTGTAGCAGGGCTAAGAAAAAAAATATAAATGCTATATTCTTTCTTAAAAGGGGAAAATTATATAGTGATCTTATCTCTTTTGATTGTTTAAAATATTTTGTCTTTATTTTCCCAGTGAAGTGGGAATAGACAGTTCAGAGTAAATGTGTCCATAAGAGCTATCATGTTTCCATGATGTGAAAACCATCATGGGTCAGGGTTTGACAAAGATGATGTCCACAAATAAAAAGTGACTGTATTTTCTTTGGTCCATGATCCTGTACAATCATGCAGCTAATGTGGGGAAGGCTTGCCAGGTCTGATAAAAGCAATAGGGAAATGCCTTTCTTTCATAACTGATTGAACTCCAATCTCAGATCATCAACTGCCTATTGGATATCACCAACTGGATGTCCCATTTGCATCTCAAAGTCAACTCTTTTCCCCTGAAACCTTTCCTTGCTCCTAATTGTCCTATATCTGTTCAGTGCAATATTCTCCTTCCAGCTACCCAGGTTCAAACTTCAATCAACTTTACCTCTTCCCTCTTCTTCACATCTCACTTTAGCCTTTATCCATACTCCCTTCTCACCTCCCACACTATCTGATCAAATAACATGTTACCAGACAGACACAATGGTTAAGGGACTTTATATTCTGTCCCTACCCAACTCTGTAACAAGGTGTGTGTGTGTGTGTGTGTGTGTGTGTGTGTGTGTGTGTATTCAACATATGGGTATGTTTGCATGTAGGTTTTTCATCACTAAGATAATTTAATATAACTGGACAATACCACTGAAGCTGCTGCCATAGAAGTCATAAGTCATCCATTCCATGCCAAGTATATCAGAGATATGTTATTTATTCCTCAGAACTTTCCTCACAAGGAACATTCTCCTGGGTTTTGTTTTCCTCTTAACTTGTAATTGACTCTAGCAGTAGAGTTTCACTACTACTCCCAGGAGATTGTTTTTTCCAAGCTTTTATAAATTTAATAGATAGGGGAAGAGGAAGGGACATTCAAGAAATAATCAGAAAAAAAAAGAAATAATCAGAAGGTAAAGGTTATGTAACTACCCAGGGGTCTGATGAATATGTACTGATCATTTCACCAATGACTGGGAAAACCATGAAACTGTACTTCTACTTGTCAGTCTGTTTTTCTGTCCACGGTTTATACTGAATGCTAGCTGTCCTTTCCTCCATGACGTTGGGACTTCAAAGAATCATATCTTGTAATATGCTAACATTCTGAACACAGTTAAGGACAGGTCTTTCATCTGAATTGTTCTGAATCTTTGGATATATTATTCCTTGCATGATGTGCTTTTTTCTTCACCAGCCCTTGGTTTTGTGTGGAATGATAATCTCATATGGTTTCTTTTGTCCCACCCCCGTCCCCATCCCAGGTAGTACTCTATAGAGTGTATGGCAAGAGTAGACTTTCCCTCAAGGGCCTGGTGGTTTTTGATTGGAATAGTTTTATGCGCAGTGAGGTACACTGCTAAGAAATATGCACAACATACATTTGTATCCAGGTTCATTGATTGTGAGATTTATTAATGAAGGAAATACCTTTGAATATTTAAGTCACATTATAGTGAGCAGATAGTGAGAGAACAATGTTTTAAAAAGAAAAAAAATAGTGTATCAATTGCCAGGAAAGTAATTTTGAATGAGACAGTTATATATAATATAATATAATATGATATAATATAATATAATATAAATATATATATATTATATATGTGTGTATACATACATATACTGGTCTAACAGGGCTACAATTTGATCTCATTCCACTCTTCCCCTACTCTCAAAGGAAAATGAAATTGGAAATGCATAATTACTTGCATTAATCTGCACTAAAGCAGCCACATTGGCTGGACAAAAACTTTATAGCAAGACCCAAAGTTGATACTTAAATTTGTCTCCCAATTTCCATTTCTACTGTGGGACCTATTTTCTTTGACTGAAACCATCTTAAACTTTCTTAAGTGGAAAAACTTAATCCAGTACTTTAATTACTATCTAGAAATTGATTCATGTATTTTTCCCTAGAAAAAGTATGTAAAAGAAATTCACTTCAGCCCCTTTGTATATATCTGCTGGAGTTAAATTTACCATTATATTGGCTCCTGACAACTGTTTATTCTTACTTAAAATCAATACAACAAAAGCCCTTATGAGGGGCCTGGCTATAGTTGCTATTCATAGGGCAATATGCTTACAGAGTGGCATGAATGTTGGCTGTCCCATATTTACTTTCATACATATGGTCCTAAGAGCATCAGAGCCTTGTATTAACAGGAGACTGATTTTCTTTCACCAGCATAAAGTCCTCTCCTTGAATAGAGATACACACAGATACACAGACACTCCTGAAGTGGTCCTAAGTGGGGAGTTGGAATAGAATCTGTGTTTATGTATAACATTAAGGAACACAAGTGATATGACACATGTGACCATCAAGAGAGCCAAACAGGCCCATACGTGGGATGTACTCTCTTCTGACCTCTTCCCCTTAAGAATTCCTAGTTTTTTTCAAAGCTTTCAAGCCCTACTTCCCCCCGTCACTTGTATTTATCATTTTATTTTGGATACATTTAAAAATATACTGATATCTGCACTGGTTGCACTCCACCTTAACCTCTTAGAATCTAAGCTTTTCAAGGACAAACTTTCATTTTTTTTCATTGCTCTCTAGTGAGCTAGCACATAGTAGGACCTTAATGAACATTTATTAATTGATTGAAGTAAGGTACTCATATTAATTAATGCTTTATTTTCTGTGGCAAAATAAAAGATTATGTATTGATTTTTTAAACTAAAATTGCTCTAAATATTAATTTTAGAGAAAAAATCCCATTTCTTGCATTAAAAATATCCACAGCTATGAAACTTCTGAAGAGTTCTGCTTTCTATAATGAAGTATAGTTCACAAAAATTACATAATAAAGTCAATGTGTGATATTATTCTCTCAACTAGTTGCCAATAGTATTTTTGGCCATGTGTTCAATAAATACAGGCTATTAAAATGTTCAAATCAACATCCTATTCAAATATAATTACATAGTATGGCACTCATGATGTTATTTAGTGTATATTTGTTTATATACTTGTGTGTATATATAATGCTATATGAGCTAATGCTGAAGAGTCATGAAGAAACTCTAAGCAAAAATTATCTAAATATGTAATTATCTATAGAAAATGATCAAGGAATTGAACTGCCATCTATTTCTGGTCCTGCTTCTGTTTACCCTGCTCAGAAAGAGAGGCTCAGATATAGTGTCAAAGCCAAAAGGAAAATGTCAACTTCTTAGCAAAGATGATGATTCATGGACGTAAGGAAGAATAAATTTTAAAAAAAAGTCAGCAATAATTTAAAAGGGGATTTTATCTTGATATCCTGTTATTGGACAAACTGCTAACCACTCTTATCTTGGTTTATGATGTTACCAAAAACACTCAATGAAATTATGGTCTTGTGATTACCTGGATGTGCTTACCACTTTTCTATTTATATATAATTCACTTATTTCCAGATTCCAAAGTGAATGCTTCTGTGGTACAAATGAAATAATGTGCAACTTGTGTTTGCTGGTACAAAAGCATATTACTATTTAACTTCCATCCTTGTGGAGAGGTAAAACTACCACTGATATTTTAAAAAAATTAAAATATGAAATTCAAATCATTTAAAATATTTTGTTCATTATTTGGTAAAATATAAGTAGAAATTACACACTTTTCTTTTATGGGTTATGCATATATATTTTTCCTATGATCTGAAAGTAAATTGATTGTATTTTGTTATAAATTAGGAAGAATCCTTGCAAGAAGCAATGAGAAAATGCACTAGGAGGTATCATCTATAGAGACTATCTCAGGCACTTACTTGGCCCTGGTCAAGTTACTTAACTGCTCAGTTTCAGTTTTCTCATCTGTAAAATGGTAACAATAAAATAGCACCCAACTACAAAGTTGGACAGAAGATTAAATGAAAAAACTTATTTAAAGTATTTTCTAAGTCTTATAATGTTACATAAATTATCACCATCATCATCATCATTACAATATGGTATAAACAATAGTATCTCTATGTGAGTCTATAATGAACATTTTCATAGAATATTACATTATCTTCTTGTATCACTCAAACTGGTTTTTAAAAAATACTCCAAATTAATCTGCTATTCACCATCTTAAGTCTCTCTTTACCTTAAATTCAGAAGAAGGGTCAATATAAATATTTGATTGGGGGTTCTTTATCTTAGTAGAAGCACATAAACCAATCAATTGATAAATCAAAATACATTTATTAAAGAAACATTGGGGATAATAAAAATAAAAGTGAGAATCCCTGCCCTTAAGGAGCTCACATTTGCCTCAGGGGTTACATGTTCGCAGATAAGTAAATAAAGGATATTAAAAAAATAATGAGTGATGGGGGTGGAGGACACACTGACACCTGGGAAAATCAAGAAATGCCTCTAGAAGGTCTCAACTGACTGAGCCTTGTGATAGTGGCTCTATGGCAGTACTCAAAGTCATCCCTTTTTTGTCTTTAGGTAACCCATTACAAAATAATTAGGTCAATATTTTAATGTAAAAATAATCTAAATGAGAAACCTTATCAGTCTTTCTTTAACTATCAATTTCAAAAGAATGCACTACCTGGAAATCTTATTACAGATCATTCTTATCAAAGGACTAACCAGTGTCTAAAGAAAAAGGCCTGAATGGGCCAGGAAAGGTTTGTCCTGGAATCTGACTAGGGTAAGAGGAAGAATGTCTTTGATTAATTCAGCTAAGAATATCTTTGATTAATTTAACCAAGAAAAGCATTTGTAGAGCTTATCTTTGACTTGGTTGAGAGAGAGAGAGAGAGAGAGAGAGAGAGAGAGAGAGAAAATCATTAGAGGGAAGGGTTAAAAGAGGAACTGAATGGTTTTAGGAAAATGATTCTTCAGGGTGCTCTAAAATTAAGTGGCTATAGTTCTGTTGGATGAATCCAAATGAATGCTTAGACTTTGTCCCCCTGTTTGAACTTGATTATCTAGTTAATCTTTATTCTCGTCCCCTATACTGGAAAGACTTAGGAGGAAAGTTTTCAAAAGTGCTTTTTTTTGTATTTTTCTCTCTAATGTGAGATGCCTAGAATTATAATTATTTAATTAAAATTGTTTCCAGAGTTCCCAAAATGTAGGGTACTAAATTTTTCTTCCACAGTTCTAAGAAGTGTGGGGGAGCTTTCAAAGCATGGGGAAACAAAGGCACAGGGGTAGGAGATGGACTGACCCACTTTCCTGGTTTCTCACAAATGAAGTGAGGATTCCAAAGCACCCCTTAGACTCATGGAAAGGAACCAAATGGGGAGAGTTGTGAAAGAATCACAAGAGGCCTTACTCAGGGTAAAGATGGCCAGCGGTCCCTTTCCCAGCATGTAATCTTCATAAGACGGATATGAAGACACGGCCGATGGTAGGAAAACAGAAATCTCAGAACTTTTTAGTGACTATGGGGCAAATATGTATTGCCTGGTTATGGTACAGCCAGCAAAATTGTGGGTTTTATGGCCATGAGATAGAGGTAAGGCATCTCACTAAAAAGACAATACTTTTGACCAGAAGAACTTGCCTAAATTTGGGGTGTACAGAGAAGCTCTACACTGAGAGCTGATCTCGAAAGAGATGAAGTTGGGTGCAGGGGGAGCCCTCAGAGCCTGCAGTGTTCTGTCTCAAGGACCCTCTGGCCGGTGCAGTGGGCCCTAGGGAGAGTGTGCCCTGGGATACAACACAGTGCTCTGTTCTTGCCTCACCTCTCTCTGTTCAGCAGATGTTTCTGATTGAGTTAATGGACTGGGAGCACACAAGGGTGGGGACATTTTCCTCAGCAAGGCTCCCCAGATCCCTGAGCCAATAAGATATTGCAGGGTGGCCTCTCCTTCTAGGGACACCCCTCCTTTTCCCCCAACCTGACTGTGTGTTGAGTGTACAAAGAATATGGGTCGTCAGTGGAGGAGTTCCATGCCTGAGCTACATTTCCCTTAGGTTTACCTTTCTATAATTGGTAATTATTTAAAATAAAGACCTTAAATCAATCCAAATGGGAAAATGTTGTACTTGGGTTGAGATCCTTCTGACTCTGGCTGTTCTCAGAGACATGAGCTTTGACAGACAGAAAGGTCTGTTTCTAGAAAACCTGATATGTGGCAAAACTACAAAGAGAGAAAGATGAGAGTAAGGAGGAACCATGATTAACTGACATAGGCTGAGTTAGATTTTTTTCCCTGATAAATGCTAGATAGTAGTCTTTTTTTCACTGCATGCTATCTTTGAAGTTACTTAGTTATTCTGTGTTGTTTGCATCATACTTGCATACAGATAGCATTTTGTTAATGGCTGGAAATATGATGATAATAAAATAGGAAAGAAAGAAAAAATTAACCTTGGCATGACCAAGGAGTGGTGGAAAGAATGCTGGATGTGGAGTTAACTAAGATCAAATTTCAAATCCACATTTATATCTGTATAATCTTATAGAAATCACTGTATTTCAGATCCTGAATTTCCTTATTTATAGAATGGGGAATACTTTGATTTCCTACCTCACAAGGTTATTGGGAGGAGAAGACTTTGGAAATCTTAAAATACTATAAAAATGTGACATAGTATTTAAAATCACAAAGAAACCTCAAGTTTCTAAACTCTGCTCCTATCATAATTCAGAATTTAAAAAAAAATTAAAGGAGAAACTGATTATTTTAGGTAGAAATCTCCAAGGCTTTGACTTGGAAAATTTCCAAACAGCCTTGGTGCCTTGGTATAGATAGAAATTCAGTGGAGTCAACTTAGGCTTTTACTAGAAATATAATAGCCCCTGAGTGAGATTTGAGCTTTCTGTAACTTCTAAGGCAGGGTTATTTCAACAGTTTAGCATAACAAAGTAACATAGCTACTTGTAATACCAGACTTAGAGTCACTAGGTGAAGAGCTAAATGAAAGTTACTGACCTAGCATCAATAAATGCTATTTTCTAATTTTCTAATTTTTATATTCTTTATAAACCTAGTAAAGAGAATCATTCAAGATGATAACAGTTGCCATTTAATTTGTGCTTGAAAGTAGACAAAATGCTTGTATACCTTCTCATTTAATCTCCATAATCACCCTGTGAAATAAATTTTATCATCCCCATTTTATAGGTGAATAAACAGGCTCAGAACTTGTCCACTATTGTCACATCAGTAGTAAATTATCAGAGATAGGACTTGAATCCTGATTTCTTCTCACCTCAAGTCAAGTGCTCTTTCCACTATACCATGTCTGTCCACAATGAGGATCCTTCTGGGTAAGTCATTATTATTCAGTATATTTTATGTGACTCACTATAGTTTGATTGCAATGGACATTATTGCTATTTTCCTATATTTATCTCTTAATCAATCAACTTATTTGGTAGCTTGGTAGTGCAGCGGATAGAAGTTCTGCTTCAGACACTTAATAGTTGTGTGACCCTGGGTAAATTACCATACCTATTTTAGCCTCATTTTTCTCATCTGTAAAATGATGATAATAATGCATCTCTCTCACAAGGTTGTTGTAGGGATCAAATGAAATAACATATATAAAGTGCTTTGCAAACCTTAAAATGTCCTATAAATGCTGATTATTATTATTGTCATGCTTATAAGTATTTAAGTGCCTACTATGTGCCACGGGTTTTGCTAGGCACTGGGCACACAAATACAAAGAATGAGATAATCCCCTCTTGCAAGGAACTTACACTCCACTGGGAGAGATTAGACTATAATTATAACTTCATGGAATCCCAGAATTGAAGAGCTGGGAAGGAATTCCAAGATTACTTAGTTCAAACTCTACCTCACCAAGAATGCTTCCTCCAGCATCTTTTAATTTCTTTTGGTTTCCTATGGAAAGATACTTCCTGTATAAAAAAAAATGGGGCCCTCAATAAGGTTAATTTCAAGGGGATGGCCTTGATGATGTCCCAGAATGTCATTTAATACAGTTTTCCCTTTCACATTGTGACTTTCCCCACCACGGTTTCAGTATATTGTGGGTTGGCATAAGAAATTAAATGGGAATTTTTGGGGAGTTTTGTGAAAGCTGCAGATGACACACGAAAGCCAGCAGGCAACACAGAAAAAGTTTAGAAACTCAGAAATGTATAATAGATATCTATATCTATATCTATACCTAGATATATAGATATATATATCTATATATAAATATCTATATATATCTATATATATATATATAAAATTGTATAATATCAGCATATTTTATCTTTTAATACCATAATAATTCAGACTTCTTCTTAGGTATGAAGGGGGGCAAAATTTTTATGCATATTTTCCAGATTGACTGGGCACTGTGCCCCTAATCTCCATGGTGTGAAAGGGATAACTGTATTGTAAATCTATGGGAGAAGTTTCCATCCCTCTAACCTCTCCCTTAAACTGAAACCCAAATTATGACGTGTCTTTTTTTTATTAGCTAATTTTTTAAGCCTTGGGATCTTCTTTAATGTAAAACTTTTTTTTGAATATTCCTGATACAGAGCACATTTGATATTCTGAGGTCCTGATCATAGGAAGGCATGAGAATGTTGTAGTCCAACTTGGGTCAAGATGATGAATACTACTTTTATCTATCTTGTTTCTAGTACTGATTTTTTTCTGATATTCACATATCTTCTGATGTTCTTCTACTAGATGTAGTAGTGATACCCAGAAGAAAAAAAATGGGTTTGAAGTTACTATGGTCACATTAACTCATATTCTGCATTATGGCACAGTGAACCTTGTGCCAGAGTTGGGGTCAGGAAGGCCTGCAATCCCTCTGCCTCCAGCCTTTGCTGTGTGAGAATGGGCAAGTTTGCGTGGCCTTTTTGAATCTTAGTTTCGTCATGTTTAAAATGGAAAAAAAAAATAATACTTGGTAAGCTTCTAACTCAGGGCTGCTGTGAAACTCAAATAAGATTGTATGTTTATTATACTCAGCGAGTCTTGAAGTGCTATATAAAGATATTACCTTTTTCCTGTTTAATTAGAACCATTTATTAAGCTCCTACTAAGTGAAAGGCACTATGTTAGATACTTGAGATACACAGACGAATGTTGAGGTCAGGAAAGAGATAACAGACCAAACCAGAGGCAAGAGGGAGCCACAAAGGTTTTTGAGCTGAGGAGAGACAGGATAAAAACTGGTGCCTTAAGAAAGTAACTCAAGCATCCTTGTAGAAGGTGAATTGGAGAAAGGAGAGGCTGGAGGGAGGGAGTACAATTAGGAGTACAATAGTTCAGGTGAGAGGTGAAAAGAGCCTCCATTAGGTATTTGTTGTTGAGTTGTTTCAGTCTTGCCCAACTCTTCATGGCACCATTTTGGGGTTTTCTTTAACATGAAGTAGAGAAAGGCATTCCCAAAATGTTGTGGAGCTACCCTGACAATGTGCAGTCAGGGTGAGGTAGTGAGAATAATCTAGCATGGTTCCATGGTGGCAAAAGGAGGGATTTTGGTACCCTAAATTTGAAGGATGGAAGAGGAAGGAAGGAAGAAAGAAGCAAGGAAGAAGGGAGGAAGGGAAAAAGGAAGGAAAGAAAGAAGAAAGGAATGGAGGGAGGGAATGAAGGAGGAAGGAAAAGAGGGAGGGAGGAAGGAAAGAAGAAAAGAATAAAGGAAGGAAGAAAAGAAGGAATGAAGAAAGGAAGGAAGGAAGGAGTTATTAAATGCCTACTATTTGCCAGACACTACTTTAAGTGCTTTCAAATATTATCTCATTTGATCCTCACAACAATCCTGGAAGGTAGGTGTTATTATCCTTATTTTATAGATGAGGAAATTGAGGCAGACAGAGGTTAAGTCACTTGCCCAGGGTCACACAGCTAGCGATTGAAGCCGGATTTGAACTCAGGGCTTTCTGACTCTGGACCCACTCTATCTACTCTGCCACTCAGTAGCAAGGTGGAGAAGTTGGAAGTCTGTTTTGGATATTTGAGTATGATGTGCCAACGAGGCATCTAAGTGGAGATTTTCAGCAGGTAGCTGCAGCTGCAGTACTAGGGTTGAGGAGTGATATCAGGCTTAACATGTAGATGTTGAAGTCATTTGTATAACAGTATAAAGAATAAAGGAGGTTCCATAGTGTAGTGGTTATCATGCCTGCTTTCCACACAGAAGGTCCTGGGTTTCAGCCCCAGGGGAACCAGGAAACCGATATTTATTGGGGGCAGCTAGGTGGCGCTGTGCACAGAGCGCTGGCCCTGGATTCAGGAGGACCTGAATTCAAATACGGCCTCAGACACATAACACTTACTGGTTGTGTGACCCTGGGCAAGTAACTTAACCCCATTGCCTAGCCCAAAAAAAGAAAAAAGAATAAAGGAAGCCCAAAAGAAAATTTCTTCCCTTTAGGATCATAGATTTAGAGCTGTACAGGACTTTAGAATGTACCCATTTCTTCATCTTGATCTTAGTCTAGTCTATCCTGAATGGCTTAATATTATAATTACTAGACTGTAATTGTTTTGAAAAGTACTTTTAAATATTGGTGTATTCATGATGGGTACACAATATTAATGAGTGGAAAGAGCATGTGGGAAATAGAATGTTTTCCAGACCAGGAAATGTCTTTCCCTGTGGATTATCAATGTAACATGAAGATAATGGTGGAGGCATTAAATAACAGAAGTATGTTATTTTTACAAATTCCAATCTTCCTGTACCGGAGTTCTTATTACTACTAGCAGCCACTCAAATACAAAATTCCTTTCCCAATCTTACTTAGCAGTCCTGGTTTCTTCCTCCCCACCACCCACTGCTAAAAGTGTGTGCTTTTGAACTCTGCACAAATAAATGAGCTGAAACAAATAAAACTCAGTCCACTTGAGACTTTCAAGACATCTGGTAGAGTTATTTTTTTGAGTAATTAGACCAAGTAGTGGTACAATTCCCCAAAGTGGACTACCCTCTTGCCTGATACCCAGCTATTTCTGCAATCATCAGCTTGCAATAAAATCATGTATTTCTCTAACATGCAACCAAAATGGCACAGAATCACAAGTTTTATAACCATGACAAATATCTACTGCAATCCAGTTTTGTAAGTTGAAGTTTGTCGTGCATTTGTATGTACCAAACATTTTCAGGAAAATTTTTCTTTGTTCCCCTGGATTCTCTTCTTTCTTTGGTTGAACTCCTTGACTTTGTCTTTATGTAGTTAGCATAATCCAGCATACGAGAGCAAAATCACCCTTAGGTACATGCCACTGCTTTTCCCTGGCTAATCCAAAGTTTTGAACCAATCTGAATTAATTGATTTTTAAATTTAGGGGAAAAAATAAACCAATTGGGAAATGCTGTGAGCAAAGTATATCCAGAAGCACTCCTCTGATCTTTGTCATAATTCATCTGGGGAAGAGTTTATCGACTATGTTTTGAAATTCAATGCAATAAAACTGTAGGCCTGGGAGGAATTCTTTGGAGTTCATTTAGTCAATCCCCTTGCCTGTAGGCATGATCACATTTAAACCATCCCAGCAAAGTAAGTATCTCTCTAATTTAAATGAACTCCATAAGGCTATTCTATGTCTTCCCTTGATCACTCATTATGAAGTATTATGAAATTTAAATCACTGTCGGGAAAGTTGCCCTTATCTACAATTTATCTATAACTAAATCCTGAGGGCTGTCAGCAAAGTCTCCTTCATCTAATCCTACACCTGAAGAATTGGCCTTTTGGTGATCATATGAAGGGTAGCGTATGTTCAAGGGAACTCAATCAGCGCAGGAACAAAAAACAAGGCTTGGGTACCACCAACCACAGAAGTGTGTATGGTTTTGGTTATTATTTCTAAGCTTCCTGTATACTGGTTCTTATTACTGTGAGCAGCCACATGATACAACTAATTCCTTCCCTGGTCTTTGAGCAGCTATAGTTTCTTCCTTTTCCTATTTACTGTTAAAACCAAAGTGACTGAAGTCCATTGAAGAATGTTACTGCTATCTGTACTCAACAATGACCCATTCCCCTTGTTATTCCAACTACCATAGTAACTGGAACCTCTTTACCTAATCTTCTTAGTGCCTGTGTAGTGGATAGAGTACTGGGCCTAGAGTTAGGAAGATCTGAGTTTAAATCCTACCTCAACTGTGTAACCCTGGGCAAGTCACTTAATCCCT
>NW_020954599.1:3981821-4085749 GCF_900497805.2 Vombatus ursinus | reverse complement strand
CCCAGGGTTATTGTGAGGATCAAGTGAGATAATTATTGTAAAGCACTTAGCACAGTGCCTGACACTTAGTAAGTGCTATCTAAATATTAACTATTACTACCTTCAGGTGATGGATGGGGCACTGAGTTTTTATGGGGCTCAACTGGGGCCAGAGGAATGCTAAAGGTCACTTATGCTAAAGAGTTAGAGAATTAAATCTCTACCATCCTACCATCTTTTAAGATTAAAAAAAAAACCCTTCTACAACAGTATTTTGGAAATGTATGTATATCAGCATCTTTTGCATTTGGTTTAATGTACTCTTGGAAATCACTAGATGATAATAACAGTAGCTCACATTTACAAAATACTCCTCCCCACAGTCCTATAAAGTAACTATTGCAAGTACTCTTCTCCCTATTTTACAGATGAGGAAACTGCACTCAATTTGTGACAGAGCTGTGATTTGCACTCGAATCTTTAGATTTCAGAACCACCTTTTTTTTTTTTCCCGTGGAAGAAACTGCCTCTCCATCTTATTTTGGTACCAGCTGCATCTAAGTGGAATTTGATAACATCTGTAATTGAGGCTTTTTGTACAGCTCCCAATTATCATTCCTATTATCTGGGATAGATTTACATAGGTAGAGGAGATTTCTACAAGTAACTTTCCCTAGTTTTGAAATCTCAGGTTAGGACCAAAAATAAAAGCCGTGTTTAAATTTTCTTTAGTTCTGCAGGCCAGAAATCAGGGGATGGTCCATTATTCCATTCTGATTCTGTAGCGTGTAGCAGAGATAATCACCGCACATGACCAGATTTTTATCAGCATATGTCTATGTTATAGTTCAACAGTTTAGAGATCAGTGTGAAAACTAGCTAGTAAGTGATGAACATAGATGAACTATCTTTTAAGTCCTTAGATTTTGGCATCTCCCACTTACCAGAGGTTTCATCTACTCTCTCATCCACAATATGGTCCTTTTGATGGACCCATTCACTGTTGCACTTGAAGTAAATCTGGGTGGCCGGGCTGGCTTTGCAGTACAGGTTCACAGGCTTGTTTTTCACAATGTAAGCTTCCTCAGGCTCAATAAGGAAGTGTGGCAGAGGCTCAGGAGGGTCAGATGGAAAAGTTTCTGGCAGCTCATGGAAAAAATCATCATCTGTGAGAATAAAAAAGGAAAAGAAATAGGTGAGTCAGAACATAGTGGCTGTCTTTCAGTTGTTGCTAACATTTAAAAAATGTCATAAGGACTTTAAAAGAAATAGAATGCCATTAGAAGTAAAAAAGCAAGATTTAGATAACGGTCAAAGGACATGATCAGGTAGATTTCAAAGGAAAAAAGCCACGCTATCAACAAATATGTCACTCTCATCAGACTGGCAAAGATAACAAAGGAGGGAAATTACAAATATCAGAGGGGTTATGGGAAAACAGATAGATTAGTAAACCTAGGCAGGTATAGCTTTGGATTAGTCCAATAATTCTGGAAAGCAATTTGGAACTATGTCCCCAGAGTGACTGAACTGTGCATATACTCTGACCTACTTATACCTCTACTAGGCTGATAACTCGAAGAGATCAAAGAAAGAGGAAAAGAACCTATATGTACAAAATACTTGTAGTAGTTATTTTAGTGGTGGCCCCAAACTGGAAACTAAGAGGGTGTCCTCATTTTTGGAGATGACTAAACAAATTACGGTATATGCACGTAATGGATTATTATTGTGTCATAAGAAATGACAACATGAGGGGCAGCTAGGTGGCACAGTGGATAGCGCACCAGCCCTGAAGTCAGGAGGACCTGAGTTAAAATTCGGTCTCAGATCAAACACTTGACACTTACTAGCTGTGTGACCCTGGGCAAGTCACTTAACCCAAATTGCCTTAAAAAAAATGAAATGACAACATTGACAGTTTCTAAGGAAACTACAAAGACTTCTATGAACTGATACAGAGCAACAAGAATAGAACCAGGAGAACTATTTATACAGTGAGGACAACATTATTGAGCAATATCACTTTGAAAGGCTTTAGAATTTTCATCAATGCAACGATAAACCATGAGTCCAAAAGAATGAAGATGAAATATTCCACTTATCTCTTGACAGAGGTGATGACTAATAATGCAGGGTGAGATGCACATATTTAGGCATGACCAATGTGGGAATGTGCTTTGCTTGACTGTATACTTTTATGGTGAAGGTATTTGTATTATTATTTTTCTCTTTCTTTGTGTTATTGCTATTGGAATTGTTCAATTGAGGGGGCTTAGTGGGAGGGGCAAGTTATAAATGCATATAGAATTTATATTTAGGAAAAATAAACAAAGATTTAGTTTGCATTAGAAAAGACCAAGACTAATGCCCAGAGCATATATCTTTATATCTATTTATCTATCTATTTATCATCTATCTCTATATCTAGCTATCACATTCAGGGCAAAGAATTATTGAATCACCTCTTAAATTTATTTTTCAGATTCATATTGAGATCTACTACTTTTTAGAAGGTATTGCTACCTAAGATCTAAGTACCATTCTAATGTTACTTCTACAAACATATCATTCCTTATCATAGAGAGGCAGCATGGCTTTGAGTAGTGGTGTCAAACTCTAATAGAAAAAGATCCCTTCGGGGACATATTGAGTTGGAAAATCACAAATTAACATTATCTACATTGTATTGTATTTTTGTTAAACATTTCCCAATTAAATTTGAGTTTGGTTCTCTTTGAATTTTGTGGTCTACCATGGGGCCCCTGAATTTGACATCTCTGGCAGCATGGATTCTCAAACCAATATCAGAGTCAGAGGGATGTAGTCTTGCCTTTGACAGATAATGACACTGTGACCCTGGCAAGTGATTTATTTTCTCGGAACTCCAGTCAACTTTCTAATACTAGGCATTGTAGAATGGGTGATGAGTGGAAGAAGATTCCTCATCAGGAGTTCTGCGCACCAGTGAAATCACAGTCGCAGTTTCCTTCCCCCAAAGATAATTAATAAAACATTGTTATTATTCAGCTATTGCAAATCTCACTATTAAATTAAAAACTAGACTACAATTATAATTTTTAAAATTAACATGTGTTAAGAATATTATTCTCTACTATTGTGCTATAAGAAATGATGAACAGAATGACTTCAGAAAAACCTGGAAAGACTTGTATGGTTTGATATTGAGTGAAGTGAGCAGAACCAGGAGAACATTATACACAGTAACAGTCACATTGTTCAATGACTAATATTGATAAACTTAAGCCTTCTCAGCAATATAAGGATCTAAGGCATCTACAAAGGCCTCGTGATGGAAAATGCTATCTACATCCAAAGAGAGAACTATGGAGTTTGAATGCAGATCAAAGCATACTATTTGCTATTTTTTTCTTTTGTTGTGTTTTGTTTCCTCTTTCTGGTGGTTCCTCCTATTGGTTCTAATTCTTACCTACAACATCACTAATGTGAAAATATGTTTAATAGGAATGTATATGTATAGCCTACATCAGATTGCACGCCATCTTGGGGAGGGAGGTGGGGAAAGAGGAGGAGAAAAATTTAAAATGCCAAAGCTTATGGAAGTGATTGTTGAGAATTCAAAATAAACTAATTTAAAAAAGAGTATTTATTTATGAGGAATATCCTATGGCCATGTCATAAGTAATTTAGTTGTGTCCAATCTCTCTCTTTTAAAAGTAGGAGACGCTCAGACTTTACAATTTATTCTCCAGATCAATATAGCAGGTTAATTGGTGTTAAGTAGAGTAACTTGTAAAACAAAGTCATGGGACATAGTTATAATTTAGGTTTCATAAACAGGATATCGATTTACTAGAGGCTAAAAGACAAATAATGGCATATGGAGTGTTTCATTACAATATCATTAGAGCTAGGAGCTCATTCTGGTCAATTCTGGTCACTTGTCTGGTTGTTGCTGTCTTTGGAGATGGACATAGGTGAATTGGACTTCTGTCCATAGAATGACCCACCCTGAGTGGCTCCTTTTTATTTATGCTGCTGAACAGTTGTCTGACAGTAATGACTTCTGATCTGTACCAGTCTGTCCTAGAGGAGAAAAAAGTGGCTTCCACTACACTGCAAACAAATTGTCTGCTAAAAGCCGACACGAAGAACACAAACCATCCTAGAGTGAATTCTTAACACACAAATTTAAATGTCATTTCAGCAATGAATTATGGTCATTTTTCTTCTTTGATTTGCTATGCTTCTGTCAGGGCATCATTTCTGCCTCTTTAGTGGTGAGTGCTAAGGCCAAGAGCTGTCAGTTCGCTAAAAAATAACTAGGCTTATTTCTGGTAACAAGACAAAGTCATCCTAAATTATTACATTCTACTCACAATGGGAAAAAGACGAGGGGCAGTAACTATAGACAGATCTATCACCAAGAATCCAGCATCTTGAAGTCCTGTATTTGGTCTCCTGTATTTGGCTTTTTGAAGCACTTATGTATTGTTATATGCAATGATGGACAGTGGTAAATGATCGATAAAACACTAAAAATATCAGACAACATATTGCAGAGAAACAGTCTTCCTTTTCTCGTCTTTTAGAGGATTAAACATACTCTGTATGTTTTCTCTGTGTACACACACGTATGTGTATGTATACCTGTACATTTTAAACATTCATGGAGTACAAGAAGAATTTCTTTGAGTAAAAAAATGGACAAGAAGAGACATTAGTGGATAAAAGAGACAGGTAAGTATATACAAGTGCAGCTTGACCAGCAGATAAATGAAATCTAGCAAAGCCACACATAAATATTAGATTCAGATGAGCAAATGTTGTTTCATTTTTGGTGACTAAAAACATTAAAAAAAATACATAGTTCTGCCAAAGTACAGAGTTTCCGAAATAACTGCTCCCAATTTTTATATTTCCTTAAGAATTAATCATATTTTAATAAAATTTTGAAGTTTTTTAAAAGAATAATGAAAAACAAGAAAAAGATAAAAATTCATTTGTTATTTACTTAAAGTAGTTAGTGTTTCTCATTTTTAGTCTGTTTAATGGAGATGGCCATTTCTAACATTTAAAATTTTAATATCAAAAGGTTACTTTTAGACAATTTTCATGAAATTAATTCTGCTTAGAAAAGACTGCCTTTTAAAAAAACATCTCTCTAGTTCTTAAAAACTGAAAACTTCAATGTTACCTCTTAAATGTTTTTAATATATATTTATTGGATAAATGAATGAATATATTTTTTCTTGATGGTTAATTTCTTTACATCAATACAGCATATTATCTCATTGTTTTCTATATAACTATAGGACATTACCAATCTATGTTTATACGGAGTCCAGGGAATATATACTCAGAAAAGGAGGCAGACCAGAGGGAAAGATAACAGATGGACAGCCCTCTGGGGTCCATGGAATGCAGAAAGACCAATCGGAAGGTCTTCAGTACACTGAAGAGTTCACTTTTTGAGGATTGCTAGGAAGATATGGAAATGAATCACACTGGGTGAGAAAAGTCACTTTGAACAGATGACGATCTATACCACTGGTATTCAGTGTAGATCAGATCATAGATCCAGTTAATTAGTTAACATATAATTAATTAACATAATTAACTTTTGCTTTGTCAATTCAAATTTGTAAATATGGATTTATGTTTCTAATTTTTAACTCAAGTAGAGAACTATGAAGGAAATAGTGTCATAATAGCAAGGATTTATCTAGTGCTCTAAGATTTGCACAGCACTATAAACGTTAACTTATTTTATCCTCATAACAACCCTGGGGGGTAGGTGCAGTTATTGTCACCATTTTACAGATGAAGAAAGGCTGAATGATTTGCCCAGGGTCACACAGCTTGTAAGTGTTTGAGGCAACATTTGAACTGAGGTCTTCCTGACCCCAGGAAGCATTCCATCCATTGTCACTTAGCTCCCTAGAGACCATTCTCTAGACCAAAGATTGGTAGCCTGTGGCATGATACCACAGAGCACATAGATTGATCACTGTCATAACAGCCTTTCCTCATCGCTTATGGGAAAGTCATGTCTTGTTATTCATCCTGATTCATTAAAGGGTGAGCAGGACTCCACACCCTATACCTCCCAAGCAAAGCTGGCACTGTTACAACTGCCTCCCTATACAAGTGCATGCCAGAAGATCAGGTGGGTACTCTACTTCTGAAAAATTTTGGCTCTTGCTCTAAAGAATATGGCATTATTGGCCAATATTCAGATACAGGAATTTAAGCTACAACATGGCGTTCAGCCTTACATAATTTTTATGTTCACTGTCTTCACCTGAAGAAATAAAGAGGTTATTTCATGAACCTTTATAATTCTATGGATATCTTGTGTATTTAACATAATAAAATATCTTATCTTTTTTTGTGCTTTTTATGCTGAGGCAATTGGGGTTGAGTGACTTGCCCAGGGTCACACAGCTAGTGTCAAGTGTCTGAGGCCAGATTTGAACTTAGGTCCTCCTGACTCCGAGACCAGAGCTGAATCCACTGCGCCATCCAGCTGCCCCAAAATAATAAAATAACAGCCTGACAAATTCATCACATTTAGTATTTCGCATCTCTAACCTACATATGTACCATACCTCTACTCTCTGATATTCCCCCTTACTTGAAAAGGGAAGGATGACATTGCAATAGCAGCACGATGGCTGTATTGTTATTAGGTAATTACCTTAGTCGTGACAAAAATTACTTTTGAGATATTTATCTCAGTGGAAGGCTAGAGCTTTCCTTCAGCTTACACACAAACTGTGTGTGTCCAATAAAGTAGGTCAATAGTATACTCCGGTAAATCAAATAATCTAGTTGATGGTTGATGTTAAGTCACAGATGGATTGCCAATTTTCAAAGAGGCATGACACAAGAGTATTACTTAACATTAAAACTATGTGATACAAAAGGCGATCTTTCTTTGATGATTTGGGAGGCATTTTAGAATCTTGTACTGTCTTGTAATATTTTTCATTACTTTCGTTTTCATTATCATTTTGATATAGGCTGATTAACATAATGAGAGAAAATAGAGTTGATTTTCATTAGCCTTATTGGCCTGAGAAAATCAGTGCTGCAATTCATTTTTTCTTTTTACTTGGTGACCTGTGGCAAATGACAAAGTTTTTTTTCAAATTCAATTTTCTCATCTGTAAAGTGGGATAATACTTTATTATGCAAGGATTATAGATTACTTGAGGCTGGAAGGAACCTTCATCGTCATTCCTTTTAAGTTGTGAGGAAATCCATTCTTAAGCCTTATTATTATTATATAACTACTACTATGTGATAAGCTGTTTTGCAAAAGATCACTACTTTATTACCTTTTGGTTTGAAAAAATCAGATTTCAATTACTCACGTAAGAACATATATGTGAATGTATAAGTATGTCTAAACAAAATTGTATAAGAATTATTCTCAAGGCTTGGATTAGAACAAGCATCACTGTGTTCCTCTTGGATGTTTCCTAATTAATTTTCCATTGTTCGGATACCAGATTAGTAAAAATCCATATTATGGACAAATTAACTCTTTCAGGTCATTGGGAGATTATTCAATCCTCACAAACACAGGAAAAAAAAAAAAACCTTCCCCAAATGAGCACATTCCTAAAAACTACCAACTGACTTTTCAATGGTGGGCACTTTTACAACTTGGCCTTGGGCTGAAACTAACGACACCTATAATGAGATCCAAGTTAATGAATGACAAAGGGGTCGGTTCTCAGCTCCCACTGAGGTTAGACTGCAAACCATTAACCAAGTAAAGCACTAACCCATTTTTCACTAGCTGTATCAGTATGTCACAGTCACTTCACACTCTCTCATTCAATAAAACTATTGGAAGCATTCCTTTGTGGGCTTCATAATAGAAACTCAGTTTGTGAACAACAGCCTCAAACCATGAGCTTATTTCTGGTAACATGACAAAGTCATCCTAAATTATTACATTGTGTATAAATGTAGAACCCAGCTGCTGTCATTGATGGCTTTATACTATCTGGACAAAGGACCTGATTAATAAAACTCTGAAACTGGCTTTGCACGTATAATTTATTCAAATTAAGGAAGCAAATTTGCCCAAGTCATTTTTGCGCTATACATTTAATCAAGATTTATTTATATTAGATGTAATACGGAACCTTCTTGACCCCCCTCTGACTCCCCTCTGACTTACCCCTCTGCCTTTCTCACCTTACTAGAAAAGCAAAAGGTGACATTTACATAGTGTTATGACTTTCATTTTGATAATAGATTAAGCTAATACCTTGGTTCCGGGCAGCATTTTCTTAGAGTTTTATATACATGCATATATATCATCTATCTATATCTATATCTATATATCTTGGGGAAACTTTACATATCCTATTCAGTTCTATGTAAGAAGAAAGATTTGTATAGAGTAGCTGTTTCTTTTTTTAAAATTCCCATTCCAATTCTCTACAGGAAAATACTATACTCTGAACATCAATCTGTGAAGCTTGAGGTTTCTAGTTTTATTATCTTATAGCAGGCTTTAATTTTCATCAACTTAATACATGACTCAATATTTCTGAATCACAACACTTAAACTATGATAGCTTATATCATAAAATATAGGACTATTATCTCTTTGTCTGAGACCTGAAACACACTTCAAAAATGGAGCTTGCTTCCAGATGATATCAGAGCAATTTAAGGATGACTGTAAAGCTAATTTTATCTGCTTTTGGCTCTCTCCCCATCCATCCGGCACATAACTCATCGAAAGCAATAGAAATTAACTATTTGTATGAGACCTTGGCTTATTTTTAATGTTTCGATCAAAATGAATTCTGAAAGGATGACTATTGGTCCTTGCTGTGCGGAAAACACATTAGTGCATTCTTCTGTAAGGTAAATGTTGGTACACAGCAGCTAGCAATGACCAGGTTCCACCAAAAACATTCACTAAATCTGTAAGAATTTTTCCTTTTTTTATTTAAAGGAATACCTTCCTAACTACATAATAGAATTTAATGCCATGGCATATATAGTAGCTAATATTTTATTTTAAATATGTTTACTAAAGATAAGCTACAGATAGGCAGCATCATGTGTAGACATATAGACAATATGTGTAGACAGCTTGGAATTCAAGAAGACCCGGGTTCAAATTCTGCCACAAAGACATACCGGCTATGATCCTTTGGAAATTTCAGTTGTACATGCCCTGGACAACTCTTTAATACTGTACGTTAGAGAGGAAGTGCTAATCTGCTCTGGTAGAAGACAGTCTAGTCCCCCCCCCCCCAAGCTAAATGTAGTAAAACCACATTTATTGGACACAATAAGAAATGAGGAATTGCATATTCAATAGTTACTTATTTATCAAACATTTGTAAAGTGTTTACCATGGTGTCTGGCATACAGCAGGTGCTATATAAATACTATTTCCCTCCTTCTTTTCCCTACTATGTGCAATGTACTGTACTATGTTGTGAGGTTACAAAAATAAAACATGACTCAAGCCCTACCTTCCAAGACTTTACATTATACTTGGGGGAGGGTACAGATAAAACATAGGCAACTAATTATAATACAAGGCAGGTTATCATGGAGGCAAAGAAGAGATCTAGGGCAAGTACTCTAGCCAAATTTAAGGAAGGTAAGCCACTTTCACCTGCAAGGATCTGGGAAAGTGGCACATGTGTGGAGGCTTGAAGGGATAGAATTATTCTGAAAGGCAGAGCTAAGAAAGGAGTCATTCCACCCAGGAGGTCTGCACAACTACAAAGAGGTAGGGCATAGCATGGCCATTTGGCTAAAATCTAGTTGTCATGTTTGACTAAGTAATGTTAAAAAAAAAACAAAAACAAAAACAAAAACAAAAACTGGAAAAGTACTTTGGAAGCAGAATGCCTTAAATCCCAAACTAAGAAGTTGACATTTTATCCTAGTTGGAGCACCACTAAAGGTATGGATAATCCTCCGTCTCTCTGGAGATTCTCACCCCCCAAAAAATCCTCAAATATCACATTTATACCTTTGAAAGATGAACATATTTTATTTGTTCTCGTTTTGATCAAAATCTGTCTAAAATGTATTACATGCATCTTTTCTTAATAAAAGAGTATACTGAATAAAATTTATCTTTTTTTGATGATTCAAGAGCATGAAAACATTTAGCCCTTCACTAAATAGTCCCAGACTGCTAGTCGTTGAAGTTTTGTTTTCTGCCTGATTTGGGGGGGGGGTGCATTTTTCTATCTCCCTCCTTGCACTTTTGATTATGTGCTTTCTTTTTGAAGTCCCTCTACCCAGTGAGACTCATCTTCCTGAGTTCAAATCTGGCCTCAGCTGTGTGACCCTGGGTAACTCATTTTACCCTGTTTGCCTCAGTTTCCTCATCTGTAAAATGAGCTGGAGAAGGAAATGGCAAACCACTCCAGTATCTTTGGCAAGGAAACACGATATGGGGTCACAGAGTTGGGTACGACTGCAAGAATCAGACAACGACAGTGTCTTTTAGTTTGCTGTTTTTAATCACTCTATCCACCACCATTTATTAACACATCTATTGCTATGTGCCAGGCACTGAGGATATAAACATAAAAGTGGCACATTCCCTGTCCTCTGCCAGCTTACATTCTAGTAGGATGATACATAATGAATAAAAACATAAATAAAGCATTTATTACATGCAAAGCCCTGTGCTAGGCACTGAGACACAAAGGTAAACAGGAAGCATTTCCAGTCTTCTAGCTGCTTACAATCTAATAAAAGGATACAAAATTTTCACAGATGAAAAGTAAAACATATACAAAAACAAACAAACCTGTACATAAAACCATAACTGTAAATGATTCTGTTGGACAACCACTAAATAATGTGGTAACTAAAGAACATAATCTTGGCTTAATTAATTTTTATAAACCAACACCATCAGATATAGTAAGTTATTGTTTTTATTTTCTAAGAAAACATTTAACTTATTTTTCTGACATTATTTAGACAACACACTTATAACTTGAAATCAGAATTTGAGATCTGGAAGGCACCACACAATTACACTAGATCAGCCCATTCACTTTTCCAGATGAAAGTTCCTGAGGCCCAGGGTCACTGAGGTCACATTAGTGATAGAATTAAGACTAAAACCCAGGTCTTCTGACTCTTGATGGGGAGGCCCCACCCTATTTATGCAACAATGACCTCCTTCCTAGCATAGAGTTCATTAATAGTGAATCAATATGGTTTAGTAATTCCTAGACTTGGAGTAAGGACTCACTTTTGAGATCCCGCCCCAGACAATTACTAACAATAGTCAATTGCTCAAGGTCTCAATTTTGTCTTCTGTAAAATACAGCCAAGGCTACTTTCACTAACTATTTCATGGAGTGGTGAAGAAGAAAGAGCTTTGCAAACCAGAAGGTGCCAAAGGTTGTAAGTACTGATCAGTCAGTTAATGCATAAGCATTTATTAGGCACCTACTGTGTGCCAGGAACTATGCCAAACACTGGACATACAAAGAAAGGCAGAAGATTTCATTTTCCTTTTAAAGGGCTTAATTTATCCTTTTAGAATATCAGAAGGTTTTACTGACATGAAAACTGACAATCTTAAACAAAACAATCTGAGTGTTAATTTATGCATAAATGACCAATTTATGTATGGCGAGTAGTTAATAACTAAAAAAGAATGAATGAAATTGCCAGACATCTTTTTTCAGGTAATATCCGCATGAAACAATATTTCCAAACTTAATTTTCTTGGTTTCCAGTTGTTTCCACATTTTGAATCATTGGTCTACTACCTTTTAGCAAGGTCACATCAGAGAAGAAAGTTTGAGTCTGGGTGTGATTTTATTTTGTTTGGAAAATGCCCCTAATTACAAGAAGAGAAATGTTTTGAAACAATGACCTTGATTAAGTATTTTGTGGATCAGAGCTATTCTCAAAGTCAAGGAATTAATCCTTCTTTCCTATGCAAGAGCGACTGCAGTATGCAGGGAGTGGGGAGTCTCATTTTACTTCATATAACCTTTCTCACCAGAAAATCAAAAGCAGAACGGGAGATGTTTTGTGAAAGAAATAATATTCAAAAACATCTCAACTACCTGTAGACTTTTTCAGCGAAGGATAAAGAATAAAAAGTCACATTTGCATAGCACTTTGTAATTTCTAAAAGGCTTTCATATTTATTATCTCATTGTAATCCTCCCAATAACCCTGTGAGACAGTGAAGGAGATGTTTTCATCCTCATTTTATAGATTACAAACCTGAGACTCAGAGAGTTTAAGTGATTTGTCTGATTTTGTGTAGCTAAAAAGTAGAGAAATAAAGATGCAAATCCAGATCTTCTAAGTCTACCACAACCAAAGGTGTGCTGGTAAATATTTAACAACCAGCTTTTTTTTTTTTTGGAGGGGGGAATGTATGTGCAGAACACTTTTAAGTTTTATCTGTATTATTAACCTTTTCTCCCATCACTCTCTTAAGTCTAGAAATCAACAAAACAATAAATCAAACCCTGATTTGTAGCATTTGTCAATTTCTAAGTTGTAAATTCTCACACTGAAAATTTAAGAGCCAGTACCAGCACCACTGACTGTAGCTACCCAGCACTACAGAACTGTCACCTCAATACATCATTCAACTGATAGGGAACAGAAATGTGTGTGTGTGTGTGTGTGTGTGTGTGTGTGTGTGTGTGTGTGAGTGACAGAGAGAGACAGACAGAGACAGAGAGAGAAATCCTCACTAGAGTGAATGAGATTAAACTTAGAAGAACTCAGGATGACAACAGAAGTGATCACAGCAGTGATTACTGTGAAACTTTAGGTTTCTAATGGAGAAAACTTTAGAAAAAAATAGGAAAATGCTGAAGAAGGCAGATAGTGATATTTTCAAGGTTAATTTTTCTCAAATGTTCAGAAATTAAAAAAAAAGATATCCAGATTAAGTATCCAGATCCAAAAATTAAAGGATTTTGTAGCAGACATGCATGCGGTGAAATTCTGGTCAGAGTTTCTCACAAACTATGGAGTCTACTTTAAGGAATTTGCTTAAGTTATTTTGGAGTAAGAAACTTATTCCTTATAATATGTAGCATGGGTAATTAATAACATGTCTAGAAAACAAAAATAGATGTGAGAATTCATTTGTGAGAAAGAAGTTGTTCATTTGGGCATTTTAGAAGGGGAAAATCTATTTCTTGGGCTAATGTAAAAGTAAAATTACCCAACTCTTCATATTTTGGCTTACATTTACACTGCTGGCTCTAGGGAATGCAAAGGGCATTTGGGCTTTAAAGAATAAAATATTGGAGTTGTGAAACAGTGTGAATTTGAATCATAAGTATCTTTTTGAGTATATAGAGAAAACTTAGAGATGTCTATGCTAGAAGGCTATCAAAATAATAGAGAAGAAATGGATTACCCCCATTTTCCCACTTAACTTCTTTTAAAATATTAAACATTTTTTTCCATCACACATAGTAGATGTGTAAGAAACATGTTTTCTATGGAAGTGAATTGACTTAAGAGTCTGGGTATTTCTGCCAGTGGATATGTAAATGGTGTCTGGGCCCCTTGGGTAGCATAAATGTCATCCCAACTCCCCATCAAGGGTAAGAGAAGACTTATGCTTATCTTTAATTTTACTAAATACTTTACTAAATGTGAGTTTCACATAAAACTTTTCTTGTCAAAACTCTAACATTTTTCTTATTAGATAGGTCTTCCTTTGATAGTATTATACAAAATTAGAGTAATGTGTGTATTTAACATAAAGAGAAGTAAAATGTAAGATAGCATGCTAAAGTGGCAAAGGAATGTTCTAGATAATGTGGAATAATAATAATAATAATATAAAAAATAATCTGGAAAAAATTGAGAAAGAGAATACTTCCAGGTGGTCTTATTGCTATATACAATATACATTGGAATTTTAAGATAGCTTTACCAAAGATTTACTCAGGTATGGTGTATAGGGGAAAACTTGTGATCAGAAGAACATAAAGGGAAGCTAGGTGGCACAGTGATTAGAGCACTGGCCCTGCATTCAGGAGGACCTGAGTTCAAATTCGGCCTCAGATACATAACACTTACTAGTTGGATGACCCTGGGCAAGTCACTTAACCCCATTTCCTAGCCCCCCCCAAAAAAGAATTATTAAAAAAAGAAGAACATAAAGATCCTAAATCTAGAACTGAGAGGGGTCTCTGAGATCATCTAGTCCCACCTCCCCATTTGGCAGATGGGAGCACTGAGGCCCATGGTGTTTAAGTGACTCACCCATGCACACATCAGAAGTGTGATTTGAACCTACGGTTCCAGAGTCAGTGCTCTTATGGCCCAGTGGCTCTTTCGGAGAGTTCAACTACTATTCTTCCATAATTAACTTTTAAAGATAATAGAATAGATGGCAAAGGTTTGAGTTACCTGCAACAGAAGCCTGGATTGGTGAGAGTGTACCATTTCTCCACCAGCTGCCATTAGTATTCATCATGGCTGACACCAGGTCAGCCCATTATTAGACCTCCAAGCAGCAGTATTTCCTACTCAGTGCAAGGCTTCACTTTTCTTTGACACATTAGCCCTGGATTTGCTTCGGGCTCTTGACCCTTTCCCTACCCCCTTTAACCCTGATAACTAATTAAAGCTGGACAAGGCTTAGGATAAAATAGTTTTGGTTATATCTATTCATTCCAGAGCCCCCTTTGGGCCTTCTTTGTCATTTAGAACACAGCTTGCCCTATTTACAAGGAGTTGAAAGGGGAGAGTTATTTGTATAAGATGAAAAAAAACCCTTTTCAAGACCTAAATCTACCTTGACACTCCAGATAAAGACTGCATTTTGTAACATCTCAAAGGCTCTGGCACAAATGAAATTGTATTTTACAGAAGCCTAAAAATAAGCATCCACATTGTTCTAAAACTCTGGTATACTTCAAAGACAATTAACCTTTTTAGAAGAGGAAATAATATATTTAAGGTAACCTTGAATTTTATTTTATGATTAAATTCTCAACCGACATACATTTATTAAGGACCCATTTTGGGCTAGTCATTGTGCTAAGTGCTGGGGATACAAGTATGAAAGTAATACACTTGTGCTCTCAAGGAATTTTCATACAAAATGTATACAATATGTTCATAAACAAGTAGACTGTTGTTGTTCATTTGTGTCCAATTTTTTGTGACCCCATGGACCATACTCTCCATGGGGTTTTCTTGGCCAAGATACTGGAATGGTTTATCATTTCCTTCTCCAATGGATTAAGGCAAACAGAGTCACACAGCTAGTAAGTGTGTGAGGTTATATTTGAACTCAGATATTCCTGACTCCCGGCCCAGCACTCTATCCACTGTACCACCTTGCCCTTCCCCCACCCAAATATTTGGTTTCTACCCCACTCTTTTCATCTAGCTGCCTGTAGTTGTTTTGTTTTGTTTGTTGTTTGTCCTTCATTCTCTGACATCAGGAGGGTGACATCATGATTTGCAAGTGAATTGGATTTAAGTGAGACAAGCACCTCACTTTCTCCTCAGGAGCCATCTGGGTCTAGTGGCCAGATATAGATCAGGGGGACTATCCTGGATGCAGTGGGAGACCTTGGCCTGTAGTAGGTTACATACAAATAAATACCCAGTAATGGAAATGAGGGACCGCATTACTCGGGGGTTTTGGGGGGGGATCAAGAAAAGCAGTGAAGTTTGAGCTGAGCATAGAGGGAAGTAGGGATACAGAGAGGAAGAAATAATATGGGAAAGCATTCCATACATCATGAATGACTTGAATGAAAACAAAGAAATAGGAGACAGAATGTATTGTTTGGGAAAATAGCAAAAGAAATACTCAGCATTGGTGAGAACGTAGAGTGCATGTGGGAGAGGAATGGGTACTCATCCTAGAAAGATAGGCTTGGAGCCAGACTATGAAAGTCTCCAGATGCCAGAGGAGTTTGTATTTTATCTTGAGGGAAATTGTGTGTGTGTGTGTGGGGGGGGGGGGGGGGGGGGGGGGGGGGGGGGTGGGGGGGGGGGGGGGGGGGGGTGGGTGTGTGTGTGTGTGTGTGTGTGTGTGTGTGTGTGAGAGAGAGAGAGAGAGAGAGAGAGAGAGAGAGAGAGAGAGAGAGAGTTGAAGGCATAATTTGTGGTGTAATAAAACAATGTACTTTTTCTTTAAAAAAATCTATTTTGTCAGAAGAGGTAGTGTGTGGACAATAGCACTATATTGTTTTTCAAAAGTTGGAAACAACAGTGGATTGATTTCAGGGTTCACCACAGGACTGGGCAATGTAGCAGATCTTAAATGTCCTTTGGAAAAAGAATAAATTTGTAGAGTTTTTCAAGACTTCATGAAGGCTTGATAAATTGCAGTATTTAGTTACTCCTTTCCTCCTCTGGTGACTAGTTTCATCCACTCCCCCTTGCTAAGTCAAACTGATTTGTGGTTTTCTCATGCCCCATTTTTCTCCCAATTTCCTTAAACAAGCAGGGCAATTTCAAAGCAGCCCTCAACTCTCACCTCTCCCTCTGACTAGGTTCAACTAAAGTTCTTGTGAATGCATTATAGTCCATTCCTTTAAGACTTTCACAGAAACTGAATCAGACAACAACAACAAAATGTTGATGAAAAGGAAATGATGCAGTCCTGGGAAGGTGAGGATTCCCAGAGCTATGAATTCTTGACAAGCTCATGTTCATTTTGTGCTGGTATTGGCAGATCTGGCTATCTTTGGCTCTCTGAAGGACACACTGTCCCTTGTCCCTTCACTCAACCCACCACTCTCCTCACCCCAAAATCAGCACAATCTATATATCAAAAAACAAACAAATAAACCAAAAAAAAAAAACCCAACAACCCCAAAATCTCCATAAAGGTCAACTGAGTGAATTTTTTCTTAAAACCTGATTATTCCTGCCTCAGCATAGAATTCCCTGGAAGTATTTTAGATGTATATTATGTCTAGTAGGAAAATTAACTTGCTTCTCTTTAGGAATTAGTAAATCAGATTGCTTTTTAAATTAAAAAAATACTCATGAGTTTTACCACTATTATTACTAATAAAGGCATTATTTAGGCTCTTTTGTTCTCATCTCCTTATTATGACGAGTGTTTTGCAAACCTCTGTATAAAATTCTTATTATCAATGTCAATGTCAATTCTGCTGTCCATTACCCATGTTTCAAGACCAATTACTTGTACAAATAGTTCAGGAGTAAGTTGTTTCAATTGTATGCCATGTGATTTTCATATTATTATTATTTCTTCTGGCTGTTAATGCTGCTCTTTGCTCTGACAAGTTGGTAGTCTGACTGTACAGACAACTGATTATAGTGACTCCCTCTTTGAACTTTCTAGTTATTCCAAGATAACCATGGTGAATAATTTTAAAAGCAGCCCTTTCTTTTAGTGTTCTAAGTGCTTCTATTGACTGTCCTTAGTATCTACTAAGGCATATCAATCTTGATATATGTTTTTACTTTGCCCAGGTAATGCTTTTACTCTCCTGGGTTTCACACAGACAGGCTGCACTAGTCAGCAATAACTTTCTTTGTTCTTTCTGTTTTCTCTATTTTTTTTTTTGGTTACCCTTTCTGAGAATGTATTTTGTTATAGTTTTCATGTTTAACAACTTTTTAAACTGTTCCTTTTTCTACTTTCTATTTCCTGGGAATTTTTGATCCATGCTTGTGCCTTAACAACAACTTCTTCTCTTTCTTTCTTTCTTTCTTTCTTTCTTTCTTTCTTTCTTTCTTTCTCTTTTTCTTCCTTTCTTTCTTTCTTCCTCCTTTTTCTGTTCCTCATCCTTTTCCTCTTTGTTCTCCTCCTCCTCTTTTTCTTCTTCCTCCTCCTCCACTTTGCATTATTCTTCCTTTATATTCCATGTCTATATCTTGCCTAAAGAACTTAGCCAAATGTACGCTCAAAGTTGTCTATGCATTCCATATTTTTTCTCTCTAAAAAAAAAAAAAGCTGTAAGATCATAATATATCTAAAGCTAGAAGGAATCTCAGAGTCCAGCTAGCCCAAATATCTCATTTTACAGATGGGAAAACTGAGAACCAGGGAGATAAAAGGAGTAGTTCAGGGTTATAGAGGGAGTGCAAAAGAAAGGATTTAAACACAGTTCCTCTGATACCAGGGCCAGGGTCTTTCTACTGTGTCACAATGATATCCACTGAAGCTCTCTTAATAAGAAGCCAGAATAACTTTGAAAAAAAAACACCTCCCTTTTTGCTCTTTGAATTCTTTTTGAAGTTCATTGAAGTGTCTTTTTTGTTTTCTTTCAAACTAGCTACAGAACAAGGTTATGTGGAAGGACTGTGTTGGCAGTGTCTTACAACACTTGGCTTTTGGCTAACTGGGAGATGCTGCAATAGTTGGGTGGGTGGGTGGGTGAAAATGTGTTTGAGAGGGAAACAGCTGATCTTTCCAAATAAGGTAGATATGTGAAGTCTGGAGAAAAGTGAATGAAACTCTCAAATAAATTATGTTAAGTTCCCAGAGCCTGAGGCTGCAAATGGTTCCACCTCACTGAGACCAGCATTGGGGCTGAAGGCATGGAGTTGCATCTCTGCCAATCAAGGAATCGTGCCAGGGAATAATGAGGGAAGCTGATCACCCTTAAAGCCAGTAAGTGTTCTTCCTTGCTCCAAATGTTCTCCTTGGCTGTTACATTTATGAACTGAACTCAATCTCTGCCCCACTACGTGTGTGCTCTGGTTAAATCGATTGTGTGCCAAACAAACAGGTTTGTACTTCAGAAACCCCATTTAAGTCTAGCTGGACTTGCTTGGCAACATTTGAATTTAAAGCTACCAGATCACAGTAGCATCAGTAAATCAAGCATCTGCAAACATAAAAGGTTATGTTTCATGATTGCAGTAGACTTTGGGCATTGGAAGACACAGAATGTCAACCTAATTGGCAAAGAAAGTAAAACATTTACACTTCAAAGATCACTTATGACAGTTTACTTTTGCACTGCTACCCAAGCAATAATACTTTATTTTAAGTGGCAAAATCATACTAGAAGTAAATTCGTGTCCAAATTAAACCAACAGCTGTGTGTTTTGATAGTGATTAATATCCATGCTATATAGGAAGCTTAGCTTTTTAGTTTGTTATATCCATAGGGGGGAAGAAGTAGTCATTTGGTAAGATGTCTACTCTGAACTAATGCTAACTCTGCTCACTGTTTATCTAAAAATGGGTAGTATAAACTCCTTAGGGAGTCAATGCTGAAATGCCCCATTTAATAGCCAATGGGAGATGAACATTGCCTGACCTGCAGAAATACTCTTCCTAGGTTTCTAAGGCTATCTCTAGGACTTGGTGAACTAATCATTGCATCTCCCTACCTTCCATATTCAGAATCTGAAAATGACCTCTTTCAATGGATGAGCACGGGCTGCATGTCTCTTTGAAACGCATTTGCTGACGTCAGCCTGCTTTCTATTCTTCGTATCTATCATTTCATCTCATCTCCACCTCTTTGTAGATTGTCCTCCCGTGCATGAGATTAACTCCCTGCTCACCTCCACCTCTTAGAATTCCTAGCTTCCTTCAAAGCTCGGTTCAAATGTTGCCTTCTTCAGGATAGGCCTTTCTTGGTCCCACTAGCTGTTAATACCTTTCCCCAAATTACTTAATACTTATCCTGTATATACTTTGTATGTACACATGTGAATGCATGCATGCATGTGTTTGTGCATGTATATATGCATGCATGCATGTATGTGTGTATCTGCTATTTCTCCTGAAAGAATATAAACTCCACGAGGGCAGAGACTCTTTCTGCTTCATCTTTTATCCCTCATATCTTGGCACACAATAAGTGCTTAATAAATGCTTATTGATTAATGATAGCACATATTATAGACATGGCTCTAATGCTGGCAATCTTTTAGGCTTGGTGTTGGGATGAAATGAGACACTCAGGGATCACTGAATATCTAACAAAGGAGTAGGTTTAATTTGCCCTAACATAGAATAAGTCAAAGCTTAGTAAAATAAATTGACCAGACAAATTGATGAAACAAATAAGTCATACGTGAGAGGAGAAGAATCAGGGTATCTCTGTAAAATCGTTAAGCTGCAAGGTCTTAAGGAAGGTGGTAAGCTGTAAATAGATACAAGTAGTTTGCAAATGGCTTTTTACTGAGCTAGTAAGTTGAAAATTTGCACTGCCATTTCAGTTTGTAGTTTGTCCTTAGAAATGTGCATTTGTCTACAAGTTATAATATGTTCATTCATCAATGTAGCAAATAGGAATGCTTAATTAATCATAATAGATTTTTAAAGGATGCATATATTTTAGGGTTCCTACTGTTTCTGAACTGGGTCAATAAAGCTTTTCCATGAGATCCTACAGTCAAAGTGAAAGACTATATATATCTATATATCTATATATATGTATATGTATATGTATGTATGTATATAATTACAATTAACTAGTTTGATGTCTCAATTTTTCCTCAGTTACACTCACAGTGATTAAATACTTTTGATCTAATTATATCCCATTTCTTCCTTTGTTTCCCCAGCTAAGTACTATTAGGCCTGCCCTAGAGTATAATATAACTTCTAGCCCTATACTTCCTGTTAAATTTCATCTTTTATTATTCTTCTAAAAAGAATTTTCAATTCTTTTTGGGTCTAGTTAGCCATTGTCCCTGAAGTGGGCTACGTCCATTCCTCTTCCTAAGTCCTTGCTCTTTCTAGCATTATATCTTCTTTATTCTTTCCTCCCACAGAAATATCCATTTTTAGGGCTTTCCTCAAGTTTCAGATGATTAATAATAACAGCCAGCATTCATATATATATATATTATATATATGTATATATGTACACACAGACACATACTTGCATATGTGTGTGTGTGTATGTATCTTTAAGGTTTACACACTTGTTTTTTTTCCTTCTGAAAGAATATAAGTTCTATGAGGGCAGGAGCTCTTTCAGTTTTGTCTTTTTATTCCTCACATCTGAATGGTTCTTGGCACATAGTAAGTGCTTGATAAATACTCTTTTTAATTTTTCATCTATAAATATCTCATTTTATCCACGCAACAAGCCTGAGAAGTAGGTGCTATTGTTATTCCCATTTTACAGATGAAGAAACTGAAAGAGACAGAGGTTAAGTGATTTATCAAGGGTCAAATTGCTTACTGGGACTGTTCAAGGCCACACATGAACTCAGGTTTTCCTAACTTCAGGTCTGGTGCTCTCTGCTCTCTAGCTGCCATCCTCATTACTCTCCTCTGAACTCCCTCAGAATTTTCAGTCTATAAGGGTCATTTTGGCACTCTGAAATTGCTAATCTTTTATGATTATTTAAGGTTTAATTTGTGCTAACATGTCTCCTTGACAAGACTGCAAATACCTCAGGGTAAGGGACTCAGCTTCTTTTTGTTCTCGATAGTACTTGCACAGAGTAGCTACTTAATAATTATTTTTTTCTCTCAATTGATTTGTTTATATCTCTAGAAACTCCAGTCTATATAGCCCTAATGCTGGTTATTACATTAAAGAACTGTATACAATGGTTTGCTTGCTGAATTGCCTTATCTTTCCTGACCTTGGTCAATAAATGAATTTTTACAGAAAAGAGGAGGAGAAAGGATGTGAATAAGAGTGTGAAAGAGTGGTGGTATTTCACCATCAAGTGAAAATAACCCAGAATCACCCTAAATATTGAACTTTTACACTGATGCACTATTGGTGGACCTGTCTACCAATTCTGGAGAACAATTTGGAGCTATTTTCAAATGAACATAAAACTGCATATATCTTTTGACCTAGCAATACCACTACTTGGTCTGAATCCCAAAGAGATCAAAGAAAAAGGAGAAGGACCCCATATGTACAAAAAATATTTATGTCAGCTCTTTTTATGGTAGCAAAGAATTGGATAATAAGGAATGGCTAAACAAGTTGTGTTATGTGATTGTGATGGAATACTATTGTGCTATAAGAAATAATGAAGGAGATGGTTTCAGAAAAACCTAATGAGACTTATATGAATGTATGCAAAGTGAAGTGAGCAGAACTAGGGGAACATCGTACACAGTAACACCAACATTGCGATGATAATCAACTGTGAAAGACTTGGCTTCTTTGGTCAATAAAATGATCCATGACAATTGCAAAGGACTCATGAAGAAAAACGTTATCCACTTCCATAGAGGTAACTGATAGACTCTGAATGTAGATTCAAGATTTTCTTCCACTTTTGTTGTCTTTCTTGCTTTTTTTTTCTCCGACATAGCTAATGTAGAAATGTTTTGCATGACTTCAGATGTATAAGGGGATTACCTTTGATGTCATGTATCTGCTTTTTTTTCATGATACATTTCTTGAAAAACTTTTAAAGGGAGTACTCACAATCTAGCTATGGTTTCTGAGACAGACAACACTGCTGCTCTCCAAACTATAAACTCCAGTGCCCCTCTATAACAGCACAGAATTAAACATAAAACATTCCATTTTTTCAGAGTCAGGTTGTGTTTTAACCCAACTAAATTAAATATATTGCAAATCTAAAACATATTCAATGGAGTACTGAAGTCTTGAAACTATTGTTTCATGTCTTTAGTACATAACTATACTAGTGACATGAAACAATAGAAGAATATGAGAATTGCTAGAAAGAACTGGTAGAATTGATGAACTAATAAAAATACTGCAGCCAAATAGAATTTTCATAGACTTGATTTTTATTTGAAATTCTTTCCCAGGAATTATCCCTCCCTTTTCCACAGCCAGGATAATTTTGCAGCTATAATGTGTGATGTTCACCCATAGAACTTATCAGCATTACAAGACACATAGGTGGTTATTCTATGTTGCACAGAATCTCAAAGTTCAAAGGACCCACCCATTGTTTCTGCTTCTGCCCTATGAAGCCAAGCAGACCGAATGTCTCTTTCAAATTACAACTTTTCATATATTGGAAGACAACTCTCTTAACCCTACCTCTCCTATCCATGAATCTTCTCTTTCCCAGTCTAAATATACCTTTCAACTGATTTTTATATGTGTCATATTCCAGGTTCTTCACCATCCTGGTTTTCCTCTTCTGGATTCACTCCAGTTTATAAAGGCCCTTCCTAAAATGTGATTTCCCCAAGCTGAATATAATCCTCTAGGTGTGTTCTGAGCAATGGAGAGTACAGTGAGCTCTCTACTGCTGGACATTGTGCTGGAGTGAAGAAGGAAAGTTTGAATTTTGCCTTAAATGTCCATTACTGGGCAACAGACAATTCAGTGATCAACCACAGTTCTGGAGGACTAATGATGGAGAGAGCAGTTTACCTTATGTTCCATAATCTTAAAAAAGTCTCTGATAGAGGCTTAGCAATCACACCTGCCAGTTATTTCGGTGAACTGAAATTATCTATCTGTCTATCTATCCATACGTCCATCCATATCTCTGTCTATCTATCTATCTGTCTATCTATCTATCTATCTATCTATCTATCTATCTATCCATTCATCCCTCTATCTATCTATCCATCAATCCATCCATCCATCCATCCATCCATCCACCCATCCCTCTATCTATCTATCTATCTATCTATCTATCTATCTATCAATCCATCCATCTATCTATGCCTGGTGTAAACAAGGGCAGCTGGACACTCTCTGACTTCAGTTTCAGAGCTCGTTTCCAAGTTGACAGAGGTGGAGGATGGGGAAGAGTAAATTTATCAACAACAATAAATCTTAACTACTGATATTTATATTGTGCTTTAAAGTTTCTAAAGTCCTTTCTGTCCATGTCATTTGGAAGATCTCAGCCTCTAAGTCACTAAGTGCACAGACACCAGGTCTTTTCCATCTGGCTACTGGCCCAGTCCGAGACGGGACCCCCCGATAGAGCTCTACCCTTTTCGTTCTGGGGCTAGGCCGCCATTAACTTTGCTAGCTGCACGGGCAGGTCAGTCTGATGTCTGATGGCTTGCAAATCATCTGGCAAAGCCTCTTTCCAGCTATCCTTCTCAGCTTCCTCATTCCCCTCCATCTCAGTCATATCCTTCTCATGTCTCTATCTCTTCTCTTCTCCTGTGCCCCCTGGAATTCACGTTCTGTTCAGTCAATTCATCCTCTAGGTAAACTATTCTTCTTCTAGCAGCAACTTCATCTTCCTATAATCAGTATTGGCTCTCTCTACCCCCATCCCCAAACATTGCATCCCTGGCCACTCTTTACAATACTAGATGTGCCCTCTCTCATGTATCTAGCCCAAATCTCTTCAAGTTAAAAATGAAGCAACAGGAAACCCAGAAATCCCCGAGATCACATAGGTAATAAGTATTAGAGGTGGTATCTGAACCCACATCCTGTGACTCTAGACCTCCTGTGTTTCTTCTATGGAATCAAAATTTGGCTAGTAACCCACAGCCTTGTGAACTTTTAAAGCCTAAGGTAAGTAGTGTAATTTCTAAGAGGGCAGGAACTTTCTAACTTTGGCACTTATGTCACAATTTTGTAGCACAGTGCCTGGCACAATGTAGAGTGGCATCTGCTTTCTGTCCACTTCCATAACTTGCATTTAGAAATTGGGGCCCTCCAGTGGGTTGGTTGACTCTTACTACTTCAAGCATGACTCTGGAGTAAATATGAGGAGTTGTGTTTCTTATGTTGTCACTCACAAGACCCAACTAGGGTGTTTCCTGTTAACAATAGTCAGCTAGACTTCAATTAGCCTTTGGAAAGGGAATTTACTAAAGTGGTATATAGAAAGAACAGTTGGTATAAAACATTCCCCCAAAGGTCTAAGGCATGCTCTACCACAAATGCACAGATTCCATGGGGAAAGTCGGCTTACGTTTAAAATGTAGTGGTACTGGTGAATACAGATAGAAACACTGTACATCTGTTCTTGAGTCTATGTTTGGCTGGTGCAAGGGGTCATGCTCCTTGAAACTCTTGGGGTAGCTGTCTTTATCTATTCATCTGTGACCCCGTTTGTCCAGTGGATGCACTCATTGTCTGCTACTGGTCTAATCTCTCAGATATAACAAGATGAATGGGATAGGAGTTGGGTTGTGTAGCTTGTTTGATTAGCCAATCATGTCCCCTCCCCCTTTTTGACATAGTTAAAGAGGAATTACCACCTGATAAAGGGATCATAGAATGTAGACAATCTAGTTTACACATTTAAAAAATCTAATCAAGTCTGTTGATTGATTGAGGTTGGGGTATGGAACACCCTCCCTTACCTTAAGCATTTAATAAATGTTTGTTGATTGATTTCTTTGTGTTGGTGTTCTAACACAAGTAAGTTGCTTCTTGGTTAGCTAGATTTGAAAGTGTGATTTAACATTTCGTTTCAGTAGTAATATTCACCAACCACCCTGGATGACTAGATTTTATTATTACATTCACTTACAAAAAAAGCACTTTAAAAGCACATATATAACATTACAAAAATAATAAAGTCACTATTGCAAAAATCACCAGTGCAAAAGAAAATGAAGTTTAAGATGGTTGTTCTCTTTATGAATAGGAAAGTTATTTTTATTTACCAGTGTAAATTAATATAGCTCATAAAGTCATCTGTAACTAGTAGTCTGAGAGACTTGCCCTGGGGGTCCTTGAGAAGTTAAGTGATATGATGATGGATGGATGGATGGATGGATGGATGGATGGAAGGTAAGGTAGAGAAGGTACTTGACTCAGCAGTGGAAAGGCCTCAGTTCCAGTACTGCCCTTGATCCATATTAGCTGGATGATCTGCAAAGTCCTACAACCTGGCTGAATTCATAGACACATTTCCACATCTATAAAATAGAGTGATAATTGAATCTGTCTCAGTCTTCAACCAGCAAAAGTTTATTAAGTACTTCTTATGGACCAAGCATTGTATAATGTCTTTCCAATATAAAATAGAAGAATCTCTACCTTCAATGGACTTACATTCAAATTTGATGATATAACACATAAGAGGAGGAGCGATGGGAGTCCAACTCCAGAGGATAATAGGTACTATTAGAGGTGAAAGCTCCTCCCAGAAGCAAGTTTTTTTTTTAATTTGAATATGAATTGGTTCTCTCAGAGGGTTTATCATTAGGACCAAATGAGACAATGTACCTCCTAAGTCCTTTGCAGACCATAAAATACCATATATATATACACACATATATATATGTCATACACATTCACACATATAACATAATACAAATGCATATAAAACATATAATATGTATCATATATTTATATTTATTTAAATTATATTATATTTATATAAATATATGTGTACACACATACACACACACACACATACACATACAATGCTAACTTTGTGTGTATTGTCTTCCCCATTAGATTGTAAACTCTTTGAGGAGAGGGACTGTATTTTTCTAATTTATATCCTCATTGCTTGGCATATAGTAAGCACTTAATAAATATTTATTGACTATCATATATGGAATATATATGTGTGTGCATATGTATGTATGCATATACACACATGCATATATACATGCATGCATATAAATACACATACATGCATACATATATACACACACATGCATATACATATAGAGCAGGTAGGTGATGCAGTGTATAGATTGCCTGACCTAGAGTCAGGAAGACCATCTTCCTGAGTTCAGATCTGCCCTCAGAGTCTTACTAGCTATGTGACCCTAGGAAAGTCACTTAACCCTGTTTGCCTCAGTTTCCTCATCTGTAAAATGAGTTGGAGAAGGAAATGGCAAACCACTCCAGTATCTTTGCCAAGAAAACTCCAAATGGGGTCATGAAGTGTTGGACATGACCAAAAAACTACTGAATAACAACAGTATACATACATATTCAGGTGTAGACGATAGCTCTCTCTCTCTGTGTATATGTATGTGTAAGTTATCATATGTTAGTTAAAGGCAACTTTTTCTGACTCCAAATCTGGCCCTGTATCCATTATGTTACATTTCCTATCAAATAAGAGAGCTACAGTTTCATTTTCTAAAGCTTTAGCCATTAGACAATATATGCAGTTATTATCAATGGACCATTGCTAAGTATGCCAGAAAACCCCAAAGGATCATGGCTCAGTGCAACAAGGCTTCTTTTTCAGCAATGCCCTTTGAAGAAAAAATAATAATTACAGCTCAGCTGGTATATCAAACTGTGCCAGGCGACTATATTGTATCCTCCGAACCGGCCTGAATCGCTTACACTGTTTCTCCACATACTGCTGTGGTGTTTGGAAGCCACGCTGTGGAGAATGAAGTCAGGTCTCACATCAAGTTTGAAAGGTCGAGTTTTGGCAGAAGTTAAGAAATCTGATCCAGCCCCCTAACACTGGATCCTGGCATGAGAGTTTTTGCCCGCTCCTTGATGAAAGGTGAGCTTGGCACCATGCTGTGAGTTCTGCAGCAGCTCCAAGACCACATCTGAGCAGCATTCCCTCTGGTCATGTTGCTTGGCACCTTTATTGACTAGGAGTTTTCACTTCCCTGAAGGCCAACCCCCTAACCAGGGCTCCAGAAAGGTTTTTCCCTCTGTATCTTTGGAGCCATGATATCAATGCACTTCTGTCTGTCCTAGATAATGAGGAGCAGATTTTGACCATGCTATAGGGCCCCAGGGCAATGTACCACTTTTACAATGTGATACAGTTAAACCTCATTAAAATATACCATTTAATAGCTAAAAAGTATATACTTTCTACAAGAAGCAAAGAAATATAGGTATGCATAAATGTTTGGATGCTAGAAGTCTATCATCCTTGGTAATTTCCCTTAAAAAAGCTTGAGTAATTGAATGATCAGATATTTAGTATGTACCTACTATGTGCTGGGTGCTGTGCTAGGATGTCGGGATATAAAGAAAAAAAATAGTCACTGTGCTCAAAGTCACTTTCTAACAAAGGAGCCAACACACACACATATGAAGTTTATACAAAATAAGGGCTGGACCCAGCATAGTGAACCCCTGGCTGAAGCAACTCCCTGTCCCTGTGTAGGTTAGTACCTTCTCTTAGAGACTTTTCTAGATCACTAGGAGGATAAGTGACTTGCCCAGGATCGCACAACCATTGTGGGTCAGAGATGGGGCTTAAATCCTTGTCTTCCTGACTTGGAGGCCAGTTTTCTATCCATTACATCATAATACCTCTCACATATAAAATAACTACCTAAATATGAGATAATACGTGTGTGTTAGGGAGAGACCCCAGTAGTACCTAGCAGGGGGTGGATAATTAACCAAGTATTTATTAAGACTTACTATATGCTAGACACTGTGTTAAACACTGGATTCAGAAATGCCTCATATAGAAGTACCATGAGCTAAAATTTGAAGGAATCTAAGAGGTAGAGGTGAGAGCAAAGGGGCGGAGATGGGAGATGATAACAATAATGACAAAAGCTAATATATGTGTGTGTGTATGTGTATATGTGTATATATGTGTGTGTGTGACCTTAAGACTTGCAAAACACATATGCACACATACACACATACACGTTTGTAGCCCTCTAGGTCCCCAAGTGTGGCCCTTTGATCTAAGCCAAACTTCACAGAACTAATTCCAGATTCAGTCAAAGGGCAGCACTTGAAAACCTAGAGGGCCACATGTGGCCTCAAGGCCACAGGATCCCCCCACGACTAGGCTAAACAAACTGAGGTATGTGAATGTAATAGAATAGTACTATGCTACAAGAATTGACAAATTTGATAACCATAGACAAGAGCAGAAAGATCTAAATAAACTGCTGCAAAGTAAGCAGAGAAAACTATACACACATATATATTTGTATGTACATATATGCATGTACATGTGTGTATATCTGTGCATGTGTATATGTATAGATGCATATATGTGTGAGTATATATGTATATATGTATTTATGGAGAGAAAAAGAGAGAGAGGAGAGAGAGAGAGAGAGAGAGAGAGAGAGAGAGAGAGAGAACAACAAAGTAAATGAAAAGAGCAACTTTAAAAAAGAAAGCTAAAAAACTAAAGTGAGTATTGCTAAATTACAAGGAAAAACATGGTTCCAAAAAAGAGCTGTGAGAAGAGGCCTCCTTCTGAATCTTTTGCAGAACTGGAAAGTCCATGAGTATGGTACTTTGCACATATTTTCGGACTTTTTAAATGTATTTATATGTTTTGCTGATTTCTTATATGGCACTCTGAGGTGGCAGGGGTTGTGGGGGGAGGCATACTGTGGATAATTTTGCTTAAGGAAAAAAATCAAAAGATATGTCAAAGTTTTATTTCAAAAGATTTAGTATTTGTATTTTAAAATCTCTATTTTTCCTCATACCATCCTCAAAATAGAACCATAAAAATAAAACTTCCAGCAGGCTACAAATGAATATAATATTTAGCTTTTGGTCACATCTATTCTTAGTGCTTCTCTGAACCACCATTGAGCTAGGCATTTTTAAGAAAGTCTAATAATCACTAGGTAATTGGGTATTCTTTAAATCAGCCATGCAAGAAGTAACACATGTCTGGTATTAACCTTGTGATCTTACATGTCTTAAATACAATAATGAATGATACACAGTGAGGTGAGCTAGGTCAGTGTTGTGTTGTTCATATTTATATAGCCCCAAAGGAAACTTTGAGATCTAACCATAAATTAAGGACTCATTGATATTCCTTTTTATGGTTTTCAGGAAACAAGTGTTTATGTAGAAAAAAGCCTGTTTTAATAGTGGAAAGAAAATGCGATCTAGTCTGGGCAATGAATGGGTTATATTTCTGGAATATCACTAGTTAAATAATTGATTTTGATCTATTAATAATAATAATAATAATTATTATTATTATTATAGCATTTATACAGTATTTTACAGTTAGGCCTAAAACTGAGGCAGACAGAAATTAAATGACTTGCCCAGGACTTCTAACACATAGCAGGTCTATTCCATAAGGGGAAAAGGATAGAAAGAAAAAAAAAATCTCACTTATAGGAAAGATGCTACAAATAATGGCTTTGACCTTTTGTGGCGAATAAAAAAAAAGGAGTAATAAAAAACATAATTGAAATACAAGAAGAACAAAAGTTCATAGGATGTAAGCCTTTTTTGTTGTTGTTAAGACTTAATTTCATCAGCATAACAATAATAGAAGCATAGGTTTGGGGTATCTAGTCTGTTATAGCATCCATGTTTTCTCTGACTTCCTTGATTTCTTCTTTCCTCCTAAGCAAATTGATTGGCTCCAGTTTCCCTGGCCTAGGGGCTTAACAGGTGCCTGAGACCACATAAGTTGCCCTTGATAATGCCAACAAGGGGGAGCAGGTGTGCCACTGTATCTTTGTTGTACATCCTTGCTGTGTTTGGACGAAGAAAACTTCCTTTGTTCAATGACTCACAAGTGTCTTATTTTGCCCCACTTTCAAACCTGAACTAAGAGGCTGCTGGGGTTGGAATTGGGCCTACAAATAATCCAACCTCTTCATTTTTCGCAGGCTAGATAACTGAGGAACATAAAAAGTCAGTGGGAGGAAGCATGATATAGTCCATAAAAAATCTGTTAGTTAGAATGAGAGACTTGTGTTTCCCTTCTACCTCTCAAGTATACTGGCTGCTTGCCCCAGGCCAAATCACTTAACCTCTCAGTGGCCTCAGGCTATTTTTAAAGAGTCTAAGTTGCTAAGTAGGTGGCTATCTGTATTGGTAAGAGTCTCCTAACTGAGGATTCCCTAAACCAATGAAATCACCAATGTAATACCCAAATAATAATAATAAGAATAGCAAATAGTAACTCACATTCATATAGTGCTTCGCACAAATTATCTCCCAGTCAAGGAACCCTTCCTACTAATGCATTTCTTCAATTTATAGTTTTAGAGAGGCACTTGGGGGTAACATGAGGTTAAATGACAGCCAGTATAAGTCAGATTTATGACTTGAACCCAAATGTTCCTGACCCTGAGGTTGGCTCTCTATCAAACCTAAATTGACTCCTTCATTCAGAGATAAGGAGATTATGAATGTTTGCAAGTATGGGAAGGCAGGAGTACTTTAAGACTTTTAGGGTGTGTGGCACCAATTTAGAACACTCATGACCATAACAATTGTAATAGTAGCAAAAAATAGTATTTGCAATAACAGCTACTTACATCTGTCAAGTATTTTAGTATTTTCAGGTATTTTCATATACATTGTCTCAGAATATATTTACAGAGTCGAGACATCTACAGAAGAAAAATTTCTGTAGTATTTAAATGTTGTGTGTTGCTTTTCCAACATCTTTTCTCTGGCACACAGCTCCGCTGAGAGATCTGAGGGAACGGCAGCACAAAATAAGAAAGAGCTGCAGGCTCCCATGCTGGCTTATTGGAACTAGACTGCATGTCAAATGGTAATTAGACACTGAAATAAACAAGACTTGGCATTAGGAAATGGCTGTACATTGATTTTCTTTTCACTTTTTATTTATTAAAATGCTATCGGGCAAGAGATAACCTTTCTTTGGTCAATATTTATTACTGATTTCCTACTTTTAACTGGGAATAGCAAGTACCTGCAAATGTGGATCAAGAGGCTGTCTTTCTGTAAGACTGCTCGTAGGTATTCTGTGCTATCGTATAATCTTTACCTTAATGCCCACAGTAATAATAGCTAGCATTCATTTAGCCCTTTAAGGTTTTCAAGGGGCAGCTAGAAGGCGCAATGGAAAAAGTGCTGGGTTTAGAGTCAGGAAGGGATATTAGGGATCATCTAATCCAACCCCTTCATTTTACAGGTGAGGATCTGAAGAATTTGAAAGGTTATGGGCAAAGCACAAGGTCATATGGTGGGTTTTTGGCAAAGCTAGGATGGGAATCTTGGTGTTCTGCGATTGCTTTTTCTGAATCTCCAGTTCAATGCAACACATTTCCTCATGGAACCAGGAAGTTTTAGTTGTTCAATAACTGCACAGAGGATAGCAAGAATGATGTTCACACAAATGTTTTAGAATTTGTTAGCTGAGATTTCACACTTAGAGTTGTACACAACCCACAGGCACTTGTGAAGCAAGAGGTGGTTAATTCAAATCCCAACCCTGGCAAACATCTGTTCTACTCCACATCATAAAATTAAAATGCAATAATCTTAACCTATACCTATTTACATCTGAGCACTTTGTTATCAGTTTTGTAATATAGGTTCTCTGCTAAATGATCTGGTTTGTAGATTACAGTATACCCACCATTAGCGCCAATACCATTAAACTGTTTTCTATCAATTAACTAGTCAATCTATTGCCTTCTAAAGCTATTTTCTAAAACGTAACAATCTCACCACACGATCGTAGGAAACTCCAGCCACCAGCTTCTGTTGTTCAGTGCTAATTTCTTTGAGCTTACTAAGAGAAATTGCCATTGACTGCTTTCATTAGGAAACTATTGACCCTTCTCTGCTGGAGCATCCTGAGAAGAAATTCACTAAATGCGCCCATATTTCATCTTTTGAATGTCAAGGTGCTATTGGCATGCTGAAAGATATGGTTTATTTAATCCAAAATTAAAATTTTATAGGCTACATTACCTAAAGCAAATTGCTTCATATATTTAAAGGAACAGCTGCTTTCTAAGTGTTTGGCAGCCTTGTAGTTGAGGCCTAAATTAGGCTAAACAATCAACAGAACAGCGAACATTCTGGCCTCCCCATGCTGATTCAGAGAAGCAGAGATTGGGGAAGAAAGAGAGAGGAGGAAGAGTAGAGACGAGAATGAAAGCATCCCCAAGCTCATCATGCCATTCCTGCCAGGAAAACGCAACTTTCAAATAGAAAACATCGATAGTTCTGACAAATGTCATATTGCTTCGAAGAGAATTCTTCTTCTTTCTCATCACATTTTAAACTCTACAGGGGAGAAAAACTCAAAGCAAATTTCAAATAGTAATTCCATGTTATTATAATTTGCCTAAATAATTTTTTTTAGAATTTAAAAAAAAATATTTATTTGGCTAGGCAATGGGGTTAAGTGACTTGCCCAGGGTCACACAGCTACTAAGTGTTATGTGTATGAGGCCAGATTTGAACTTAGGTCCTCCTGATTCCAGGGCCAGTGCTCTATCCACTGCACCACCTAGCTGTCCCTCTAAATAATTTTTAAAGGACAATTTTAACCTTTAACTACTAACTTCATTTGCAATATGGAAACATCTATTCATGTTCTTGTTGAAACTTTTCCAGAACACAGGGTGTCTCAAAAGCCTTAGTGAAGTTTTAAGCTCTTAAAGATTAATAATAGCTTAAAACTGCACTGAGACTTTTGGGCCATGTGTATAACCCAAGTAGTATGTAAGATTTTTCTTTTTTTAAGATTTGCAACTTTACATTAGATTTATGCCATACATGTTATAAGGATTTAAAATTATTTGGGAAGAAAAGAGAGGTGTCCAAGGCTGGGGAACCTGTGGCCTTGAGGGAACCTGTGGCCTTGAGGCCACCCATGGCCTTCTAGATCCTTGGGTGCGGCCTTTTGACTGAGTCCGAGTTTTACAGAACAAATCCTTTTATTAAGGGGATTTGTTCTGTGAAGTTTGGATTCAGTCAAAGGGCCACACTTGAGGACCTAGAGGACCACATGTGGCCTCGAGGCTGCCGGTTCCCCACCCCTGGTAGGCTGTTCCATTTGAATCATATATATATATGCATATATATGTAATATATATACACATACACATACACACACATATATGCATATGTATATGTATGGATGTATTAGGTCAAGAAAGCTTTAGTGATCATTAAAATATAAAATGTATATTACTTCAGCTAAAATCTTGAGTCTTTCTCCTAGTTATACCTTTTAATTTTCTCTCAACTTTCCTTACAACTGTCTTGTATTTTATTATTGTTGTTACAAAAACCTCTCACATCCCAGAAGAACCTTTACTCAAACCTGATAATCCTTCTTTCCTTTCACTGATGAGTTCCTTAGAAATGTAGGTTAATGCTTCTTGCTCACACTTTCTCAATACCCTGAATATCTTGTAATCTATTTTCTGTCCCTATCACTTTATTAAAATTGCTCTCTCAGAGGTCAAAAATAATATTTTTTTACTCATCGAATCCAATGGTTATTTCTTAATCACTCTTCTTGTGTTTGATGCTATGATCTATCTACTCTCTCACTCTTGACAGTCTTCCTTCTTTACCTTTACCATACTTGCCTGGACTTCTTTCTCTTTGATCATTCTGTCTCTAACTCCTAAACCCTAAATCCAGGTGTTATTTAGAGTTCTGTCCTTCTGTTGTTGTTTTCTTCTTGCTACTTTGCACTCTCCTTCCTTAGTCCTTTTCCATCTTCCTATGAAAATCTTGTCCACTTCTATGATTTCACATATCAATTCTACTTGAATAATTCCATAATTTGTATCTTATACTTTATCCTTTCCTTTGAACCATCACCCTGCATCTCTAACTACAGACTGGACTTTTCACCAAAATTCATATCAAGTCAAATTCAAATCAATTCATATTGAGTATTTATTAAATAGTTGTTATGTTGGAGGTACTGTGCTAAATGCTGAAGATACAAAGAAAAAAAAAGTACCTAGCCTGTAAGAGTTCAGCCTGCTGTAGGAGGCAGCCTGCAAACAGCTATCACAAGCTATATGTAGGATAAACTGAGAAAAAAATTAGAGAAAAGACACTACAATTAAGGAGTACTGGAAAAGGCTTCTTGTAGAATATGAGACTTTAGCTGAGATTTGAAGTAAGCCAGGGCAAGTCAGGAAGTCCAGAGGTAGAGAAGAGGAAAGAGTAAAATGACCAGTCAAGAGATAGAATTCCCTATACCAGAAAGAGACCAGTGTTGCTGGATTCTGGAGTATGTGGAGCAGGGAAGTAAGGTATAAGAGCAATGGAAAGGTAGGAAGGAGCCTGGTTATGGAGGGTTTTGAAAGTCAAACAGATCTGATATTTGATCCTGGACGTAATAGGGAGCCCCTGGAATTTCTTGAATAGGAGGGTGACAAGGTCAGACCTGTGCTTTAGGAAAATCAATTTGACAAGTGAAGGATGGATTGAAGGAGGTAGAGGCTTGAGGCAGGGAGATCAGGCACTAGACCAAGGTAATAGTTCAGACTGAGATGATAAGGGCCTATACCAAGGGGGTTACAGTGTCAGAGGGCAGAAGGGCCTAGATGAGAAATGTGATGCAGGTTGGAACAGCTGATTGGATATGGAGGGTTGGAGTGGGAGAGCTGATCTGTCGGCAACTCAAACTCCACGTCTCCAAACAAAGTAATAATCTGGCTTTCAAAATATCCTGTTGATGGCTTCCCTATTTCTATTAATAATATCATCATTCTCCCAGCCCCAGACCCAAAAACTCTGATAACATCTTTAATTTTCCCTCCTCCTTTGTCTCTCAGTCTAATAACTCACAAAATCTTAGGTAATCTTCCTTCACAGTCCCTCTTTTATCAGTTCTTTCCATTTTTATCCTCATGAATGAGATCTTAATTACCTATTTCCTACTGAAACTATTACAAAATCTTACTAATTGCCCTCCCTGACTATAATCCATCTCCCTTTCCATCTACATTGCACATGGCTGCCAAATCAATCTTTTTAATGGTTCTAAATATGATGCTCCAGGATCACAAACCTTCTGTGGCTCACCATTGCCATAACAATTAAACTGTTTCATATGGCATTCAAGATCCCCCACAGCCTCACCTACTTGTCCAGCCTGTTTTTTCACTAGTCCTCATCTGTCACTATATCTCTATGTAGGCTTCATTTTTCTCATCTGCAAAACAATAGCATTGGGGGCAGCTAGGTGGTGCAGTGGATAGAGCAGCGGCCCTGGATTCAGGGGGACCTGAGTTCAAATTCGGCCTCAGACACATAACACTTACTAGCTGGGTGACCCTGGGCAAGTCACTTAACCCCATTGCCTAGCCAAGAAAAACCCCAAAAAACAAAACAAGAGCGTTGGACTCTTGTATTAGGTTGAGTGTTTCTTGAAGAGAGGACCTGTATCTTATTCATGTATCTCTGTAGGTGCTTAATAAGTATTTGTTTGCTTGAATTATATATATACATACATATATATGTGTATATATATGTATGTATATATTCTATTTTGACTGTCCTGCAAACTTTCCTTGTTTCCTTTTCCAAATTAGATTTCTATTAGATGCTCCATTTTCGGCTACTCCATATGCGTTAAAATACATTAGATACATTGATCATGTTCAAGTTGATCATAAAATTTTCAATTTCCTTTTTGTCCATAGGATTAAAAAGTTCTAGTTCTAGATTTTGTTTTTTGGCTTTTTTTGTTCAAAAGAAAAAAAAAAACCACAATCTACCCCTGCAGTATGTCATCGGGCAATGAAGTGTAGAATTGGCCTACAGTTTCCCTATTTAAGAAGCACACTCCTTAATGTTGGAAGCTGTTAAAATTTAACTATTTTTATATATCAACATATGTTTATTGTATTGCTATGGGTACAAGGCCACATGCAGCTGTGCAAAATATACAGCTGGAGGAATAAATATTTTATGCTTTAGGCCAGTATTTTTCTTGTCTTTTAGGAAATAAATTATTTCTTTTTAAATTGTAAGAAATCTCATTTTATAATAAAACTATATACTGTTATTAAAAGAGCTATGCATAAGGAAGGATCTTGAAGTAGTCAGTGTATTCTGTATAGGAGTGTCAATAACTCTAATAAAGGGGCCTATGTATTGCTTTGAATAAAAGAATAATCTCCTTCTGGGAATATTAACAATTCATCTAATACAAATAGAGAAATGTTTTTATTTGATAGTCTTTATACTAATTTAACATCTTAAAAATTATTGTCAAAGCCAAACTTCTGACCCTACAGGGGTTTGTGACTTCATCTGTAGTTGGATTGTTGCAGATGGAAAATTACTGAAGCTGAGTAGATTCATCTGGTGGTCAACTGTTTGCCAGCCCTCCAGGATCGCCACTCTCAACTTCAGACATCAGTCACAAAGGCCCCTGTCAGCCCATCCCAGAAACACTCCCAACTTTCGAGAACCTGCCAGAGTTTATGCTACATTGACATCAAACACTTGATTTTAACAAGTATTTATTCAGCACCTACTGTGGGCCTTGGGCTGGGATAAAAATACAATCCAGATAGAATATAATATCACCTTTGAAAAACTTGGCATCATCTCAAAATCACAATGATAAATCAGGGCAATTTGTCAGGCCATGGATAGATACCTGTCAATGGTCCAAATGTGCATACATCACAGTTTCAGCCTTCTCTAATGAAAATGAAACCTCCTTCAAAATGAAAATAAAACTAGTGGGTGACAGTTGGAAATAATACCTGGAACCCATGTGGAGTTTCTTCATGATGCTGCTGGGTTATCTCCCTTTATTTATTTATTTTTTTCTTTTGGAGTTTTAGCTGAAGCTGGTAAAGCACTAATATTATTCTCTATTCAGGGGTGCCATACCTAATATCTAATATTAGTCACCATTTGTATAATAATAACAACTAAATCACTATTCTGTATAATTCAGGGAGTGCAATCAGCTCTCTGATTATACTTTGCAACAGAATAGCATTTAGGAAAAAACAGCAAGCTCTAGCAGAAATAGTGGGTAGGAAGGGCGATATTTAAAAAAAAAATCTTTAGAAAAACATGCTTTCCTATTTTGTGCCTGATAATGAGCTTTAGCCATTTATATCCCACTGCCACTGATAGACAGAGACCTGTCTAAGTTCACATTTGCTCTGCTAATTGAATGATCAATTATTAAAATAGATGGTTCTTGCTGCCATCCTCTATGAAAGCCTTGGTCAGGGCCCCAACTCCAGGAATATCAATTGTGTCGTCTTGTGGAACAAGAAGCAGGATAAAATCTAGACTGAGGACTGAAGATATTAACTGATCTGGTCCCATAAGGGGCTGCGGTTTGGTGAGCAGCTACTCACGCTGCTTTCGGGTCTCATGAATTCTGATCATATCCAAGAGACAGCTAATCTCACCTCATAATCTATTTTGCTGATTAATTCATTGGCAAGTACCACTGTGTTCCTGACAAACATGCACTTTGTTAGGTAATGGTTTTAATGATTGGTCTAAATGCATTTCTTCCCTGCTAGCCAAGGAAGACCTTCTCCCTGGGTTCTCTTAGCCTCCAGATGACTTTTTCAGGAGGGGGTTGGTGGGGGTGTGTGTATAGAAAAAAGGGGGCAATAGGGAATATGGGTACCAAGGGAAATCTCAGCTGACAGATGGCAGATGCATTCTGTATCTAGGCACTGCATTTAGATGGGCTAATAGTAGCTGAAGGTCATTCTGAGGATTCGCTCCTTCTAAGGTAAAATGACTTTCAGCAAAGCACAGCCTTCATGGTGCATGCTTCTGTGAGCAAATATCTGCCCACCTTAATGATAATCTTCGGAGGGAAGCTTCTCAAGGAAGCTTGCATTAAGTAAACAACTCTTGCCAATTGGTACTACATCCACAACTGCCATTATAGCAATTACAATGGTGGAGTGCAAGATCACAGCACCCAAAACATTTCCCTTCTGCTGTTACTTGGGCCTAGATCAGTGAAAAAGTCATGTGGCCAAGATCCTTTGGAAGTATGCAAAGAGGTGTTGTAATGGCATACACTTCCCAGTTGTGAAAATTAATTACAGACTTGTGAATGTTCATTAGAAAATGAAAACAATTTAATTGGGAATTTTGCAGGAATAAATCACTGTAACACAATGTAAGGTGGCTATACCTAATATTGGGTGTTTAAATACACACACACACACACACACATACATATACATACATATATATATGTATATATATATGATATAATGTTTGTAGTGTAAGCTTTGAAGCAAGAAGGAAAGGACTTACTGTAGCTCTTTGACTTCATTAGATGTTTAGGTTCACACCTTCCTAAAGATGCAAAGAAGAAGCCCAAATGCAAAGTGAAATAAATTCTCCAATAAGAATTTGGATGAAAATATTTGTGTGTGGGTTTACTTCCTTGAAGGATAGAACATTTGTTAAACAAAACAATTTCCTTTCAAGAGACCTTTGTTAATGCTTTGATGGATCTGTGGGTTCACTGATGTGGGTTTGTCTTTCCTCTTTTACTGCATATCTTAACCAATCCAACTTTTCTTGTCTTATGTGATTCTTGTCTGTATTCTCATTTAGATGCTCCTAAGAGTACTTACCCAATATGCTAGAGCCTTTTGCTAGGTCTTTTTATGTTTGGGTGTTTCAACTGTAACCCATGAAATATGCATCTGTCTCATCTCTAATTCTTACCACATGACCAGCTTTCCTCTTTTTCCAATCCTCTATTTCCAGGTTAAATCTATTATTGAGAGGTCAACACTGAAAAAAAAAATGATGCAGTGTACTTATGCCCTGCATCAACAAGCATTTATAAAGCACTACTATGTACCAAGAATTGCACTGGGAGCCAGAGATAGAAAGACAAAAATGAAAGGCATCTACCCTCAGTGAATTTACATTCTATTAGCGAAAACTGTGGGTGTTTGTGTATATGTGTGTGTACACTTATTTTGTTGTTGTTCAGTCATTTTCCAGTCACGTCCAACTCTTCATGACCCTATTTGAGATTTTGTTGGCAAAGGTCCTGGAGTGGTTTGCTATTTCCTTCTCCATCTTATTTTGTAGATGAGCAAACTGAGGTAAACAGGGTTAAGTGACTTGCCCAAGGTCACACAGCTAGTAAGTGTATGAGGTCAGATTTGAACTCAGAAAGATGAGTCTTCTTGACTCCAGACCTGGCACATTATCCTCTGTGTCACCTAGCTGCCCTTTACACTTATAAGTATACATAAAATCTTGAAAAACCAAATACAGCATGGTAGCTGTGGGAATCAGAAAGACCTTGTATAGAAAATGATGTTTAAGTTGAGTTTCTCTGACTCTCCATTTCTCTTTGGGTCACTCAGTTTTTATTACTCAGAGACTGGTGTTCAAAGAGTCACAGGATTTCAAGGTTTTGTTGCCTCCAGCATGCATTTCCTTAGCATGTACTTGGTCTAGTCCAGTTGTTTACATGATTATATCTCTTTCTTTTCTTTTCTTTTTTTTTTTTGGCTACGCAACAGGGTTAAGTGACATGCCCAGGGTCACACAGCTTCTAAGTGTTATGTGTCTGAGGCTGGATTTGAACTCAGGTCCTCCTGAATCCAGGGTTGGTGCTCTATCCACTGCGCCACCTAGCTGCCCCTATGATTACATCTTCTTAAGCGTCATTTCAGTTTCCTTTTTTAAGTACTGGAGGTGGGATGGGGAGGATTGAGGCATTCGGGTCAAATGTGGTAGTTCTTCTACCACTGAAGATGAAAATAGATTACAGCATTATGGAACTTTGAAAAATTTGGGTTTTTTGGTCCCCCATCAGATTCATTTATAAGTATTATTGGCATGAAGTATCTCAGGTGGATCTCAAGCCATGTTTTTGTAGAGTTGTTTTTTGCTCTCAGCATTTCACAATTTTATGAGGTGAGACTGCCTGCAAACTTCTGTTATCCTTCTCTGTAGCATTTTTACAAATGAGTTTGTTTTCTAATCTGCTATTGACCTTGGCTTACATGTTTCTTAGCTTGGCAAGGAGACAAAATATTTCCTGGTGAAGGCAGGATCTAGGGTATTTTGACTCAATAAATACTTTTCCATTGCATTTCCATTCCATTCTTTGTTTTGGTGGTAACTATATTGCTTCAATTTAAGAGGACGTAGTCAATAGTTCTGTCTTTTTCCATTTTGTGTTTTTGGCCATGATTGGATCATTTGAAGAGGTTAGATTGATGCAATTTTAACAGGTCACAGGACTTTTTTCCTCTTTAGCCCTCTTTCTAACTTGATTTTTTGACCTTCGCTATAATTAAAGAATTCGTTTGACTATGCACAAAGCTGATTCTGACATCACTCCTCCAGCAAAAGTATCTAAAACTTTATATTAAGATCTTCATTTATGAATGAAAAATGATTTGGAATAGCTAAAACTTACGTTAAAAAGTACCTTTAATTTTGATTACTGATAAAAACAAATGTAGGACTTTTTAATTCTCCTATAAGGGGTAACTAGGTGGCTCAGTTTATAAAGCACCAGCCCTGGAGTCAGGAGGATCTGAGTTCAAATCTGCCCTCAGACACTTACTGGCTGTGTGAACCTGAACAAGTCACTTAACCCTGTTTGCCTCAGTTTCCTCATCTGTTGAATGAGCTGAAGAAGGAAATGGCAAACCACTCCAGTGTCTTTACCCAGAAAACCCCAAATTAGGTCACAAAGAGTCATATACAACTGACACAACTCAACAACAACAAAATATACATATATACATCTCTCTATATAAATAAATATTTGTATATATACACACATACAACATTTTCCCCCTGCTTCCTCTAGGGATGAGAAACATGAAAATAATCTTTTTTCATTGACTGACTGATTGTAGTTCTTTTCTTTTTTTCTAGAACATGAATACCTGCTTGTTTTGAGCTGGAGTGATGATATAGTGAAAGACATAATTCAGGGAAGAAGAGTAGGAAAGTGGGAAGATGACAAGAAAACTACAGAAATAAGAAGTGGAAGGAAGATAAAGAATCCAATTATTCAATGATCAACTACAGACTAAGAACTCCTCTCCAGGCAAAAAGCCTTGAAGTTCATTTAAACCTTAATGAACTTTACATTTCAAATCATATCTAGTGAAAGCAATGATCAGGTTACACAGCTAAATCCATAAGCATTGATTTTGCCCTAGTCATAGATGCATGCATTTGAACTATTGGAAAACTGCTAAAATAATGTTGTATTATATAGTGAATGGCATGTTCGGTTTTTTTTATATATATTCTTACTTATAGCAGAATGTAAACATCTTTAGAGTGTATAGAGATTTTTTACAGAGATATCTTTGTCCACTCTTCATTTCTACCATCTAATAGTTTTCTAGAAGGCCTTCCTATTCCCTGAACAGAGTACTCTGCTTTCTAAAAATCACAGCACACATGTGCAAGCTTTCAAAGGGTTTTATGAAGAATCCCCTATGGGATTCTGGAAAGCTTGCCTTCCGGTTAGAGAAAGCAGAAGGGCTAAAATAGGCTATTACTTTCAGTGAAAGATTTACCCCATTCCTCATGGAATCTGGGATTTAGTTTCACATGACTGATGAGAAGTGAAGTTAGTCTAGGGATAGATAAGTGCTCAACAGATAGCTGAACAACAACAATGTTTCTTAGTTACAATGAGGTGTCTCTAGGAACATAGGCTCTTGGGAAATGGAGGTGAAGAGATGTCATCATTTCACGTAGATTTGGTTCTTTCTTACATGTGACTTCTGGGGCATCTTTGCTGGATTGGGTCAGCAGCTGTGATAACAGCTATAAATAGATGCTTAGACTTGTCTTTTTCTGATGTAAAAATGATATGTGTTTTGGTATATTTCTCCAATTTATTCACTATACTACTCTTTCAATAGGATGCTGCTGAGAGTATGGAACTTAATGGTTCTGTTTTGAAAATATGTTTATGTTACTGACTTTATTCTAATGTCTTTAGTCATGAAATACTGCCAGATGTTTCTGGGGGCTCATTTTATTGGAAAAGTGATCATAAAAGGTTTTATGCCCACTTTCTATGATTCTGTGAATGCATTCTCTAATTTTTAAGATAGTTGTAATTTTAAATCTTCTTTCATACCTGGTATATGTATTTTAAATAATAAAATTTTAGTCCGTTTTGAACATGGTTTGTTAAAAAGAAAAAATAAAACAAAAATAATTTACATGTTTTGGCATATTCAAATAGCAGAATTTAGAAGAAAGTTTAAATACAAAGAATCATTATGATTGTCAATTACTGTTTCTCCTTATGTTTGGTGACTTCAGTTTTTATTGAATAACCGTTTTAGATCAAAGTCCTTCAGCATGAATGTCAACAGATCTGGGAATTAAATCTCCAGAATTGTAGCAATACAGTCCTCTTACTACTATTTTTATGTGTGACAAACAAGTCTCTCTTGTGAATATCCTGTAGTCAAGCCACACAATTTATTCAGAACTCATTAAATTATCATCTCTAATTTTTATGATTAAGCATTTAGCTTCAGCTATTGCATGTAGCTAATAGCACTGGGCCCAGTTTAATTAACTTAACCTCATTAAAGAAACTATCTCTCTCTGAGGGACCATGTGACAAGAACGATGTAAAAGTTCATATTTTCCTCCTTCCAAAAATGATCACACCAATCGAAATGCCTGATTTTAATGCTGAGCTATGGAATAGATGATTCCCATTAAACCACGTTTGTGTGGTCCTAAGGGGGAGACAGCATCACATTCCTGGGCTGTAAGGTTTTTGTTCCAATGCCCAACACCATTACTGTTTATGAGTATAATCTTAAATGAGCACTTTAACAATCTTTAAAAATTTTAATATACCATTGTTAGACATCAACTGATGAAGGAAAAAACTATACTTTTTTGGGATATAGGGATAACATAGATGACTTGTTCCAGGGTATGATTGTTGATCATTATTGAATATACAACTCCAAAAAAGTCACTTTGGAGAATAACATTATAGCCCTAGATGTGTTGACTAGCTATTTCTGTGGAATTATTTATGAAGATGCTGAATCACATCCTAGTCAGAACACATCTACTGTGATAGAGAAATGTGTGTGGAGAGTATGCTACTGAGAGAAAATGGACATTTCAAGAATCACTGTTCTCACTTGATTCTCTGAATTCATGATTTCAAGATCATGTTTTTATAAAAAGAAGTGCCTATATGGATTTTTCAAATAGAAATGAAAGCAAACCAAAATAAAACCAATTCTACTAATTAAGTGAAAGAACAATACTGAGATCCTTGGCGGGGGTAGGTTAAGTGACAGGAGGGCAAGGTAGTGGGCAGAAGTAAAGTAGAGGAGTCAGGAGTCAGGAAATAGATGCACAAACACAAAAACAAAGATCAGGAGTAGAATTTGTTAGGGAAAGTACATGTGTATGTATGTATGTGTGTATGTATGTAAATATGTATATGTATGTATCTATATCTATATCTATATCTATATCTATTTCCATACCTATATCTATATCCATATCTATATCTATATCTATATCTATATCTATATCTATACATCTTCCTGCAGTGTGCTTAGTTAGCAAAGGAAAGAGTGTGGTACAATGGAAAAAAAAGCATTAGCTTTGGAATCAATGGACATGAGTTTGAATTCTCTACCTTTGTTGTAACTTTGTGCAAGTCTTTTTATCTCCCTGGGACTCCTCTGTAAACTATGAGAGTTGGCTCAGATGATCTCTGAAGCCCTTTTAGTTCTAGAATTGGAATCTTGCAGAGGAGTCCCAGCTCCCTCTCACTTGGAATCTGCTGAGGCAAAAAGTAAAATGAACTTATTTTTAATGCACAGGTTTTCTACTTAATAAAGCCATCCTGTCATTGCAGTGTGTGTTTATATAAATTAATCTTTAACTTTTATTATAGAAAGTCATCAGATTCTCTGATTGCACTGTGGTTGTCAGTGTGCAATGGCACATACAAGTGAGTGAATAAACAAGGAGAAATTCTCTGTCTTTGTGCCACGTAGCACTTGACCATGTTGTCTGGTGCCAATCAGCTTTACCCTTGGGATTTCAGGTGAGCACATTTCACTCTACTGGTAGCTTTCTGACAGAATCAGCTACTCTCGAGATCACACTCAAATAAATAAAAAGTATGGAGGCAAGAGCCTTCCCAGAACTCTGAGATTGCATGCAGCATGTGGACATATGAACAATAGCTTCTTTCCACTGAGGAATGTTTTCCTGTTTCTCCAAACAGCCCATCATTGCAGATTGTATCTATCTCTAAACATAACTCATGGTATGATTTCAGTATGAGGAATTCTTACAATTCTTAGATTTGTGTCTTGGAGGATAAAAACCTTGGGATCTTAAGTTGAGATAAAACCGTTGAGATTTAAAGTTCCTGAGACCCAAATCCAAGGCCTTAGGGAAATGTGAGATGAGGAGCAATTGGTACATTTCTCAGTCAAAATGAATATATGTAAGTACATGTGAAATAAAGAATAAGATAAAATTTAATTCAGATGGACCAGCTGTCCTTATGGTCAGAATGAACTCCTCTCTTTTGCTAGACAGACACCAGCTAGAAGGTAAAATCAAATGATAGAGTTAGTGTCATTTTAAACGTTGCTCATGCCTATTTGTTTAAAAAAATTATTTAATCTACGTCCAGATGCTTGGAAGTAGGGTCATGTGATCTGTGAACAATCAATCAACCAATTAATCATAAAGCATTTTTTTATCTTCCAGGCACTATATCATACGCTAGGGATACAGAGACAAAAGACACTCCCTTACCTACATTTGAGAATCTTATGTTTTACTGTAACAAAAATCTAGTCAATGCCACTACTATCTCTTCTACTTAACATTAAATAAGTACCCAGAATGCAAATGACATAGTTCTAGGTGCTATGTATCTTATCTATTTTGGGTCAGTTTCATTATAGGCAAATGTATAGATTTATTGTGGTGGCAAATATAAACAGAAAATTTATGTTGAAAATATGAAATGTTCATGTCAAATATAACATACATGGTACTAGATTAGGTGGTTCAAAAGATTTAAACATGTAAATCTACACAGAAGACAAACTAGGTTGTATGTACTGCATTGCATGACATGGTGGTATATAGTTTGGTTACCTGGAGATTAACTTGGAACTAAATTACAGAGGACTAAGAAGGCCTCAGATTGGTAACAGAGAGGAGACGAGAATTTCTGTCGCCATTTCTCCATATGAGCTTTCTAAACTATGCGAACTGACATGCTCAATCACTTTATACTTCATTTTGGCTGTTCACAAGTGGTATGAATGAACCAAACCCTGATTAACCAGGTGTCTAATTAGCCTTTTTAGAGTGCTTCCATATGGGAAGAAAAGTTGAGTTTTAGTCTCCTCATCAGCTTTTCTCGTCTTTTTAAAGTAAGCACAAGAGCCCCCTCTTACATTTGTGTTATGGTTCAGGTACCCTGTTCATTCCTCCTTAAGCCTCACTGCTCATTGGGCTACTTAGCATATTGAGGCCTTTTCAGAACTTAGAACAAATCCTGATCATATTCATTAACCTTTTAGCTTACTTATAAACCAAAACAGCTACCTGATGCATAAAGAAGGAACTTGGGAACCACAGGGTTCTTGTTTCCTTCTTTGGACAAGCATCCCAAATGGAGTCTTCAGAAAGAGTGCTACCAAAGAGTCCCTCCATCAGCGATGGGATAATGGCCTCTCACGTATTTGATCGGGAAATGATTCTGCTATTTAGCCACGGCTTTGTCAATGCTTGGCTGAATGTAAAACGAAGTGAACTGCTTCCCCAGGGTGCACTGCTCTTGATGAGTTAGCTGTCAAATGCTCCATTGTCCAAATTACACTGCGAGTGCAGATTTCCTGCTAGGAAACAATTTACTGCAGCTCTGGGCTATCAGTCTTGTGGGCTGTGTTGGTTTTCAGGTATCAAAAGCTGATTAACTTGCTGGAGATATACAACACTTCTCACTGTTGCTCTCTCCAACATGTCATTCAATGCACTGTCTGCAGGATGTGATAATGGGAGGACTGACTATGTACTTAGTGTCTCCATGTTTTCCCCATGTTTTTGTTTTCCTTTAATAATAGAGAGACAGAAGAGCATCTGGTGGATGGAGAGCCACCCTTCGAAACAAGGTGACTGGGTTCCATTCTATTATCTCGCATAGTCTAGCTACGTGACCGGGACAAGTCGTTGCCTCTTTGCTTGAGAAAACTTTCCAAGAGCATAAGCTGCAGAGCAATTATGATCCTGGGGTCACCTGAGAACCTCTGACACTTAAGAAATCACAGATCTAGACCACAAAAACAATGATTCTGATGTATTTATATTTACAGCCACTTCACATGTACTTTATATTGTTAGGAAGGGAAACATTCCAAGTAATTATATCTTTAAGTTTATTTCTGCCCAAGAATCAATGTGAGATGACAAATGAATTTCTTCTTTTCCAGATTTGTCATCACTTTTAAGTGCTTTGAAATCTCTAGAAATTTTAGTCTCTGGGTAATATCAGCCTCATTTACCATGCTGTTAATTTAGTATAATTTAGTTAATTTATTATAAGCTGTCTACTTATCTGACAACCTTTATGCAAAATACTACCAAAATATTGGCTAACAACTTTAAGCATATTTTTCAAGCTCTAAACCATCAATTTGGAAAAAGAAAGACCAGGATGTTAATTTCGTTTTACATATTAGGTGACTACAACATTACACTACTAACGTTCCATACTTTGGTTTTACAATTTCATTACGGACAAATTTGTTATTTGTGTCTTTATTTCCTTTTCACGTGACCACAAAGAGTCAATGTGTCATGGCATAGAGGATAGAGACTTGGCCTCAGAATCAGGCTAAATGGGATTTGTGTGTCTATGACATATCTGCATTGGCAGAGGTAGATTTCTTACGGTGGAACTCCCTGTGCAAAGAAAATCACAAGTCTGAGTAAAAATAGAAAAATGAATGACAAAAAGTGGACCATGGGCCTACATCTGTCATCAGGAAGAATCTCTGGATATTTAAATTGCCTAAGCACTCGCATGTTCACTGCATTAGCAAAGTATTGTCCCCGTCACATCCTTCTTCACCCTCCAATAAGATCTGCAGGCTTCCTGTTCGAGCGCTCAGTTGCATCCCTTGCTTTTTTTTTTTTTTTTAAAGGATGAAATAGAGTCCCAGTGAATTACTCAAGTCAGAGCATTTGGGAGTAGCATTACTTCAGGCCACAAGGGTGCTATTTAATAAATGAATGCTATGGCATATGACTTACTTCATGGGAGTAAGTAATGTATGGTATGTGATTCAATTAATAATAAATCTTCATACATATACACATACACATATCTTCAAGCCAAATTTACTTTATAGAATTTTAGTTGGTCTATAAATGTATCATGATATAAACCATGGATATAGGCACTTCTTTTATTTTACAGATTAGGACACTGAGGCACAAAAAAGAAAATTTTAAAATTTTCTTTGTCTCTACTCACAAAGTATGCTTGTGGCATAGTTAAGGAGAGAAGTGATTTTTTTGACAAACTTGCTAAGTTCTCTGTCTACTCTGAATTTCTCCTCTTCTATCAACTATCTTTAACTCTTTCCCCCCACATTTATTTATTTTATTTTGATTTATGGAATAAAATAAGCATTTCCATAACATAGTGTATTAAAAATGATTGTACATGAAACTACAAATCTATTATGTACAACTTGATATTCCTTTTAAATACATAAAAAAGTTATAATGTAGATTTCTTTTTTCCTTCCTTTCCCTCCCTTGCTCTAGAGATGTCTACTGTTAGACACAAATAAGTACATATGTGTGTGTGTGTAAAATTATTCTATACATACTTCTATTTATCAGTTCTTTCTCTGGATACAGATAGCATCTTTCTTCACATGTTCTTTACAGTTAATTTGGATATTTGTAATAGTCAAAATGACTTATTCACACAAAGTTGTTCTTAAAACACTACCTTTATTAATGTATACAATGTTCTCTTCCCCTACCAATTACTTAATTTGATTTTATCATAATATCAAATTCATGTACATCATAGTCCATGTCACTAGAATCTCCACTTTATTTTACATATGTCCTGAAAATGTATTACTAAACACTGGTCAATATCCCTTGATTCTCTCCTGCTGGATAAGATAATTATACTGCTTATGGTATAAGTATTTTTGGTTACTGTTTTCGGAAAAGTAGAAAAGAATAAAAAAACTGCAGAATTTAATTTTGTTTTTGTAAAATATGCTTTTTATATTTGTTTTTATCATTAAGAAGCATAGCAGGGAATGCCAATGTTCCTTCATAGAACACTAGATCCACAGTCAAAACAAGAATACGTCCTCTTGCGTCTGATGATTAAAAGGGTTAAAATACTTCATGACTCTCTCATACGTTCATCTAATATAAAAGACTAAATCAAGGGGCCAAAACACCGCCAGCTGGAATGCTATCACCTTTATTCTGCCAAATAGTACATCCATTAGACAAGTGCTTAATAATAATTCAACAACTATTTAATAAAAAGGCTACTTTTGGCAGATGCTTCTGGCTCTTACCAATTCTTAAATATGGGCATACTCCAAGGTTTAATTTTTAGACCTTTACCCTTCTCTCTTCCCAGTCTCTCCTCTATCAATCTCATTGTCTCTCATGTCTTGCACACTTTTCTATAGAACGAAGATTCCTGAACTCTATCTCTAACTCTGTCTGTTTTCCTACTGTCACTGGTACCATTATTCTCTCAGTTACCTAAATTTGAAACCTTAGAGTTTTCTTCAACTCCCCCCTCTCTCTTCCTGTCCTCTACCCCTATTTAATGAATCCATAAGTTCTACTGATATTTCACCTACCTTCCTTTCTAATGTTTCTTGCATCTGTCCTTTTCTTTCCATTACCATTGCTATCATTGTAGTGAAAGGCCATTGGCATCCCCTGCTAAGTTTCATAACATGGATTATTTTGATTGTCTTTTATTTAACCCATTTTCTCTCTGTCACTACTCTCTCTCCATTTTGATCTATTCTACCTACAGCTGCCAGATTAATATTCTAAAAATATTTTTGTCAATACTTCTGTCTTAGAAATCCCTTGCTCAAAAACAATTAAGTTCTTTTCCTTCTTTCTTTCCTTCCTTCTTCCCTGATGCTTCTTGTGCTCTCTTCCAGATCTAAAAATAAGCTTATGAATATGCTCATAATATAAGGTAAACATTCTTTTAAAAAACATTGACATTTAAAAGAATTTTCAGATGTTCACCTTTTAACATTATGTGGTATTCTTCTCTTTTTATCCTTGAATTTAATGATGGTGCTTTTAAGAAGAGATTAATCTTAACCCCAATATACTTCTGAAAAGAATCACATTTTTAATTTTGCTCTTCTTACTGAACCACGAAATCCAATCTATTTTCTATAAGTTAAGAAAAAAAGTTTTTCAGAAGTTTTCTCTGCTTGCCTATCTCATAGAAACCCAGTATTAATAATTTTGAAAACAAGGACTAATCTATACCAAAACCCATTTTTATCCAGTGCTGACTTAGCCTTGAATCTTACCAGCCAACATATACATATATATGTGTGTATATGTATTTGTATATATGTATATGTGTATATGTATGTTTGTGTATGCATGTATATATGTATACACACACACACACACACACACACATATATATATACATACAAATATACACATATATACACACACACATATTCCCTAAAAAGCTCCCAACCTAGCCAAATGAATTGAAATGCTTTGTTGCCTATGGCTTGAAGGTCAGGTAGGTGTGGCCTTTCAGGTTGACAGATCTCTCACTAATTTTTTTTTTCACTCAATTCCTGACTTCTAGTTTGGACATCACTGAAATTTCTTAACTAGGTGATTGCCTTCTCTCAGAAAGTCCTTGTCCAGGATTAGAAGGCAGTTAGGCAGCTAAGTAAAACCCCCAACAATTCTCTTCCAAAGATGGATAGCACTGTGTTTTTTTTTTCCTAGTGAAACATATATCATCCTCAATGAGGAGGTAGATTTGCTCTTATACTGAAAACTATCTAGCAAAGATGATATATTCATCTGTAAACACCATAAACATTATATTTGGCACATTAATAAAGAGAATACAGAAAAGGATGCTGAGAATTAGATGCCTGGGCAGTAGGAAGGATGATGTAAATTAAAAAAAAATACTCACCAACAATGATAATAATAGCTCAGAAAAATAATACAATAATTTACCAAGCTGTTGTTATACAAAACTAGCAACTTTATAACATTGTACTTTATAAACATGTACTTTCCAACATTCATCACTGCTCCAATCCTCAGAAAATAAAATCATACCTTGATTAAAAGTTTGATCAGTTATTCATTTTAACATTTTAGAGAGTTTGCTTATAAAGTCTTGTTTTAAAAATGGATTCAGAATAACCATTCTGGAAGGAGTAGGAGAAGTAAGATTCTCATTACTAAGTTCAGACGACCAGTTCTCTGTATTTTTTTTTGGCATTGGACAGTTAATGAGTTCTGAATACTCTTAGTGAGGCACAGTCGTTAGGAGAATCATATCCATCTATCTCCTCTTTTACATTTATTTAGAGGGAACTTCAGTTCCTTTGTCATTTCAACTTGAAAATGATTTTCTTCCACTTTTCAAGCAATTCTCAAGAATGGCAATAGTCTTAAGACCTAAAGAATGTTAATAGTTGTGACGAGTAAAGTCTGAAATAACTGAGGGGAAAAGTTGAAACTTCTGAGCATATAGATTTATTAAGCAATGCATATCAATTGCATAACAAATCAAGACCAGGCTTCCTCAGCTTAGCAATGAACTCTGAATACAGGGGGAGACAGATTTTTATGAATTAAAAGAAAACAATTAACAGGATATAAACCAGGATAAAATCCACATGAGGAATATGGCATCATTCTATATTTTGTATTCGTTACCAAAAAAAAAAACCCAACTTTATTTCAAAAAGGCAGAGTAGCCAAGAAGTTAAGGTACTCCTGTTAAAAATTAGTAAGACCTTGCTTCAAATCCTCCCTCTGATGAAATGACAAAGTCACTCTATCTCTCGCAACCTCAGTTTCCTCACCTGTGAAATGGGGATAATAACACCTGCTCTACTCTGCTCAAACGGTTGTTGCCAGGTTCACATGAGATATTCAATATAGAGCACGTTGGGAACTTTAAAGTGCTATGTAGATGTGAGTAGTTATTAGTAGTAGTAGTCTTAACATCAGGTGTATTTCCTTACAAAAACATGTTTAGAATATCCCAAAATAGCCAGAGTCAAGAAGCAGATAAGGTGAAACAGGTGGATTCATGTTTTTCCTTTATCTCTCCTAAGTGCATGAGATATGAGAAGGTCTGTCTGTGGAAGACGTTTTATTTTAAAATCATATTCTTAGAACTTATAAAGTCTTGGGAAATTGGTTGATTAGATGAAATGAGGATTTTTGTTCCTTATCTTTTCACAATGTGCAAAAATGCATAGGCTGAAAAATGACAGCATTTCGGTTGGCTTGAAAATAGCCCATTTGATGATCTTTCGAGCTTCCTTATGTCAAAAATTAATAAAGTAGGCATTTACTAGCTAAAGCTATCTGACCCTAATCTCTATAGTTGCTATTGAAAATAGAAACCATCATCCCAATCCATTTCTAAGTCATCACAAAAGGGATAAAATGCAGCAAATATAAAAACCAGGAAATGAATATGGGACTTCTAGGAATGTTTAATTTTGCAATGTTTCTGCTATCTCTTAGTGGGTTAAAACAGGACTGCAAAAGTCTCATTTCACCGTAAAAAAAATCAAGCAACCAAATCTTTATTATCAGAAGCCAAAATTTGAGAAACAAATGTCTAGGACAAAATATTGTGTTAACTTTGGGGACGATACCCTGACTTTAAGCCAAAACCAAATAAATACAACCAATATATGATGTGACAAACTTGAAGAGACATTGAGTCAAAAGAAAAAGAGAGAGAGACATTGAGTTCAGTTGCTATTCTTCTCCTACCCATTCTCTGTCTTGTGGACATCATGAACTGGCTGTTCCATAGACATCTCAAACTCAACATGCCTGAAGACTGACCCCGTTATCATTACCTCCAACCTCCAAACTTTTCCCTCTTTTACTGTTGAGCATACCACCACCCTCCAAGTCATCAGGTAGTAGGCACGTAGTAAGAGTTAACTGACCGACAGACTTGCCTATGTGATGCTAAGCGACTTAGGGTAGGTTTCTGTTTTCTTGTCCATAAAATTATCCCTTTGGATCAGGTTATCTCAAGGTGCTTTAATATCTCAAATAACATGATTCTAAATTAACTCTAAGTGAATGGTGTCTATTCCCTAGTATTTTGTAGTTCTGAAAACACTTTCGAGTGTTACTTTATTCTAAATTACACCAACTGTGTGAAGCAGGTAGGGAAAGAATTATTATACCCATTGTACATATGATATTCAGAGAAGTTAGTTGACTTGCCTAAGATCATATAATTAGCAAGGTAAAACCAAAGTCTTCTGACTCATACTTCAATACTATTTCTCTTTTCATTATTCAGATACTTATTTGCATTGAATTTCTCCCTTTACTGAATTGATTTTATTTTCCCTTGTCAACTTTATGTTCTTGTTTATTTCCAAGTCAATCTCATAATTTCATTAGTAAATTCTTTGAGAACAGGAAACATATAATTTAATATGTTTGGCACTACTTATAGCCTAGTCTGTAGGTAGTATCATGATGTGTCAACTTAATATGGATTTGATGATTACAATTCTTTTAATTTTATTAAATAATATTACTCCTTGCATTCAATGAGACTACTTCGGTCATTGAGGAAGCATTTTTGAAGACTAAGAAAAATTTAAAAATCTTCTAAAAAAGCCTAGAAGATAATGAAAGTAGCTCATTATTTAGATTCTAAGAATGACAACAGTTAATACTTTGAAGCAACATTAGTGTATAATAATAACGAATATTTACATAGCACTTTAAAGTTTCTCAAAAGCTTTACATGTTAGACCTATTTACACTGTCTCTTTTTTTTGACAATAACTGTGTACCCTTGAGATCCTTGAGGTAAGGGACTACAATTTTTTGTCTTTTTTTATCCTATTGCTTGGCGCAGTTCCTAGTGCATAGTAGGGGTTTAACAAGTACTTATTGATTGATAAGGACATGTCTTCATAGGCATCATAAATTATAGAATTGAGACAACTGGTAATTAATGTTTTAAACCAGTTAAAGAACACTCAATCTTTTCTTTTGATCCATTGACCTGAATTGCGAAACAAATAAATGAAACATGAATTATCTGAATATTTGTGTTCTAATTTCCTGTGGAGATTTGACCATACAGGTCATTTTGCAACAATTCAAAAGTAGGAATTAAAAAGAAGGAAACTGATAAAAAGAATTTCTAGAGTTTGAAAGGTTATTTTGTCCAGGAGGATATACATATAAATGAATGGACCTAGAGGATGAGGTTTGCATTAATTTGGCAGTTAGAATTCAAATAAAATACCTCTAAGAAATCAAGAAATAGGATATATATTTCTACGCAGATTTTCAAGGAAATTCCAAGAGAGTACAAATGTGTACTTTTGTTCACATAAATGTGTCCTTTAGCTTGGAAACAAAAGAAATAGCTAGAAATAGAAGGAATACCTGCCCTAAGGAAAACACAATGTGTCCTTTGGATAAGATATATGTTGGTTTTCTTCTAGTGTATGTCACATCATGATAAAGGGTTCAGAATGTGAGTAACATCAAAGTGGTCCTGGGGATGAGGGAAGATTTAGTGACTTAGAAAGTAAATACAATTCATGCTTGCTGGCTAGACATTTTTTTTTTGAGGTTGATTCCAAATAAGTACAAGACTAGGGGATAAAAGTGAAGAATCACTATGGTTAAATTGGCTTGTGGTCCCCCAAATTGGATTTCTATGAAACAATCTATAGTTTAGTAACTGAATTAAACTTAAGTGCTGATTGTATGCCAAAGAGGAAAATACACAACAGCAAAATTAAAAAAATATCCATCATTGACGTGTTTATGATTTATTACTGTGTTAAAGGTAAATGAGACCAGTTATCTACCTTTGTAACAAAGATTCTCAACCTCATACAGAACTAGTTAGTTGGTCTTATATTTTATTTCACTTTAAATGACTTCAATATTAGAATCATCCCCAAACTCTGCTCATGTACAGGGACAGTCAGAAATTATGACTTAAATTAAGGCACAAGGGCAGCTAGGTGATGCAGTGGATAAACCATAGGGACTGTAGTCAGAAAGACCTGAGTTCAAATCTGGCCTCAGACACTTACTAGCTGTGTGACCTTGGGCAAGTCACTTAACCCTGTTTGCCTCAGTTTCCCCATCTGTAAAATGAGCTGGAGAAAACAGTGGCAAACCACTCTGGTATCTTTGCCAACAAAACCCCAAATGGGGTCATGAGGAATCAGGCATGACTGAAAGGACTGAACAACAAAAGCACAAAAGTGTAAGGAGTTCATTCTTGGAGACTTGAATTGCTTGTGCAAAGGGTACAGAATAAATGATAACAATGCTAATAATAATAGCTAAAATTACAGAGGCTTTAAAGTTTATCAAATACTCCATAAATCTTATTTCATTTGATTTTCACAACAACCCTACAAGGGAGGTGTTATACCCATTATAAAGATGAGGAATCTCATGCTGAGAGAAATGAGATGATTTTTCTCATGCTGCACAGCTAGCAAGCATCTGAAGAAGGTTTGTAACCACGATCTTTCTGTCTGCAAGTGCAGGATGAATCTTGGACCCTTGTAATAGATGGAAGACTCTGTCTTAAAAGGAGAAATCATGAAAGATCTAGCAACCTTCAGTGGAAAGAAACCCAATGATGTAAATTCATTAGTTGTAGAGTGAGTACAAAAGCCAAGGAAATAGCTTACTTGTAAGATCTTTGTCAACTTCTGCTAGCGGTTATAAAGTATAGTATCAATTCTTCCCATCTTAACCAGCCAGTCATTTTTTCCTATGTTACAAATCATCAGCATAAAAAGTTTTACCTTTTGTGACAAAGACAACATCACTTAAGTCCTACTCTATTGCTTCACCAACGTATGGAGATAAGCTTAGGGTTTGGAAGCCTATACCTGCAGAGCTCTGGCTCCAGAAATTCTTTCCTAAATGGTAATACTTTCAGTATGGGTTCAGGGACAACTGAACTTAAGTGATAGAAGTTCATCAGTGAAAGATTATACAATAGGTAATGGGGCGGGGGGGAGGAAGAGGGGTGAGGTGAACAGCAAATTGTGAGGGCTGCTTAGGTGTGGTTTCAACCTGCATTGTCGGACTAAGTAACCATGTCTGTGAAATCATGGACATTGCTTTTAGTATTAAAGCATAGAAGAGGGTTAGGGACTGGACTTACAACTTTATTGGTACCATTGGTACAGAGAACTCCTGGATGAAGAAATCCCTACTGCCGGTGCATATCAGCACCTTCTTTGCCAATTCTAGTCTTGAGGAATTGCCTATAGCATGGGGAGGTTAAATGACTTGCCCAGGCAGTATATGTCCAAGGTAGAGCTTGAACCCAGGTCTTCCTGGCTGTAAGGTTAGTTCATGCCTATTGAAGCTTTAAGTAAATATAAACGATAATGCATAATTTACATTCAGAAATATTTGAGAGAAGTAGGCAGGGAAGAAGTGTGCCATGGTTTTAATCACCTGGCAGAGTGGAAGGTGGGAGAGTTGAGTTAGAATACCAGATCTGCCACTTCCTACCTGTGTAACCTTGAGTAAGTGACTTAAAATCTTTGGGCCTCAGTTTCTTCATCTGTAAAATGATCACTAATGTCCCATAGAGCTCCATTTCTATGATACTAACATGTAGTAGTGACAAGTAGAAAAGCAACACGGTCTGCCTTCAAAAAGAAGCTGGATGACCAAGTTGTTTGGTGTTCTACAGAGGACATTCCATTCAAATATAGACTGGACTACACAACTTTTGAGCTTCTTTCTAAACTTACGGTTTTTTGAGGCAATATTATGGTGTAGTGAAGAAAGGGCGTGGCCAGAAGTCAGGGTTGGAGTCTTGTATCTATGGTTTACCAGCCAAGCAACTCTGGGAAAATGATTTAATTTCCCTAAATTTCAGTTTCCCCATCTCTAAAATCTGCACTATCTACTTTACAATGTTGGTATCTAGAAGACTTTCATAAGTCGTAAATTGTAAAATAGACATAAAGAATTTTTATAAGAACTCCAAGTACTCATTACTTTAAAATATTGTTAAGCTTTCTAATGATTTTCTAAATACTCTAAATTTCAAAACACATGAAACAAATAAGAAGGAAGTTACTGGCCAAATAATATAATGCATTGACAATTCAGAATGCTTTATTTGTTTGCCTAAGTAAAAGGCTGAGGAAGGGTGCTATCTTATTTGTTGATCAGTTGAGAAATCTTTTATCACCTTTTCTGATATATGGACATATGGCAGCTTTATCTGTGCTATGTGAGAGAAGTTGGTAATTCAGACCTTCTACAATGCATTTCTAATTATATGCTGATACTTTTGTTTTGCACTTGTTTATTCATTTGAATTTAAAGACCAAAAAATGAAGCTTCTTGGATTTATTATAGACAGCTGTTCTCTAAATTACAAAGGGTTTTTTTTAAAAAAAATTATTTTTATAGGCCTTAGAAGACAATTTCTGTGCAATCTGCTTTCTTAATACAATTTGCTATTGGTTTCTCCTCTAGGCTTCAAGGTTTGCAGTCAGAGTTTTGAATTTAAATAAGATTAAAGTTATGATAATGGTGTCCTATCAGGAAACCTCTTCTTGTCTAGTTTTATTGAGATATGGAATTGCAACCATAAATCTTCATTTGTTTATTCTAAATTTTTATCTCCAGGCATACTAAGTAAGCAGTATGGACCAGTTTTATTTTAATGAAGTTGAAGTTCCCATGTATATAATATAATAGATGTACTGCACTCCGCCAGAAGATAAACTCTACTTGGATTTATTAAGAAAGGTATCTAAGCTAGTCAGCCATGCCTTCTCTAACTACAGTTACCATCTGAAAGCATTGCCCACCCATTTCATTTATTTATAGAAGATAAATGAGAGTAGCTATGCTTTCTAGCTAAATAAGCAGTTCTTGAAAGAAGTCACAGAAGCTGATAAAGATGGACATAAGAACTAGCCCATGAGGTTAGAATCTCTTTATCTTCATGAATAAAGTCTTTCTAAATTGATAAAATTCTCTTAGGTGGGAAGATTTGGCCTTTCCCAACTCTTCCTACCAAAGGATGACTTTGCCGTGGACCAAATCAACTAAAAGCCTTATGATAACTTTCCCCCTTGATTTCCAGACAGGTTAAGAGTTTATCCAGGAAATTTCAATGACAGGAACAGTTATTACCAGCATATCCCTTGACATAGATCACGAGAGATGAAAAAAAAAATATGCAATTACATTTCAGCTGTTCTCTAAATTACAAAGGGTTTTTTTAAAAAAAATTATTTTTATAGGCCTTAGAAGACAATTTCTGTGCAATCTGCTTTCTTAATACAATTTGCTATTGGTTTCAATAGCAATTTGCTATTGCTTAAAAAGCATTCTTTTATCCTTTTTTCTTGTTTGTCATTATTTAGAACTATTTTTGTCCTTTGCTATCATCCTGCCATTTGATTGAAGGCAGCTCTGTTGCACACATGCAGTTAAAAGCAATTCAGTAGCATAAGCAACCCCATAAGAATCAAAGAAAAGCGGGCTAGGAACAACAACAAGAAAATAACCTCACTCTCCTACTTTCCTGACACCTAAAACAGGAGGCTGTGAAAATGGTTTCATAAAAAAATTACAAGCATATGCTCACCAGGGAATAGACCAGGGCAAACTGAATAAAAAATTCTTCAATCATTGCCCAAGTAGGTCAACTAGAATTAATTCAAAGGGCAAAGATTCAAACTAATCCTTCCTATGTTTCTGCTCTGCCCTCCACCCCCCCCCCACTTCCTCCACCCTTCTTTGAGCTCTACATCCCACCCATGTAGGTAGTTGTTTAGGGGAAAAGGCCTGTTTGGTAGGTCATTCACCTAAGGCCAGCCTTCGGTCAAGGAAAATAGTCCTGCCGTCCTGTATATTAATTTCCTTAACAGTTTTGAGCTGTAAGCCTTTTATGCAGTGCAATGCCAACGTCTTACTAGTTGAACTTAGGAACTTATTTATCTTTTGAATATGTAATTTTGCAAATGATTTTTAAAAATCACTTGTCATTTCCCTACCCCCCCCCAAGAGAAACATTATCCCATTTATATGGAAAGAATACAGGTCATCTTCTAAGTGAAGCTATTTTTATTCTACCTGGCTTTGAATTGAAAACCTATCACTTCCTTTATTATTTCATTTCTTAGAAAGAAAAGAGAAGGAAAGGGAAAAGAAAAGGAAAAGCAAGTTTTAAATAGTGCACATGAAGCACAAGCCAAGGAGGTTAGCTCTGGAGAATGCTGGGCCCTGAGGGTTGTCTTCCAAGACCTGGCTAATGTAACATCTGAAACAACTTAAGTTTTCCCTCTCACTGCCTTAACAAAGCCAACCATTGCCATCACTGGGGGAAGCATGTAGAACAACTCCATAAAGAAAATACATAGCTTTTTTTTGCAGTATTAATTATGAAGAATTTAGAGTTGAAATTTGTTTTAAAGATCTACCCATTTCTGCCCATAAAGAACCTGATCTAACATTCCATAAATTAATTGGGACCAGAAGCAAGAGGAAAAAGGCATTTACAATCTCATTCTCTATGATAAAAACAAAAAAACAAACAAACCAAAAAAAAAACCCAACCCCCACCCCAAAAAAAAACGCCTCTCCTTTGCTGGGTAAGCATTCATCTCACTTTGCAGAGAATTTATTGTTGTTGTTTGTCCTTCATTCTCTCTCTCTTTGGTGAGGCAATTGGAGTTAAGTGACTTGCCCAAGGTCACATAGCTAGTTAGTGTCAAGTGAAACTGGATTTGAACTCAGGTGCTCCTGACTCCAGGACCAGTGCTCTATCCACTGTGCCACCTAGCTGCCCCTCATCCTTGAATTCTCAAAGAGGATGAAGACCATCATGAGGGTAATGTCTTGACCTGCGTTTAGATTGGATTTAAGCGAGGCAGAGATGCGCAAAGCCATCAGCCTCACACTCTCCTCCAGAGTCATTGGCAAATCCAGCGGCAAGACAAAAGTCAAGATGACTGGCAACAGACAGAGAATTTACTCAGACTCTCTGACCCTCTGATCCGGAGGGTTGAGCCAGAAACTCCCCAATTCACGGAGGGGAATAGGATTGGCATCTCCTCAGACATCTCCTTTTCCCCACCTGGCTGCCCTCATTTTGACCCTCTTTGATTTCCCCACCACACCCCCAGTGAGATCTCATCATCTTGTAGGACCCAATCAGCCTTGATATGCATGCCCTAGCCCCTCTTATTTGGATGGGGAACAGAACTGAAGCAGCAACACAAACAGAATTGTTTCTTATAAAATTGGTGCTTAAAATTTAAGGACAACTTTTAATATCTAGGTTGTCATAATGAATATTCCTAATGTCCAAATAGCATAGAATGAAAAGCTTTTAATATTGAGACAACCAGTGGAAGGAATTAAAAGTATGTGGAAACAGGATAAAGTTCAAACTGTTCCTGTCATCTTGTCTCCTATTGGATGTATCTCAAAGTTGCTTTCCGTGAGCCTGCCCATCCCTGATGAGTTTATATCCCAATGTTCTTTGTCAGTTACAAAAGGCATTATCCATCTGCACAATGGTATACGGGAAATAACACATAAAAGGATAATTGAAGAATTGTGACTTATCCTAAGATCTTTTTCTGTCTGAACACCATCAAAATAAGATGAATGAGACAATAGTAACAATAGCAACAGCTCTCACCCTACACCAATGAAATCATAGATCTGGTAAAAAAAAATGATGCAAAGAGTTTTATATACAGTAACTTGTTAGACATATGGAATAACCCAGGACAGTAGGTAGTACAATTATTCTTTCTATTTTATAGATAAGGAAACTGGGGATCTGAAAGGTTAAGCATCTTAAGGAACTTGACTGTCGTCATATATCATGGAAATGTCTGAGTCAGGACGTCTTGACTTCAGATCTAATACTCTATCAGGTAGATATGTTTTGGTTATAGTAAAGGAAATTGACTTTCAAGAAATGTGTACTTCATCAAGATGGCTGAATAAGAGGTTGTCTCTAAGGCCAACTTTCTTCCATAACCTAAAAAAGAATGAGAAATGCTCCCAATAGAACTCATCACAAGAGAAAACCGTCAGAAAGTTGGAAAAATTGTAGAGGCTCCAATCCAATGAATAGAGACTAAAGAGGGAACTAAAATAATGTAAACACCCCAAATGATAAAGAAAATACTGAAACAAAAGAGAGATGAGAAACTGATAAAGGAAATACATTTGCAGTCTAATGTGTTGCAAAATTGAGCTTAACTGTTGATTAAAAAGTTGGATTTTAAACAAGGGAGAAGTTTGAACAATTTTAGAATGATGGTAGAAGCTAAAGCATGTGAGGGCATCTGATATGCAAACTCATTACTAAACGAAAGAAACATGAGAAAGTTAAATAAAGGAAGGTAGTGGGAAAATATCACAGGGTGAAAGATTTAGAACTGTATGGGAACTTAGGAGCCATCAAGTACAACACCCATATTTTATACAGATGGGAAAAATGAGACAGATGGGTTAAGTAAATTGACCAAGGTCATACAGTTATTAAGTGTCCGAGGTGACATTTAAACCCAGGCCATCCTGACTCCAAGTCCAACATTCGAGTCACTACAGCACAACCATTTCTCAGCTAGGATTAAACAGATAAATAGATGATGAAATGCTTCAATGACTAGACAAAGTTATTGCTTTAAGAAACAAAAACAAAAACAAAAACAAACCACCTTTCACTATGCCTAAAGAGACACCAAAGGAACAAAGAGATGGCTTATATGGACAAATATCCAGAAGGGGGCCAAGGAAAATAAGCTTGGAGGATGAAAGGAGAGGAATGAGGAAAGAAATGAATTCATATTTCTCAGAAAGAGTCATCACAGACAAGGAGCTAGGAAGAAGCATTTATGGAAGAATCCAGAAACATACTTTTATTGGGAATGAGTAAGCTGATTCACTTTAAAAGCCTCATCTACTTTAAAGATCATTAGGAGAACAAAGGAAGATCAAATGAGATCATATATGTGACATATATCTATGTACATACATATCTATAGCTCTATACTTACATGTATGTCTATACATATATATGTATCTATATACATATATATGTATGTATATAGATTTTGCAAACTAGAAGGCACTATATAAATATGGGATATTGTTATTTCTATCATCACTATCATCATCATCATTCACAGATTATTAATTCCACGAGGTAGATGAGAACATGAATTCTCCTAAAGGTTAAATGGAATGAGTAGAGGTCAGTAAGTTTATAGACATGGAGAATGAAAAGACCTTGAGGAGTGACTAGAACAAACAAGTGAGTTTTCAGATGAGAGATTTGGGATCCAGAGGGCAGAGTTGAAGGGTGGGCAAAAAGAAAGAGGCCTTGAGGCATCAAGTTACTTAGTGCTGAGATAAAAAAAAAATCACTTAGTACAAATTGTCATTAAAACAGGTTGAAGAAGTGGGGTGCTAATATCTTTTTCAGCCTCATCTCCCAATCATGTACAATTTTGTCCTTGATGGTTTTAGTCTTCCAACATGGTAACGCTGGCAGAAAGGTTACATTAATCTTCTGGAAACCTAGAAATTGGTTCAGATTTTGCCCTTGAAAAAATATCTTTTCTTCCTTCCATCTGTCTCCTTATTCAGTACAGTTAGTTGTGACATAACCATCCAACGCCAGGGTTTTGTTTTTTTTTTGGACTAATATACACGTGAGGGGTTCTTCCACATTGGGAAAGAAAGTATGTGATAACCCCTGTGAATGGGAGCTAAAGCTACTATAGTACAGTAATAGTGGTGCTTGCGTATCATTTATTCTATAATCATAAAATCTAAAGACCAGGAGGGAACAAAATGGCAGCAGTCTAGAGCCCCTAGTGAGATTTAGTACCTAGGACAAATGGAGTTAAACTTTGCCAGGATACTGAAGAAATAATTGCTGACTTTATGATGCACTTCAAATACCTCAGCCTAGACTCCAGGATATGCAGCACATTTACATTACAACCTCTTGTGGAAGACAGAGAGCATGGATCTTCTTATTTCACAATATTGAGCAAAAACATTATTCCAAATTCTCATTTCCACTTAAGAGCAGTCACATTATTAATTGTCTGCATTCTCTTCAGTCTTCATAATTCAATGTGCTCAAGGTCTGCTTCTGTTTCATAAAATTGGCATCTTTATTGTACCCCTGGGACACAATTTTCCAACAAGAGCTGTCTAAATGCAGCTTTTTTCTCTTCCTGTGTAAAATACTACTCTGGATTACCTGCAAGCTTGCTCCCACAGGGCAGAAAGGAAATCTGTATGACTAAACATATGCAAATTGGAACAAAGAATTCTATGTCTCTAATCAAAGTCTTTACCTGAATCTCTAAAACTGCTTGGGTAATCAGAAGAAACTATTTCCCCTGCATGTTAGGGGAAGAAATCCTCACTCACTGAATAAGAGAAATTGTTTTGTGTTTTACCTCCTATGTGAAAAGCACTCCTTCAATTTGGTCGTATTGCTCAAACTTCTCATACCTTAACTGCAAATTCTCTTATGAAACAGAGATCTCTCTAACAGCTGTCACCTACGATTTTTCCATTTTTCTTGGTAACTCTTCCCTGTCATATGTTTAGTCATCTCATGCAACTGAGCGACTCTTTAAAGTCACCTTTCTGAATGACAAGTTTGCACTGCAATTATGAATTTAAAACAAAGGAGCACAGGTCCAGTTTCTTCCCCCTTACCTGTTGCAAATTACATATTTCTAGGAGATGCTAGTACAGAGCTCTGAAACCTCACTTGAACAAAGCATCTGAACTTTGCCTTAATGAGATAGTTTTGTCTGCTCTTTCCCAGTGGGATGATTTTTTTTGCAGTATAATTGGTAGCAAGAATTTCAGCCATATGTCCTCTTTCTGCCAACACTGAGTTCTAAGCAGGGATGAGGGAACTGCAGAAGGCAGACTCTTGTTCTGATGAAACCCTGCTTTAGATTTAATTAGATCGAATCACAGGAGGAAAAAAAAAACACTGCAGAAAACACTAAACAAAAAGTCCTTTAGTTCTAAAAGTTGTAGGTCATAGATTTAGAATTAGAAGGGAATCTTGAGGTCAACTGGTCCAAACCTTTCATTTTACAGGTGAGGAAAGTTGGGTCCAGGAAGGCGCAGTGCCTACTTGAACTCAGATCATGTGAAGCCAAGATCAACAGTCTTTTCGCTGTCCCATGCTTCTCCTTGTAAAGGAAATGATACTACCCCACTGCAGTGGTGTTTCTTGAACCTTCTTATCTGGCTTCTTTTTCTTAGGGTAACATCTTGGAAAAAATGCGTACAGTGAGACATTTAGTGGCTAACACATGGAATTCTTTGCAGCTGTAGAGAAAAGTGCCTCGGGAGAAGGACAGCCAATGATGTAAAAGAGCTAAAAGATAATAATTCATGAAAAATCAACTCAGTGGTTACTGGTCAAGGAAACAAAAAGTCCCCTGCTTTAAAACACTTTGATGTCAAAGAATTCATGATTTCATCAGCGTAGTTACTTCCTCCTCAAGGAATCAGAACGTAAGCCCTAGATCATCTTTGTGTATCTTTGTGGCTAACTCCATAGTGATGAACCCTTACAAACTCAGCCAGGTTGACCTTTAACCAAGAAGCCTGGTCTGTACTTGAAGCTTTTCCATGCCAGAGCTCACAGTTCCAGCTCATTGGCATAGCCTTTGAATGGACTAGGCTTAAAGAACCCAGGATTGCTTCCATCTCAGCAATGAGGTGTTAGAGTAGGACCTGAGACTATAAATTTAGACCTGGAAGGGATCTTAGAATTCCTCTAGTTCAAGCTATCCATTGAACAGTTGGGGAAACTGAGGCCAAGAGAGGTTAAGTGACTTAACCAAGGTCACAGAGGCAGTAAATGGTAGAGTCTAGGTCCTTGGACCCCAAATCTAACGATCTTTCCATTGCTCTACAGGTACTTGTAAATATACAGACTTAAATAAATAAACTTTGAATGAATGGGTGAATCTTAAACTACCAGTGAGGGTACAAAAATATTGAAACATTTTATTAAGGTAGCTGGATTTTCCACAATTTAGAAATAACATAATTTTGGCTTATCTTTGTAGCATTCTCCAGGGAGGCTTTAGTTTCCACTGCAGATTATAACCCTACCTGTACAGTCAAGAGGAAGGACAAAGATAAAGAAATTGTTTGAAAAAGTCTGCCTCTCAAATCTGTGGTATCAGAAAAAAGAAAGTGGGCGACTTGAATTACCCAGGTTGGTTCCTGATTAAGTTTTCCCAAGCTTCCTCTTTACTTTAGAAGATAAGATAAGTAACCTCGTTTCATTTCTAACAGTGCTGCAACATAGCATAAAAGACACATTAGGACTCAGACCAGGTAGCTGGTATGTGTGTATTGCCTTCACTCATTTCTTCATTCAGAATGAAGGGTAAAAAGAAGGTAGGGAGTCATACCAACTGGAGCACAAAAAGTCAATCTATTTACCCTCCATCCTCCTCCTAACCCCATTTGTCTCCTAACTGGATCGTGAAGACCCTGCAGAGAGCTGAGAGAGACACTTTGTCCACTCTGTCTTTGACCCTGCAATACACATAATGCATGAGCTAGCCTTAAGAAAAATATAAAAGTTTCAGTTTGTATTCAGTACACAAGGCCTTATAAGCCTCTTTCCACGCACAAAGCCTCACCTAGTCCTGCTTTCCATGATATCACCGTGACATCCAGCTCTTTCCTACCTTTCCTGTTTTCTTGCTTAAAATTTTATCTTCTGGTCTTATTTCTCATCCCTAAAAGATTCTGTTCAGCCTCTTCTAATTACTTACATATTATACATATAATATATACACACCTATACTATATATACTACATATACTATGTATAGTAAATATATACTAGAGTACACATATACTATATATGATACTATAATATACTATATATAGTATATACTATATATCCTAATTATTTATATATTATACTTACACACATGAATTACTTATATATATTTACCTATATATACACACATACATACTTATATATTAATATATATTATATATTACATAATATACAATATTATTGCATAATATATATTATATATTATATAATATACAATATGACTATATTAATACAGCAGTGGCTGACTATTTACTATGATTACCTTCCCCCCAAAACCTACCTATTGAATTTTAAAAGGGGTTTTTCAATGACAGTGCCCTAAGGCAAAGGCGTGGTGACAGATTGTATGGAGGCAGTTTTAGACAGGCCAGCTTTTCAGAGCCTTTCAAATAATATCTTAGTATTATTTAATATTATCCAGTTGCAAATATATCTGGGGTCGGCCCCAGGTCCATATTCTTTGAACCGAAATTTGGCCACCTGGCAGGTAATTAAAACACCCAGAGACTCACTGCCTAATTTCACCAGAAAGTCCTTGATAGAAAAAGAATATAGATTTTGTAGTTCCAGACTCCCAGCTCAACTGAGTCCCTTAAGTCACTCTCTTTCATTAACATCATTCATTTGCCCCCATAACCCTGTGATAATCCTCAAATGGAACATGTAATAAAACTCAAATCACTTAGGGAAAGAAGATGATACAACAGGACGGACAGAAGTGGAAACTAAATCCTGGCATTTAAGGATGCTAAATAACAGCCATTTCTGATTTTGAAAGGATGATTCACTCAAACACAGGGCTTTTAAAATTGCATTATTGAACATTAACCCCATTTTGAAATACAAACATGCCTTTTAAAAAGCAAATTACCTGCAAACCGTAATACTTTAGTCTGTGTTTATCTCAGTGTGGCTTGTTGAAATGTAGCTTCTGTGTATAGTAGACATTTTATCCCTTTGAGAAAGCAACACCAAAACAGATGTGGCAAGAATAGAATTGTTAGTGCCCAGCATTTAAATATCCATCTGTAATCATCCCTAATCTTAGTCATCAAACTGTGAAATACAGTTTAAATGACTTTTTTTAAATGGTCTAGCTAGATGAAAATGGTTCTGGCTACCTGCCTAAGAGGTCCAACAATTTTTAAAGAAAAACTTTCCCCCAAATCTTTGAAATGTAAATTGTATTCAGGTTTTTTCTAATTAATGCATCCGCATCCATCTTTAGGGTGACTCATTCTCAAGTGAAAATACTAAGATTTCAGGAACTAGAGAATCATTTCTGGATTAGTTGCTTCCCTTTTGTATGTCTGCTTGAGACATCAAGGAGATTGTGCTCAGCATTTAAAAGTAATGATCTTGTTTATCAAATTCTTTAAAAAGATGAACCACCTATATGATTTGAAACAGGGACTTTCAATGCTGAATTGCAGCATAAGAAGCAATAGCAAACTGATAGTCATATTTAGTCAGTCAATACACAAAAACTTTGGCATTTCCTGGTGCAAAATACATGAAGGGATATTTATCCAGGGATAACAGATGTGCCTAGTGGATAAAAGGGAAGGGCAATAAAAGAATGAGCCAATGCAGTTTACTTCAAATACGAAGATATACAGAGATCTTATGTTGTTTAAAGGGCCTACGTGGTACAACTTCCCAAGTGGTCATGAGATTGATGTGGTTGTCTTTGTTATGGTAGAGAAAACGAAGACATACCAAAATTGGCTTGGGCGGTAGATACCATTGAGTTTCTTAAACTGTTGGCCCAGGGAGCCCCAATTGGGGTGGGGGGTGGGAGTGAGGCTGGTGGCTTGAAGTATTAGGTTTATCATTTGGGGCTGAGGCCAATGTATTTACAACCATTCCTCAATCCTCTCTGTAGCTGAAGTAGAGTGGATCCTTCTTGGGTTTGTTCTTAAATAAGGGAAGACTACAATGTACCTCCACTGCTATTAGAACAAAAGATCATAGCTGGAAGGGACATTTAGAGGTCATCTAGTTCAAACCTCCCACTTTATAGATGAGGAAACTGAGGCTCAAAAATTTAAATGACTTACCCAAGGTCACAGGTGATTTTTGAATAATGGGCTTTTACCTCCGGAGTCATAGTAACATGACTGAACAATGCCAAGGAAGTGACAAAGCAACAGGTAGGACTATAGAATTCTGGGGTTTGTGTATATCACTCATTGAGGGAATGAGGGTAGGGTAAAGAGTACATGATCAGTACAGCTCTAGGTGCCCTTAGCTTTGTCAATAGAGTTCTCAGCAAAGACTTTCAAGTTAACTAAGATCCTATTTTTTTTAAAGTGGAGGAATGTAATTTAAAGGAAGGAGGAGGGAAGAACATTTTTCACAAGGAGAAATCTTTGATGTTGATGGTCTATCAAACAGGCAGAATGATGCAGCTGTATATCACAAAGGGAAAGAGAAAAAGGATATTTGATGATAGGAAGAGAGTGTTGGGGAATACAACACTTAGCTAGAAGAAAGTCCAGCCTGAGGCACCAAATCAGGGCAATTATTGAATGAGTTGGAGGGCATCAGATTCACTCTGAACACTAAGTAGATGACTGCCTTCTGCTCCAGGCAAAGGACAGCACTCAAAAGATTTTTTTTTCCTTCCCAATTCATCCCTCATCCCTTTTTTTTTACCACTATATAGAATCAAAGGCACTTGTCAGAGTCAGCCTTCATCTGCCTCGGGGCTGAGGGATGAGAGCCCTGCCACTCATGCTTACCACCTGGCTCCCAATGGGTCTGCTAATGGCAGGAGGGCAGAGGAATAATGCCATTTGTCAGGAAGGGGACAAATACTGTAATAACAACATCCAGTGAAACTGAGCAATTGCTTAGTTTAATTGTCTCTACAAGTTAGCCAAGCAGGAGTTCTATTCTTGGGAAGCTGAAGGATTGAAGGACATTATTTGCTTGCCTTTTATTGGAAATTTCAAGAAAAAAAACAAATGTAGCAGGACCTTCGGGGCAAGCCAGAAAATGGCACTGACAGGGAAGATATATGCTTTCTTAGTTCCTTGACATATTTAACTTAGAAATATAGATAACGCTATCATAACTTTTTTTCTTTAATGTTTTTATGAGAGGAACAAGATTTATGTTTTTGGTCTGGGGCAAAAAAAAAGAAAAAACCTTATAAGTACATAAATGCTCTTTGTGGCAGCCACACACAGCTTATATGATTAGGGACGGGAATGGCTGAATGTTAACAACAAAGTCATCTTCCCTTGGTTGGGGAGACTTCTCTTGCTTGTAAGTGAATTTACACATTCCCTAGAGAAATCAGTTGGATTCTATAATTTTTCATGATGAGAAAAATTCATAAGATCATAGTTTTAAAACAGGTAGGAGCCTCAGAGGGTTATTTAGTCCCACTTCTCATTTGAGAGATGAATTAAGCAAAGTTCAGAGAGGGTGAATGGCTTGTCTAATGTCACATTGATAGTAAGCATGAGAATTTGAAATGGGGTGTTTGTCCTCTGTCTGGAAATCCAGCATACTTTCCAGGGTGTAATAATAAGAAAGAGGAGATCTCAGAGTTGTGTAATGACACAGTTGGAAGGCCATCTAATCCAACCCACACTTGGTCAAGAATTCCCTTTAAAATTCCAGTTTTTCAATATTCAAGAATCAGTGCTTGTGTACATATTTATTGGAGGTGAAGTGTGGAGGAAGGGTGGAAAATCACAGATATTTAAAATGTTGATCTCAATGAAAAGTTTACTGAAAGGTTAGTACAATGCCTAGCACATGGTAAGTTCTTAATAATGATAATAATAATTGTTAACATTTATGTAGTCTTTACTATGGGCTAGTCATTGTGCTAAGTGCTTCACAATTATTATCTCATCTGATCTTCATAACAATCTTTGGAGATAGGTGCCATTATTATCCTCATTTTACAGATGAGGAAACTGAGGCAAACAGAGGTTAAATGATTTACCCAGGGTCACACAGCTAGTAAGTGTCTGAGAAGGGATTTGAACTCAAGTCTTCCTGACTCAGGCCCAGAGCTCTGTTACTGGGCCACAATATAGCTGCCTCAAATAAGTAAATATTTGTTGAATTTACTCAACTATCAAGTTTTATTCAAATATTAAAACAAATATTCAAATGACTAGAATCAGTTTTCTTCCTCATTCCAAAGAGTTTAATACTTAGGAAAATTAATCACACACACATGTGCATATGTATGTATACATATATGTACACGTGCACAAACATGTACACATGTGTACATTAACATACATGCATGTAGCACACACATATACACACCTATACGTGCATACATACATGCATGTGTATGTGTAAATATATGCGTATTATATATATATATATATATATATGAGGAGATTCAGCAAAATAATTGTGAACTATGACTTAAAGGATTTCCTTCCCTAAACATTCACCCCATTGTCTCCTTAAATGCCATCTTCTGTGATACATTCTTTTGTTTTTAAATATTATCTTTTCTGGGATTTTAAACAGCACATCTCAGAGATAAATAACACATGGTAATGAATAATATGAGTTCCTTTGTCAGGTTTTACCTGTCTTAGGAGAGATATTGGAGAGGGGAAAGGGCTAGATATAACCATTTGCTTCCTTGGCTGTTGCAGCGATGTGTAAGGTAAGCTATTGTCTGCCTCAGACACTCACTAGATGTATAACTGTGGCACGTCACTTAATTAATCTCAATCTCTGTTTCCTTATCTGTACAAGGAGAGGATGGTATTCAATGGCTTCTAGGGTCCCTTTCAGCTCTTGAAATCATGTGAAAACTAACAACAGAAATGGAAAGCTGCGGGGGCAACTAGGTGGCACAGTGGATAGAGTACTACCTCTGGAGTCAGGAGGACCTGAGTTCAAATCTGACCTCAGACACTTGACACTTACTAGCTGTGTGACCCTTGGCAAGTCACTTAACCCCAATTGCCTCACCCCTCCAAAAAAAAGAAAGAAGAATTGGAAAGTTGTGGTACAGAATTGGCCAAGTATGACCTTGAAGAAGACAAGAGAATGCACCTCTTTGTAGGGTGTTTGTGTATAGGAAGGGGGAAGGAGAATTGTGAGTATGAAATCATATATTTACTGTCTGACTTGATTGATAATTTGATTGGAATTGCTGAAATGCTTTTTTCCCCTTTTTTATTCTTTGTTCAAAGTCATGGCTCTCTGGGTGTTAGGAAAAGAATGTAATAATACAAAGGAAGATGTCAATAAAAATTGATTTGAAAAATCTTACATAGGAGAATGATCATAAGATCACTTCAGAGGCTTCTGGTCTAATCCACAGCACAAAGAACTACTCCCTATAATGACCAGACATGTGGTTACTCAGTCTCTGCACTCCAGCTGAGAAGAATCTATCCTGTCCCAAGGTAGCCCTTTCCATTTTGGGAAATCATGAATTGCTAGGAAGTTTCTGTTTGCTTGTTTGTTTGTTTTTAAACTGATATCAAGCCTAAATTTGTCTTTTTGCAACTCCCACCATCTGCCCTCTGGGACAAATCATCCTTTTCTACATGATGGGCCTTCAAATACTTGGAGATAATTATCCGGGTTCCTTCTGACTCTTCTGTTTTCCACACTAAATATTTCTAGTTCCTTCAGCTACTCTTTACAGGACACGGACGGAAAGTCCTTTCCCTCCTGGATGCCCTCGTGTGGATGTTCCCCAACTTGTTAGTGTCTTTGAACTGTGGCACCCCCAGCTGAACAAAATACTCCAGATGAGGTCTGACCAGGGCAGAGGACAAATGAACTATCACCTCTTTGTTCCTGGAAGCTATGCCTCTCTTAATGTAGCCCAAATGGCATTAGGTTTTTTTGTCTGCTTCATCACACCCTAATCCATGCGGAATACTTAGCAGTCACTTGTTGTCCCTCAACTTTCCCCTAACCCCATCCCATCCCACCCCTACCCTACTGCACCTCGCCTTTGTACAGAAGATACCGTCTTGTTGACAGAACTGGACACCCCTGTGAATTCTGCCCGCAGGGGCCAGCGGCCAAACTCCTTTTTACAGCCCTGACATAATACTCACTTTTTAATCAAACCCACCAAGTAATTAATCCTAGCTATATCACATTCAGGGGAGGGAAATGATAACTATTATTCTCTCTGTCTGCTACTGGGGAAAATCAAGCAAAGCAGTGGTTTTAACTTTTTTGGGGTTGTGGACCCTTTTGGAAGTCTGGGGAAGCCTATGACACTCCTCAGTATATATGAAATATGAATATACATTTTGAATATAAATATATTACAATACATAAATAAGTACATAAATATAAATATATAAATATAATATATAAATAATATAAATATAAATAAATATGTAAGTATATAAATATGTAACTGATATATAAATCATATGTATAATATATAAATATATAAATAAAAATATAAATAAATATAAATATATAAATAAAATATATAATATATATGAAGCAAAGGCACAGGATTACAAGTTAAATTAATCATATTGAGATAGTCCTAAAATATTTTAAAAAATAAATTCATAGGCCCCAGGTTAAGAACCCTTGAAGCAGAGGATGATTAAATGAATGATCCAAAGTCACTGAATTCAGTAGCAGCAAAAGTGGGAACCACACTAAGAATTTTTTTTTTCATTTTTAAGCTGGAGTTGTGTTTCTTTAGACAACACATTTCTTGTTAACAGCTATGTTGGCAATACCTCATAGCACGATAACACACATCATCACTAATGTCTTTTGGATCGCAATAAAATTGCTTTTCGCTAAAAGGAAATTTCCTTCTAGCAGCGCAAAATTCTTGCCAATAGCTTACCTTTCACATCATTGCAATAGCCAAGGAAGCAAATGGCCATAAATTTCCTGGATAGCCACCTGACTCATTAGGCTACACAGCTTCTCTCTGTAAAGTTTTCAGTGTAAAGTACAGGTGGTAAATTATCTGCAGAATGGCTCCCTGGTTGTTCCCGTAATACAATAGACACGGATTGTAATGGGGAAGGGAAAGAGCTTCTATGTGCAAAACAAGGCTGCACCCAGGCCCAAGTGCAACACCAAAATTATTTACTGTGCTTTATTAAAACAAGAGTGTAGGTAAGGGAAGAAACATCAATTTCTTCTTATTTGGTTTTGAACATCTCTACAAATAGCACATCAAGTCAGAGTAAAAGCTAAGAAAATCCTGAGATAAACATTGTGGTTGTGGTCATATGAACATTTCCTCATATCTGGTCTTTTTTTTTTTTATCCATGTAGATATTCTTGCACTTACCTTGTATCCCAGTCTTTCTGGGATTCTTTCTCAAAGTTACTTTATACAGGGAGAGGGAAGAAAGAAGATGGAGAAGGGGATAATCTTAAAGAGAGTGATAGCATTACATAGGCCAGGAATTTAAACTTACATCCAGAGACCCCATGTTGTTTACCAGTATGAAAAGCAGACTCTTGGGACAGCTTATCAGTTTCCTAGGATACTAGGGAAGCATGGAACTCATTTGTCTCTGTTGAGTTGCCAGGTCTGTGGGCAGCTTTTTGATTGCTATTTGGCAATGGGAAATTCTTTAGCTTTTAAAATCATGTAGTAAAAAATGACAGCACAAGACAGTATAATGAAAGTAGCTGTCAACTCCAATATTAATTGATTAATACTTGGACTCACACATTCAGCAAACATATCCATGGTTTATGAGGTGTAAGGTACTATATGTAGAACGCAAGGAGAAATATTAATTGTTCATATTAAATTAACCAAATGATTGCTACTACATGACCTAGTTGTACCATTCTAATGTTGAGTTGGTTGCACTAACTCCTAACTAGTTTGGGAGAAAACCTAATGTATTGAAGAAATATTTTGATGCTCATTGAACTTGCAAAAATCTTTTTGCTTCATGACTATTGTACAGTACAAGGAGAGAAAATGATCTGGATATAATCATGCTGATAAATATATATCCATCTATCTAACTAAATCAGATAGATAATTTAGTTAGATAGATGGATATATATATGGGGATATATACATATATATGGGGATAGATAGATAATTTAGTTAAGATTTTAGATATTTAGATTATATATATACATGTATATGTATATATATATGTGTGTGTGTATGTGTATTCCTAAGATGATTGTGACCTTATTTTTTCACAGATGGGAAATAAAACAAAGACCAATGCTTCACAGCTTCAGTGCAACATTGTTTATTCTGTATATTAAATTCATAAAACCTTAAGCCTGGCCCTTAATTAAGAATCTCTTTGTTGCCCAGTCACTAAATTTATAGACCGGTTTATATTCTTACAGTTCTGATACCTTAAGCTAAGCAGACACAGATCCTATTAACTTCGAAAGAAGATATCAATGCAGTGACTTCTATTGTAGCCATACAAATATGTGTATACATTTATGATTTTTGAAGTTATGAGACTTGCAAAAATTCCCTTTGGCTCGCCACGTTTGTTATAGCCAGGTCTATGTTCATTCATGACACCCATCCTCCTCCTAGCCATGCATCCCTACCTCCTCAAGTGCTCCCGGTAACATTAGGTTAAGAAAATATAGCATGTGCCTGAAGGAAGTACTCTAGAGTTTTGCTACAAATACAGATTTCCATGGAAACCAAGTAAAAGGGAAAACAAAATTGATGCAGAATATGTAAAATTTCTCGTTAGGCTCTCTCATCTGATTTTGATAAGCTTGATGCTTTGTCCTCATTAAGGCCACTCTGATTTCTTTCAGGACTTAATATGGAAGGCAATGCTTATTTTCCCAAATATCTTAAAAATTCATAGCAAATAACTAGAAATCACAGCTCAACTAAGTAGGTGAGGTTAGGTTCTGAAATTAGGATATACTGACTAGGAAATGAAGATTTATTTTGAGCCTACATTTCCTAGAAAATGCACAATATTTTAGAATAGTTTTAAAGTAGAATGAACACCTCTTTAATAAATTGTTTTTTATTGGTGGCCAGGGCTAAAACTACAGCAATGCCCTATGTAATCCCTCCCAGATCTGTTTCATTCACAAATTAGATGAACACACCTTTTGTTACCCCATTGTTCTAAAATAAACTACAAATTCCTCTTTTTGGCATCTAGAGTCCTTCACCTTTTGACTCTGAGCTATCCTTTTAGGCTAACTCCCACTCAAATTCTCTACACTCCAGTCAAACTGGGCCACCATACTGATCCCTGTACATTTTCCACTACATATCCCTACTGCCTCCTTTCCTTTGCATAGGTCATTCCCCAATCTGGATTTTCTTCCTTTGGTCCGGAATGTCCTCCTTCACTTCTCTCTAGTGTAGCCCTAACCTTCTTTCATGACAGTTCCAGTATGACCTTCTTCAAAAGCCCTTTCCTTATTCACTGACACACACCACCTACTTTGGTAATCACTTCCTATGTGTATTTACACTGCATTTGTGGGCAGGTAGGTGGTGGAATGGATAGAGTGGTAGGCCCAGAGTCAGGAAGACTCATCTGCCTGAATTCAAATCTGGCCTCAGACATTTACCAGTTGTGTGATCCTGGGCAAGTCACTTAACCTGATTTGCCTCAGTTTCCTCATCTATAAAATGAGTTAGAGAAGGAAATGTCAAATTACTCCAATATCTTTACCAAGAAAAACCTAAATGAGGTCAGAAAGAGCCAGGCATGACTGAACAACAAATATCCTTTTACTGATCAGCGACTCTATTATATCCCCAGTTAGGCAAGGACTATCACCCTTTGGTCTTCATACTAAAATGCCTATCACACTGTCTGGCCCAGAGTTGATACATCTGAACTGACTGATTTTTATGACAAATTCAAGCCATTAGTCAAACTGTCAAACAGAAGACTGAAGAGAACAGAACTCTCTAGCCTGCTCACCACTGGGATGGGCCCAACTTTGGGCAGTCATCATCCCTTCTCTGAATACATGTCACTAGATGCTCATCCAGCTTTTTCTCACAATGTAAGGACCACTGTCTCTTTAAAGCTCTTTTCACAAGCAGTTATTGATGAAAAGGCCATAAAGAGTGTTTTGTGTAAATGAAGAGAGAGATGTACTGAATGTCAAAGGTTGTCCATCTGTTTTGGGTGAACAGTTTGAAACCTAATATACCAAAGACACCTTTGACACCAAATAAAAGAACTTTGTTTCATACATATTGCTGAAATATGGGATTTTGGAAAGTCGAGATGGAAAAGTTTGGAAAGTGTGGGAAGATGAGATTTTGGAAAGTTCTGGGGAGAAAATGATCTGTGGTAAAGATCAGTGATGTCAAACTCAAATCTACATATTGACTTAGAAAAATTAACATTATGCTGTATTGAATTTTTATTTGTTTTGTTAAACATTTCCGTATTGTATTTTATTCTGGTTCAGGTCATATTGGGGAGTTTTGTAGGCACCATGCAGCCATGTGCCACAAAATTTGATACCTCTGGACTGGAGACGTGAGGACTCAGAATTTCTTAATAATGTGGTGTGACAGCTCACTTGTGTGAGAACAGTTTGTTATCAAGAGCTGGAAAGTGAGCCTTTATTTTTTTCTTTAAATTGAAAAGTGTGAGCAAGAAGAAATAGTTTTAACGGCAGCAAAGAGGCAGACTGTCATGTTGAGAATCTTAGGGCAGAGCGTGATGGAACTGATTCCTATGTTAATTCACTTATACGTGTGTTAAGACTAGAGTCAAACTAAGAACTTGAGAAATCATATAAACATTGAAGACAGGCATGGTTAATCAAGGATTATCAATTTAATAGAGGAAATCTGGGGAGTTGTGACTTTTTATCTGAAAGGTAAATCACTGAGAGTTGGGAGGCTCTCATTGATGCCACTGAAAAGAACAGCGACAGAAGAAGTGGAATCTGAGGGCAGGAGAAGTCACAAGCAAAGGGCTGAAAAGCTGTTCCTTTGGGTCTATGGCAGTTAGAAGCAATAAGCTGAGAGTTGAGTGACTCCGGATTGGGGTGTGTGTGTGTGTGTGTGTGTGTGTGTGAGACAGAGAGAGATAGAGACAGAAAGACAGAGGGACAGAGAGAGACACAGAGAGAAACACAGAGAGAGAGAAAGAGAGAGAACTGCCTTCATTGGCCAAGAACTTCATCCTTCAGCAGCTCATAAAGGGAACCTAAGCTCCACAGCTGTGAGTTTTGCTTTCATTGGCTCATGAAGCATTCACGTGACTAACCCGCCAGTTGGTCTGGTTTGCAGAGCCCAGAGATAACTCGTTTGATGAGCTTTGCACTTCTCTAGCTTACAAAACAATTCCTAATCACATTAAGAGCTAGCACTTTCTAAAGGCCCTTTTAAAAGTTATGGTCAGTTGAAATAGTTTATAAAGGCTGTGTTCCAGTAGAGAAAAGGATATTCCCTTAGCTGAAGAGTGGTGAGTGTCAACAGTCAAGCAGTGATCAGAGAGGCAGTTTTTTGTCGAGATGAATCAATAATATTTGAAGCCTTTAGTTCAGAACTGTTTGTTTCCAGTTTCATGTATTTTGCATCTAGGTCCCCATAAATGTGTGCCCCAGACATCACTATATATATTAATTTATTATTCATGTACTTGCTCTAATTTACTAGTATCTATAATATTAGTATTTCTTTTGACTTAGTAGGTTATATTTAAGATCTAAAAGTATCATTATTATGAGTGGCTGGTTATGTTAACATCATGAACAAGGTGACTGTATAGCTTTGTGAGTAGTTAGTTTTATAGACAGAAAACACATTGATGGGGGCTCAAGGAGTAGAGTGATGAATAGGAGAAGTGTATTTTCCTTCCAACAGAGCCAACCTTAGGAACCTGAAAGAGTTTGAATGTAACTGTGTGGTGGTGGTCTATCTCTGGGAACTGAGATCTATTCTGTGAGAACAGTTTCAGTGAACAAGACAAAACTAAGGAAAAAATAGGTCTCTGCTGGGTAAGAGGTATGAAGAGCATGTATTTTGACATATCCTGTGTGAGGGATGATATATATATCTTATGGTACATTGAGGGGGTATTTATATCTCACTTTGTCTTTCAGTCCCTGACATATACCACTTCCTATGTTGCATTTTGGGGGCATAAGAGTAGACCATATGTTAACTATTGTTAAGTGATGATGAGAGACTTTGTTAATACCTTACTAAAATCAAGATATATTATGATTTACTGATCTACATTATGATTACTGATCTGCCAGTCTACTAACGAAGATGAAGCTAAGCTAATTTGGTATTTGTCTTTCTAAATAACCCAAAGCAAGCTCCTAGCAATCTTGGCTTCCTCTTCTACAAGTACTCACTCATATACCTCACATACCACTTTCAAATTTCAATAGAAAATTTCCCTTTAGATAAGTGCAACATTTATCTGTCTGTAATGTTTCAGGAACATTTTTTGGGGTTCCTTAAATATTACTGACAGTGAGCAATTCTTTGATCCTATCTGTACTTTAGTACTCTGGGGAGTAAATAACTTGGATGTGAAGGGTGAACTCAATTAAAAGCTTGTCTCCTATTTCCTCACTTACCTTGGAATTCATCTTCTTGCTAAGTATGTTTGTTCTACCCAGGTTTTCTTTAATGACCAATAAATGACAATTGATTGTCATTAAACTTATCTGAGCCCTGGCTAACCCTATTCATTCTTATTATTCTCTAGGTAACTTAGCACTTCTTATCTGGCCTCTACTTATCTCTTTTGAGCATCATGTAATGTCCCGAGCTTCATGTGGATGTTATCTTATTCAGAGTCTGGCCCCAGTAAAACGATTCCATAAGTAGTATGTTATCTGAACTGATCCACTGGCTCTTTTTTGCACCTTATTTCTACCTTTTGGTCTGTCCTTTCCAGTAAGGGACCCACACTTCCCTCTCCCCCAATCCCTCTAATACTATCAAGTCATTTCTGAAAGCCATTTGATAAACTAATTCATAGTGAGGTGTTAATGACAAGGTGTTATCTTTCCTAGGTGTGATATTTTAAATTATGATAGCAGACAAACAATGAGTTAGCAGTGCTGGAATTTCAGCCAGGGTGTGCTGGTAAATGTTTGACAACCTAGTCTCTGGGGAAAAAAAATTACCCATGACATACTTGTAAGCTTAATCTACATTATTAAAATTTTCTCTATCATTTTCTTCAGTCCAGACAATCAACAAAATTCTTTGTAGAGCTTGCTGATTTTCAAGGTGTAAGATATATTAATTTAATATAATTATATGATATAACATAAATTTATTTAATTATATAAATTAATATATAAATGAATTATATAAATTTAAATAATAAATATAAAATAATATTAATAATATTAAGATATAATAATTACATTATAATTATAAAAAATGAAAATCTAATAATCAGAAGCCAGTAGGAGCTAGCCCCAGGGCACACAGCCATTAGTTTCATTGGCTACTTTTTGGAAATATTTCTGGGTGAGGTACATTTCCCAGGCCCCTAAACTCATATTATTTTACATATGAAACTGACCTTGATTCAATGCTTATCCTCATGATAAAGATTTCAGTTCTAGCTTTTCTTACTCCTAGTTTTTCAGATTAAAGAGATGATAGTTTTTTTAAAATTTTCTTCCCATGTGTACTTGTATGTGTTTGGTTTATCTTGACCCGTGATTTAGGCTCATAGATTTAGAATTGTAAGAATATTAGCATCCATTAAATCCAACCCCAATGCAGAGAAGCTAAATAACTTATTTGAATCAAGGTCTTCCTGACTCCAAATCTAGTGCTCTATCCAGAGTACCATTTGGAACTCCTAGGAAACAAACTCCCTCTATCAATGCAGAACAGTACCTACTCTGCAACCTACAATTTTGAGTGGTTGAGTGACTTACCCAGGGTGATATAAACAAGATATTTCAGAGGAAGAACTTGAACCCAGGTCTTCCTGACTACCATTGTACCAGCTCTCTAACCATATAAGTCCTTTGAGGACATTATTCAATTCCAGCTCCTGGAACTAATCAAAGGTTTTATTGCCATGTTCACTTACGGGTTTTTAGGGCACCTGGAGGAGTTGGGGGTGGTAGAGGGGAAGGGAAAAGAAGTTGGGAGGCATTCTCACTAGAAGTCTTCAAATAGTAGTTAGCTGATCACTTATCATGTTTGTTGTGGAGAGGATTTTGTTCTGTGATGGACTAAATGTCCTCTTAGATCCTACCTCTACTTTGATATCAAGAGAGAATGAGAAGAGGTGTAAACCCACATGTCATTTCAAAAATTGTATAATAATATTTTTATATGTTACAATGGGATTATAACATTAAAAACTCCTACTGTTTCATTATCTGCCAACTGCCTATTAAAAACATTTATAGCACTAGTCTTTTGAAATTAATTGTTCCCTATAGCATTCTTTCATTTAATGTCATGAAAATGAAACTAATGGTGTTAGGTGAAAATATGCCTATATATAATATGTATACATATCTATGTACATAGGACATACATATGTATATACTCATACTTACATATGTGTGTCTCTACATATATCTACCTCTTTAGGTATGATATATATGTTATACATACGTATTAACTTATTACAAGCGAATAAAGGAAACTGAAAATTATTTTGTAAAGGTATTGCTAGTAAGTACTTGGACAAGTAGTTTGATTTAGTTTGTTTACTTTTTCCCTGTGAAAATCTCTATTTTAGTGGTTTTACAATTAGTCTAGAGTCAGGAGGCCTGAGATTGAACTCTCACTTCAGGCACTCACTAGCTATGTGACCCTAGACAAGTTATAACAGATCTTCTGAGTTTCAGTTTTCTCATTTTCTCAACTCATCATTCAGTTTTCAATACTGAAAATATAATATTATCCCCTACCCCACAGGGCCGTTATGAGGATCAGATGAATAATATATGTAAAGCATTTTGAAAGTGTTATATTGTTATTAGTGATATTTTTTCCCCTATAGAATTAAAGATAGTGTCTGTACCCATGATTTTATTGACACAGGGAATTCCTGCTTGAGGAAACTCCCTCTATCATTCTATAGAATTACTTTGTAGATAATACATTTTGCTGGTGATTATAAAGAAATGATATTACTGAGCTTGATTTTCCCCTTTGAGAGCTGGAGGACACTCAAAACAAGTTTCCTTGGGGTGAACTCTAGGGAGAAATAGCTGTGGGTTACCACCAACCTGCATAGGACAACTTCTGGCTGCTCCTTCTGAGCACTCTCTCCAGGGAGTAGGCTAATGACCATGGTGCATATGGGAAAACTGCTGCGTTCATGCATCTTTCTTTCCTCAACGCATCAGGGAATCGGCTGCCACAGCAGGACCTCTTCAGCTCAGACAGAAGGCTCTTCTAGTACCAATCTGAACCATATAGTCAGCAGGATATATCATATAAAATAAACAGCCACGATCCCTTACCTCTAGCAATTTACCTTCAAAAATCTAAGAAACAATCGCCTCTTCTCAGAGTTACAAGAATGCTCTGCCTGGAAGGAACCTCCTCTGAAAGAACTTGTCAATGTCAAGAAGAGAATTTGACAAAGCTATTATCCATATTTCTAATACATCCCTATTTCTATTACCCATATTTCCCCATATCCACAGACACTGTGTAAATACTATGAAAGGATATCAAATGCTCCTATATAAGAAATTCTCCCTGTATGTAATGCCCCCTCAATAATTTTAATGAAATTATCACATATCATTTGTTCATTAACTGAAAAAGTAGGAAAGAGGGAATATTTTACCGAAAAATGAAAGGAAGCATTTTCCAATATCTGATAAGTATGCGTATACCCTTACTCAGATAAAATCGAACATATTTTTTTTCTTTTAACACTCAATTGGGATACTTGAAATGAGTCAAGCCAGAGTTATTTCATTTTATAAATACTGACACTAAAGACTTGAAATATCTATATGTTATCTACAGACTGGTTGGCTTTCTTCTTTCCTATTTGCAACTTATAAATGCTCTTAAAAAGTGAATTTCATCTAGTTCCTTCATTTTTCCAACAAGATGTTATAAAATTTTATTTTTCTCTATGTATATATATATATGCTGAAACTTTTAGAATAATGAACAAAAATTCTGAACTGGATGGAAATGTAATAAATCCAATTCAATACCTTTTTTGAGGAGAGGGAGAGGGAGGGTGGAGTAGGGGAAAAGGGGGAGGTAGGATAACTATTTATCATTCCAAAGTTATGAGTTGGCCAAAGTTGCCAAAAAAAACCCAAACCTTCATAGTATATCATTCAGCAAGAGGAATAATAAAAATAAAGATAATAATCACCAGCATTTATATAGTGTTTTAAAGTTTACGATACATTTTGCATGTATTTTCTCATTTGACAACAACTTTGTGAGGTATGTGCTACAATTAAGCCCATTTTACAGATGAGGCAACTGAGACTAAGAGAGGTTAAGTAACTTTCCCAGGTCACACTGTTAGTGTTTGAGGTGGGATTTGAATTCAGATACAGCCCTCTATATCCATTGTACCTCTTAACTTCCCTTACCAGAGTACCTGAAACAAAACATGCAAAAATGAGCCCATCCTTGTATAAACCTATGGTAGATCTGCACCTGAAATACTACAACTGCTACATTTCAAGAAGGGTTTATTCAAAGGGAGAAAGTCTAAAGAGAAGGCTAGTTGAGATATAAGGTAGTAAGCTACTATGCATGATAGATCTGGAGCTCTCAAACACAGTCTCAGAATGGTGGCAGTGGAGTTTCAGAACAAGAGTTAAATCTGAAATGCAGCCTGAGCATTATCTGAATGGCTTTTTCATCCTATCATTATAGGACTGGACGAGAATAGCCACAGCACAGTGGACCTAGGGAGGAGAAGTACATAGACATGACAGTATTAATTCAGCTTCTGCCCTATCAATCAACACAGACCCCATGAATTTATGCTTTTGGGATAAGATTCTAAGTTTATTTGGGTCTGATCCTCGGAACCCCGCCCCAGACAAATAAATCTCCTGAAAGGCAACAAAGTTGTAGCCAAGTATCTAGTGACAGCAGAAGACAAATCTTGTGTCCTCATGGTGTTTCTCACTTAGTCCTCATATCTCAAGCAGGGCTTTGCTCATGTACTAACACTGAGGGCAAACTAATAAGAGGCCTACCTGAAAGATAAGGGCTGTTGGGAGACATAAAAGTCACTCAAACTTTGGATAAGGCAAAACATTTTAGAATGCTGTAGGTTGTAGACAATTAAAAAACAAATCTATGGGATGGTTATCACAAAGCAAATCTTGAAATTTGAAAGAGGTTAGTTTAGGACCTTTTTAAATTAAGGTGATGTAATCTCCTGAAGCAGATTAGAAATGTAAAGAAAGGGTTTCCCGCTCTTCTCACTCTAGCCCCAGCAGGAGTGAACATAGACTAAAAATACAAATAGTTTCAAAAAAGGCTTGGGTAAATTCTTGGAAGACGACTCCATGGCGGGTTGTCAAGGAAAATGGATTCCATGGATACATTCTCAAACTTTGAGGACTGATGTCATGGAGAACAACCCTCTAGAACATGGCCACTGGTACCGCTGTCCTACAAAGGCAATTCTTGAGCTGCCTGAAGTTTGCGTGTATTACTATTTACCCAGGAACGGAGTTCTCTAAAGAGAGAGCTAAATTACTCTGCCTTTACTCTAACTGAGGCAGGTAGCTGTTGCAGTGGATAGAGTGCCAGGCACTTAATCCTGTTTGCCTCAGTTTCCTCACCTGTAGGAAATGGAAACCACTCCCGTATCTTTGTCAAGAAAACCCCAATGGGGGTCATGACTGAAATAGTCTCACTTTCATTTCCTAAGGCTCCTTCCAGAACTCTGCTGGTCTTTTTTGGCCATTGACCTCTGCCTCAATCTACTGGGTGTTTGTATAGAAGAATAAGTACTTATCTGTCTATTATCTTAGATCCACAACTCTATCTTCATATTCAGTAAAAACCATACTCAGTCCAAAGAACTACCAGTTAGTTCCTTGATAATGATATTTAATGTACATAATAGAACTGTGATTTCACTCAAGTGGGAATTCTGTCAAACACTGCAGAAAACAAACCATCCACGTCTGCCCGTCCTGAGACTTGTGTCCATAGCCATTCAAAATGAAATAGCACATCGACAAAAAGACTATATTGTGAAAATGTATGCTAAAAGTTAGGTAACACTGGGGAGAATTAAGAAAACCTTATAGTTATTTTTAGAGAAATGCAATTACCTTCAGTTTCAGCTCTTGTTTTTCATCTGATTCAGACAAATCTTCTCAGTCTCCTATAGGTTATTAGACTATTCCCAGAGAACTCATTATACATTTCTTTCACCTAGAAGCCATTCTCCTCTCCTCTCTGCTAAACCTTGTCCCTCTCAGTTCTTAAAGGTGTCTTTCACACTCACTTCTGGCATATCAAGATCAGCTAGATTCTGGTCATTATAGACCTCTAGTGCTTGAATAGTTATTTAATTCAACACATTAAGTCACTGCTATAAGCAAGGTACTGGCCTAGGTAATCATGGAGTTTTCTTGTCCCTTTCTTATTCCACAAAACCCTTAGACCCGTGTCTTCTTAACTATCAGGCCTGTCATAGAGATGCAAAGGAAAAAAGACAGTAGCTCTCATTTCAAGGAACTCACTTTCATGTTTTCTTTCTTTGGGGAAGCATTTTTTTTCTATACTAAATTCATTCTGTTTTTAGGTAAAACTTAGCAAGAAAATTGTTGCTGTTGTTGAATTGTTTCAGTTGTGTCTGACTTTTCGTGAACCCATTTGGGATTTGCTTGGCAAAGATACTGGAGTAGTTTTGCCATTTCCTTCTCCAGTTCATTTTACAGATGAGGAAACTGAGGCAAACAGAGTTAAGTGACCTGCCCAGGGTCGCAGGTCTAGTAAGTGTCTGAGGATGGATTTGAACTCAGGTCTTCCAACACTTTGTCCACTGTGCTGCCTAGTTGCCCTTAAGAAAATATTTACTATTAGCAAATATTAGGGTCAAAATTAATAATAAAAATAATAGCTGGAATTTAAGGTTTGCAATGCATTTTATAAGTATTATCTCAGTTTATTCTCACAACAATCTACCTGGAAGGTAGGTACTATTATTATCCCCATTTTACAGATGAAGAAACTGAGGTGGAAGAGGTTAAGTGACTTGCTCAGGGTCACATAGATAGTAGATATTTGAGGCTAGATTTGAACTTAGTTCTTTCTGACTCCAGATCCTGTACTCTATCCACTGGATCACCAACAAGCTCAGGGTACCAAAGATAAAGTCCCATAACTTCATAATTGTGCCTCTATCATCAAACCTAACTACTTGTTCATTAATCTCAGCTCTATTTAGTCTATTGTAATCATCGCTTCTTTTGGAAACATGGTCAACTGAATTTCTAAGACCCATCAGTAACAGGCACCTAACCTCAATTAATGTATTTACAGAAAAATAAATTCTGTAAATATATCAGAAACATATAGGATTTTATTTAGTATAAGAAATCATTATTTTTCACAATCAACACCGATTTTTAAATTTTGAAGTAGTTCTCTTTTTTATGAATGCAAAGTTTTACTAGGAAGCAAGTATTTCTAGATTTCATTTAAGTTGAGATATTGTTGTGTGTGTGTATGTGTTTGTGTGTGTCTGTCCGTGCCAGCTCCCTGCTTCTTACCCCTGAAGTCTTAAGTGGCTGTGGGAAATAAGTTCCTCTTTTTATTTCCTTGATTTGTCCCCGCCGTGCCTAGAATTGTGTTCCATGAAGAATAAGGCCTCTAACAATGTTGGCTAACTTAAGTATCTGGCTAACTAGTTAGGGTGGAGAGGAAATCTAGCCTTATTTTCTGACCCATAGGCTGAAAGACAGAACCTAGTGTTAAATCTGCAGGGCTAAGTTCACTACAGGTTTATGGAGGGTTCTGGGAGTATACCTCTATATCAGTGTAATGGAGAGGTATTAGCATAAGTAGTGCATGGAGAGCCAACCTGAGGGGCAGGAAGGCTTAGGTTCAAGTACTGCCTTTAACATATTAGCCATGTGACTTTGTGTGACAGCCTCTTAGTGCCCTAGGAAACTCTCTGATAATATACACTGCAGAGTAGATGCTGACCTGAATTGGTAAAAAAGATTTTTTTTTCGCCTGGAGTTTCCTATGCCAAGGAAATCATAAACCTATTTTAAAAACAAAAGCAAAATAATAAAAGCTAACATGTACATCATACTTTAAGAATGACAATGTAGTTTCATGTATATTATTTCATTGTGTCTCAGCCTTAAGTCTGTGTGTCATTATCTCAGCCCTGAGAGGTAGGTACTATACTTATCCCAATTTTACAGATAAGGAAATTGAGGCAGAGAGAAGTTAAGTGTCCTGGGTCAGTCAATCAACTAACATTTATTAAGCATCTACTATGTGTCAAGCACTGTACTAAGTGCTAAGTGCTGAGTCAAACAGGTAGTCTGAGGCAGAATTTGAACTCAGGTATCCCAGTCTTCAAGTCCAGGGCTCAGATTCACTAAACCAGAAGTGTCAGATACTAGCAGCAACTCTTGGGTGCAACCTGACCCAGATTCCAATGTAATTGGGAAATTTTTAACAAAGTAAATAAAAATACAATAGAACACAGATAATGTTAACGTAAGGTTTTCTAAGTCAATATGTAGCCCATACAGATCCTTAGGTGAGGTTTAATGGCCCCTTTTCTGTTTGAGTTTGACACTATTGCCCTATATCACCTCTGCCCCACTGAGGGTTATTTTAGTGACTTGGGAGCTCATCCTGGAAGCATAGCCCCACTCTCTCCTCTTCTATTCCAAAGATATCTCATTTCTCCTTCATATCGTACAGAACAATGTTGGAGCCAACAGTCACACTTAAGTACAAGTGACTCTCAGAGAGAAAACAGGAGAAAGTTGAGAGACACTGCTCTTACACACTTGGATTACAACTAATCGCCTCTAGACGCAGAAGAATCCCATACCATTCAACAAGTATTTTCTACGTACTTCATATAGGGCCCAGCATCATAACTGGTGTTGTATGAGGTACAAAAGGGTATTCAAGATGTTACCTGCCCTAATGGAGCATTCTCCCCAGAGAACTTATGATCTAATCAATTGCCAAACAGAAACAATTCTAAAAAATTCTTTAGCTATGTTAACTGTTAATATAATAGCTACCAGCAGGCTTCTAAGCGTAATGATAATTGGCCAATTGAATGCTTCTTATGAATAATTTAATGCAACTATTTTGATATCTCAATGTAACTTCATTCATTTGTTTAAGTGTTTCCAGTAAGTTAATCATATTTCATGAGAGGAATTTTGTTTTGTCCATGACTATGGATTTCATGGAAATGAAAGTCTTTTTCCTGAATTATTTTTTCTCGTTTTTTTTTTTTCTGTATTGGAAGTGACAGAGTTGTTCACTTCCAGGCATACTTTGCTATCAGGACAAGAAAGTAGCTTATAGTGCTTAACTGGCACTCTTATTTACATTGGTAAAAGAAAGATCATTGATAAAAACCAGAACCAACAGATCGCAACATGTCAGAAGTGCTGACTGGTCCTAAGACAGCAGCCAACATGGAATAAAGAAAAAGTGCAAGACCTCTTTTAGGACAACAAGGCTCAACAGCAGCTTCCCAACTGAGTGACAAGAAGCCCATAATGGAAACATTCTTGTTAAGGTAGGTGCACATGAAAAATTAATTTTATAGATGGTCTGCATTTGCATAGAAATAATAAGTTCATCCTCTTGGCCTATTCTGGCCTCAATTAGCAATTCTATCATCATACCTGAGATTCGGGAAAGAAAGAAAGAACGGAAGAGGCTGTGGAAAATTTCCCTCTGGAAACAGCAACACTAATGGAGCTTATCACTACCCTCATTAATTTAATCAAAAACCTTGAGGCAGAGGGCTGCAGCAATCTGTTAAGAAAACATTTTCTAAAATGAGAGTGCTTCTAATTTCAATTAGGTCCTTGCATTTTTTTTCGCTTTTTAAGCAGACTTTTCTCTACATATTTCCCATCCTTTTCTCCTTTCCCCGTATTGATTAACTATCAGCATGGGAGGAGAGGAGGGAAGCCTTCCTTTTCATTAAAGATGCTATATTGAAGATAGAAGTGATAGGCTCCTACCCATGCTGTTTTGGGGGTAGGTGGGTGGAGGGCTGATTTACTCTTTATGACAACTTCATAGTCCAGTCCCAGTGTGCCAAAGATAAAGTCCTATACTTCCAATAAAAGGATTCTCAGGGGAGATCACACTTTGGATTCGTGGTATGCATGTTAATACACTATTCTCCTTAATTAATTTTACAAGGAGGGCCACTGGTGGATAATTGGGTTTTATAAAAGTATCCTTTCACCCCACTCACTAAATGAAGGAAGAAAACATCTTCAGAGAAGTCTCAGTGGGATCATAGGATCACAAATCTGAAGCTGCAAGTTCTCCGAGGCCATCTGGTCTAATCCTCTCTTTTATAAAAGAGGAAACTGAGGGTCAAAAAAATCTAAGTAACTCGCCAAAGGACACACAAGTAGTATCAAATGTGGGATTGAAGCAAATAGTCACCTGGGAGAAAAGAGTTCCAATGGTCACCTACACAATATGTTATAAACATCAAATTAAAGTGTGTTTGGGAATTCTGTGTAATTATGATGACCAAGCACCTCCTACAATTCATTTCTATAAAAGGTTTCATAAAATGCATTTATGTTCCATATTAGTGCTACACTTAATTCTAAGCTGGATAACTAGATGTGAATTATCTTCTAAATTTTTTTTAGCCCTCAAGAGATAGTGGAGGATAGAAGCACTGACAGAAAAACAACAAAAAACAACATAACGTCCCCAGAAAAGTGTTGAGAAAGTTTTACCTCCCTAATCTCTTTTCAAAGATGGAGCCTATAGGTGGGGAGTAGAGGTGGAGCTTATGTGGTGGTTGGTATTAATGAGATGCTTCTCTCCCTTTGTGAGCTTCTCTCTCTCTCTCTCTCTCTCTCTCTCTCTCTCTCTCTCTCTCATCTCTGCTATGAGAAATGGATTTCTGGGTAGAGGACAGGGGAAAGATAAATTGGGAAACAAAGATTACATACAAATAAGACCAATACAAATAAAATTAAAAATAATTCAGATAACTTAGAAAATATGGTTAGAAGAAGCTTAGCCCCAAATGTATAGCTTTAAATAAATATGTAGGTGTTATTGAAATTCCCACATTGGACATTCCTTCCACTGAGAATTTCTTCCTTCATGCAGAGGAAGGTCCTGATATAGAAATGGCATCATCTCTCTGTAAACCTTTTGCCAAGGAAAATTTCATTGACAGACAAAATCCCATGAGAATTTTCCAATTAGAATATCTCCTGGGAGTGTTGGAAAATAAGCCAAGAAAATGCTGTTTCTTTTTCTCTTGACCCGAGTGAGGATGTTGGTGAAAACAACAGATCCTCCTGGCAGGGAGCAGAATCTCAGGCTGATTTCAATGCCTCATTCTGGTTTTGTAAGGGCGGCATTGTTCTAAGGGCAATTCTGCACTGGCGAAATCTCCAGTAAGCTCGTCCGCAGGTCACCTGACTTCTGCCAATGTAGGCATGGATGTAGGATTGTAGTCTTACAGCATTGGAAGGGACCACAGAGAACATTTTGTACAATCCCCTCTTCTTTCAGAGGAGGAAACCAAGGCTCCCCAAAGTTGCACAGCAATGTCCAAAATTGAACACACTTCTTCCATTTCCAAATTCTGAAACTGCTACCTCCTCCTACCTGTTCCTAAATGTAAACAGTGCCTCACAGTAAAACTGATGTATTACTGTAACTGTGGCCATGTAAATAGCTTAACCTGAGTCCCAGAGGTCTTTCAGATACTTTGTACATATATATGATATATATCAGAGACAGAAATATTTCTTCTAATGACTCAATATGCATTTATTGCCTGTTATGTGCCAGGCACTGGAGATGTAAAGACAAACTTGATCCATCTCTGTCTGTAAGACATTTAAGAACTATCAAAAACAGACAACATGCACATATCTAGGTAAAAAAGGGAAATACAAAGTACATTTGGTGGGGGAGGGGGAAGGCACTAGTGGCTGGGGAGAATTAGAGAAGGTTTTGTATAGAAGTAATGTTTGAGCTGAGCTTTGAAGGGACTTAGGGATTCTAAGGGTAAGAAGGAAGTGAATTCTAAGAATAGAATCCTGGGAGAGAGCCATTGCAAAGGCACAGGGGTGGGAGATAGAGCCTTGTGTATGAGAAATAGTAAGACAGCCAGCTTCATGTAGTGTACATGAAGGTGAGCAGTAATCAGTTCTGAGATCTGATATGCTTTAAATTATGAATGATGGGAAAGAGGGAGGAAAGGTACCACATGTAAAAAATGAAATAACTTTTATTTCAAGGGTAAATTCCTTTTAGGGTTAACTTCTGTAATTTAACAAAACCAAATCTTGGCATATCTCTAAGTATTCCTAAAATGCCCCCTCAATATTTGTCTGTTCTTAGGAGATAAGACATTTTTGTATATATGACAATGTGGTCCTTCCAGTAACAAGACTATTTATAATGAAGTTGCAGGGCAGTGAGTCAAGCTTTAATAACATAATAAAGTAAGAATGCTCTATAATCCTCACAAAACAAAAGCCCCAAACAATAATGAATCAAGTAGTAACACATATTTCTTTTCAATCAAGACAACTTGACTTGAGGCAAAACTCATGGTCAGCAGAACTGTATGGTCTCAGCATAGATAATTCATACAGTGTGGCTAATTGAGTTTCCATACACATCAGATATACAAATAAAAAACTATTGGCATCAATTCACAAGTTAGAGAGATGATACCTTTTAAAAGAGGAAACTATCTTTTGGGCAAATCACAAAAGAAGGATTTTACCTCATTAATCACTGGATGGTGTGTTAAAGGAAACAAACATTTATGTTCAAAGACAGCATAATAAATGGAAAATGTGCTTGGTATGAAATCTGAATGAACACAGGAAAATCTTTTGAGATTTTTGAGCCTCAGTTTTCTCATCTGTAAAGTAAGAATAGTAGTATCTGCTGTGTCCTATGTCTCATTGGCTTGTTTTGAAAAAAAAAAGCACTTAGTAAACTGCAAGCTCTCTAAAAGTATAGCACAAATGAGCTCTAAAGCATTAGAAGTAGGTTGGAAAGGGAAAAGAGTTGTTGAATGACTGCAGAAATGACAATTATTTCTTTAAAAAGGGCAGGGGGAGGGAAGAAAAAAAGGAAAAAAGAAAGATACATGATCACTTTATTATATATTTAAAAGGAATAGCAAATTGTACACAATAGATTTACAGTTTCATGTGCATGCTTTTTTATTATACTAGGTTATGGAAATGCTTGTTTTATTCCATAAATTAAAACTAAATAATTGAATGAAATGATTAAAAAAAGACCACATGAACATCTTCTCGATTAAGCTTTCTGTCAAAAAAAGATAAGAAATAGAATTTATAGCAAATGACACGTGGTATAATGGAAAAAGCATGGGACAGAAAGTCAGGAGGCTGGGGAGGCAGTCCCAACTTTGGACTTGGCTAGCTTTAAGACCTTGTGCAAGTCACCTGACATTTTGAATCCTCCATCTGAAAAATGGGCATGGTTGGGATGGATGATTTCTAAGACTCCTACCAAATTTGGCAAGTTATGAACCTATTTGTATTGAGGGCATTGATATGACATGACATGGTGTGAAAATCACTAAATAAAATGACCTTGTTTCTCTATATGACTGACACTGAATTGCGTGATTTGGAACAAGTCACCTAACAGCTCTGGGACTCAGTTTCCTCATCTGTAAAAAAAGTTTGACTAGATGATCTCAAAGGGCTCTTCTTGCTATCACCTTCGATGATTTAAATATCTTGAATTGAATACAATTTTCATTTCATGGAATCTTGGAGTTCTAAAGACTCCAAAGGTCATTAAATGATATTAAGTCTAACCTCCTATCAGCCATATTTCTTTAACTTCAGTATTTCTACCGACAGTTCCTTTCTCCACACGGTTCATCTCCAATATTTGAAAATATTTCCTTATTTTGAGGTAAAGCCTGCCTCCTATAACTTCTGCTCATTGCTAGTGATTCTTGATCATTGAAGCCAAAAACAATATGCCTGGTCCCACTTCTACACAATACCCCTCTTCACCAGTGAAAGTAACTATTCTGTGTCTTGTTAGTTATCTTTTCTTCAGGTTCAACATTTCCAATTCTTTCCACCACTCCTGCTAGATTCCAAGGTCCTAACCATGCAAAGATTCCCTTAAAATGTGGCACAAGAAATCAGTCTATCAATCATTCAACCACCATTCATTAAATGCTTACTATGTGCCAGTTATAGTGCTTGGCACTCTGAGTACAAAGACAAATTAAATAGTTCCTGCACTAAGGAGCTTGAGCCCCCAGTCAGCCCCACCATCTGATGCAATCCTCACAAAGATGCTCACAAAGTAGACTCAACTAGAAGCCACTTGGGGGACTGAAGCAGGTAGTGCACACTGTAGATATACTTAAGAACTGGGCTCACATTCCCATAACATGTGTACAGGGATGTGCTGCTTAATATTTAACAACTCTTCCTCTGAAAAAAAAAATGTACGTAGGACATTCTTTTAAGTTTAATCTTCATAATTGATACTTTATTAAGTCTAGACAATAAAAAATGCAACAAAACAAGCCCTGACTTGTAGCATTTGCTGATTTTGAGATGTAAATGTAAATGTAAACTGAAAATTTAACATCCAGTACATCCAGCACATTCATCATTTATATATAACCATGAGACTCAGAGTTAGGAAATGTGTCTTGCATACGTATGTGCATGACCACGTGTATGTGTGTGTGTGTATGTACAACTATTAAAGCTTAAAAATTTACTAATATTTGGGACACTATATGCATGTGTATATAGGCATGTGCATGCATGTATACATATGTGTATGCATGCGCATGCATGTATATGCACTCAAAATAAATGTAAGAAAACTTAGGGCGGAACAAGACAGTAGCAGCTGGGGCACCAGGAAAGGCTTCATCTAGAAGGTGGTACTTGGACTGAGTCTTAAAGCAAAGTAGGGATTCTGAGAGGTAGAGAAGTGAGGAGCACTGGTGTGTGAGGCATGGGGAAACATCTAGTACAAAGGGTGAGAGATGGGAGATAAAGCATCATGTCTGAATAAGTCAATATAGTGGAACCATAGGAGGTTGGGGGAGGGGTGGAGTGTAATGCAGAATAAGACTGGAAAGGTAGATTGTGGCCAGGCGGTAAAGGGCTTCAAATACCAAACAGAGGTATCATAGAAGTATTGGCATATAAAGTTTATTAAGTAGAGAAGTGATATGGTTAGATCTATTCTTCAGGAAAGTCACTTTGACAGAATTAAATATAATATTCCAGAAGTGTTCTGGCCAGTAAAGGATCATAGCTTTTGATATGAAAGGGAATCTTAATGGGCCTCAAATCCAAATCCTTTCCCATTGTATAGATGAGGAAAACAAGGCATATAGATGTGAAGTGGCTTTCAAGGTGTCACATAAATAAGTGCCTGAAGCAGGATTTGAACTGGATTATAATGCCAATGTCCTATCCACTGTGCCATGCTGACTCTCTGAGTACAAATGGATTCAAATTCTATGAAAGAAACATTTGGATTATTTTAGCTTTTGTAGCAGCCCTATCATATGATTGACTGACATCGAGCCATCGACCTTGGGTCAACTGTAACAACTGATTCTTGGCATTACTGTCTTATTTACTGTCAAGATATTTCTACTGCCAATGCAGAAGGGCATATCTGAAAGCCTTTCACATAATAGTAGTATCTCTGAATTCAAATATAAAATCTATCAGCAGATGGTACTTTTTTAACTTGCAATTTTAAAAATTTGCTCAGATATCCAGGATACTACAGAGAGAAAATGTCTTAAAAATTAGGGTGTAGGGTCAAGGCTCATCCCTGACCAAGCCATTCTAAAACAGGAGTTTTTAATCTGAAGTCTGTGAAAATAGTTTTAAGACTTTGATAACTGTATTCGAATATAATTGTTTTCCTTTATGATCCTATACATTTTATTTTAGGCATTTATAAACATTCTGAGCTGGGGTCTATAAACTTTGTCAGATTGTCAATGGGGCCCAAGACACACACACACACACACACACACACACACACACACACGCGCGCGCACGTGCGCGTGCGCACGCACTCACAAGGTTAAGAATCTCTGGAATAAAATTATCATTCTTTTGAAACAAAGTCTGTGATTAGAGGAAATGGGAACGCCCTTCAATAAGTAATTCCTTCTTTTTTTAAAACACTTATAAATGATCTAATAATGCAGATTTCAAGGAATATATCTAAAGGCAACTAAGAAACAAAACCCCTCAAATCCTATTCAGCCTTTCCTGGGCAACAGAGGAACTCCAGGCACCAAGGGGAACTGAACAGACATCTTCCTTACAAAGCTCTTTGTGATCTCCTTAAGCCCATCTATTCAGACTAAAGGTCAAGTGGGTAAACTTGGCAATTCTATTTTCCCACAAAGCTGCTATAGTTTGCTGTCTTGGTAAAAGCTCTCCACTAGCCGTCTTTTATCTCCCATTCTGTTCAGCACCTCCCTCATCCTTAATGTCCAACCCCTTTAAAATAATGCCTTTCATTCATGGCCTGTCCTTGGAGCCTCTTGCAATGGCTTCTTGTAATACATCTAAAAGCTTTTTCCTCCTTGCTCTATTTGTTTAAGGAGAGCAAGTTAAGAAGTGTTATCCATCTCCCTCCTCAAAAAAAAAAGGAAAGTATTTTACTCAAGACAAACCAAATGTTAGTCAACTGCTAACTAAGCCAACTCATAGTGGGTTTGTCACATTTACTGACAGTGTGAAGACAATGTGTATGAAAGGTGCTTCTTGGTTTTTTGAATCAATTTTCACTTAAAGCATCATAGACAGAACTAGAAGGGAAGAAGGTATTATACTGGCCAGAGAGACCAAACCTCCCATTTTTATGATGTATACATATATACATACACTCGTAATAACACATGCATTAATGTGTATATATATATATACACAAACATATCTATATATTGATAAATAATAGATATTAGATAGATGAATAGATGATATAGATCAATATAAATTAATGGATGGTAGGTAGGTAGGTAGATAAATAGACAAATAGGTAGACAGACAGATAGGTAGATAGATGGATAAATGGAAGGATAAATAGAGATAAATTGATGGATGGATGGATGGATGGATGGATGGATGGATGGATAAATAAAAAGATAGACTGATAGACAGTCAGATAGGTAGACAGACAGACAGACAGACAGATAGATAGACAGATGCATACATACATACATACATACATACATACATACATACATACATACATACATAGAGGAACTGGGGTGAGCTGCCTTGCCCAGGGTAACTGAGCTACTCAGTGTCTGGGTGGGGGATTCAAGCTCAGTCTTCCTGCCACCAGGTCCACTGTTCTATCTCCTAAACTTCCTTCTTGAGGTAGTTCTCCCTTATCTGCTTTTCAAAGAAAAGTTATAGTCCTGGGAAATCAAGATTGGATTTCTGATCACATAAAGTCCTGCCTACTTCTGGAGTCTATTAACTTCCTTAACAGTAAACGCCTTGGCTTGCCTGTTTGGAGTGGCTGCAAATCTCACGTTCACAACTTAATCCAGAATAAAAAAATCAAACAAAGAAAAAGAAATGAAATCCAGTCATTCAATGAGGTGACAGCTATTTGGCAGCTCCTGAACTAACTCTAATTACATTCAAAGTTAAGGGGGCAAGGAGGAGAAAACGAGCCCTTTCCTGGACAGTTTTCTGTGTTTTCTGTTTAAAATGATTGGCTTGTACACTAAAGTGAACAGAGCATTACCAAGCATTGTTTTCAGAGCAGTGGAGAAGACAATGTACCAAATTTGAGGTCAGATTAATAGCTCAAATGCACGTCTGGGTGAGTTTTGTCATTTCCTTAGTTATTCACTCTAGGGATATGTGCGCACACACACTTACCTACATATCCATGAACAAGGGCCTACACACACATCAACACACATCCAGGAAGGCCATGAACATGGACGTTGTGGCAGAATAATAAAGAGAGAAAGGTGACATATGATAAAGAATTGGCATTTATTTAGCCTCATTGTTATTGTTTACCTACTGAAGCACTGTCCCTGTTTGTTGATTGCAGGAGATGTATTAGGAATAGAGGGTTCAAATGTCTGGTTTATGTCTGGGTTCCTAATGGAAAAGAAAGGCATCGAAAGGAAGCTGCCCTTCCCCCTTGCTCTTTACTTCTCCCCTTCTCCCTTCTCTCCCCCAACCCCCAAGCCACATGGAGGGTTTTTAGTAGGTTTGTTTTATTTTGTTGGCCACACATGGCTGTGCTCCCACTGTGCTCTTGTCCTCACCCTGGCTTTTCTAATCAGGGCTCAGTGAACAGCACAGACAGGGAGTTATTAAGCAGCAGTGAGCTTCTAATAAAGGAGATCACAGAGCTTTCCCTATGGCATGTTTCATTCTGCTATGTGGGGTCCATGGCTTTTTCTCCTTAGCAGAAGATGAAAAGAACCTGCTTTCCTGAGCTGATGATGAGCCTGAAGAAATAATGAGAACAGGAATATGCCCAGAGTATAGTAAATGGGGTACCTAGGGATCTTTGGTTTGTCACTGAAGAAATGCCCACTGCCACTGATGTTTTTCTTCCATTGTTGTGATTTTCTCTTAGGGTTGCCATTGTTTCTAAAGTTCTTACCACTATTTGTACTTTATGTGCAGTTGGATGAAAATTTTGAGCACACATCCATAAGTATATATATACATACACACATACATACATACACATATATATGTTTATATCCATAAATGTATGTATGTATGTATGTGTATATATGTGTAAATATGATATGATATAATAAATTAATATAACATCATAAATATAATATAAATAATATATCAATGTAATATAGTGTATGTGTATATACATACATATGTATATATACATATATATGGAGAGAGAGAGAGAAAGAGAGAGTGAGACTACAAATGGACAATAGCTTGGGCCCAGAATTGTGCCAGAGGAGAATAGTGGACCGTATTGCATTTGGGAATTTGTAAAGTTGACCCCAAGCTGCTCAGTGTAACAAAGGCCCATATTTTTAAGACTAACTCTTCCAGAGATGCTTTATGGCTGTGAGTCATGGAAGACTAGTCTCTAAAGAATTGAAGTTGAGGATTGCCCAAAGGGCAATGGAGTGTGTAGTGTGGGAGTAAGCCTGCTGATGTAATTAAAAACAATGAATTATTAAAGACAGTGTAAGGGATGCCATCAAATGGGTTATTAAAAAAAAAAGGAAGATGGGATAGTTACATGGTGGAAAAACCAATAGATAGCCTCTGTGTTTCACTGGCAGTTTCATGGTATCAAGAGAACTCAAGAAAAGGTTGGTCAAACCCACCATGGCAAATATGTGATTCATTTTCCTTTCCAGGAACAGAAGCTGTGACAAAGACCATTTTGCATGACAAAGAAGAAAGAAGAAGAGACAGGAGACAAGAGAGAAAGAATGGAAAGGAGAGAGGAGATGAGAGAAAAGGAAAGAAAAGATGAGAAAAGGAAAGTACTTCATAATACAGAAATACAGTCTTGTATTTAAGTAAGGACAACCTAAGCTTAACACTAAAAGGCCACCTTTCTCTCTCCCCCGCCCCCACCAATGAAAGAGAATCAAAGTACTACATAAGTCAAAACTCTTTAAAATTATTTGAGGCCAATACAATCTCTTTGTCCTATCTTGTTAGCTAGAGTAGCAACTTCAAAATTCTCCAAAAACCATCTATGAACAAAAGTGTACATGGATAAAGACATAGTATTTTAAGGCAGATATGTTGATTGCCCAGTTTAGAAGACAGTCCTTAGACAAAGGAATTACAGGACACCTCTGACCTATATCTTTTTAGCGATAACGGTGATGATGGATGGAGCTACATTATTCTTGTCTAAAAACACTTGCCATTGACATCATTTTGGACTTATTCACCTTTCAGTTCTCAGTGTTTCTTGCCAAGCAATAAGGATGTCAAGAATAAAGAAATAAAAAAGCCAAGTGAAAGAGATATAAAAGCAAATGAAATAAATGAGATTGTGCAGCTCTAAAGACTTTTGGGGGAAAAATAAGATTCCAATGGGGACAGTTTAGAAATTGGAATGACCCGTAAAGTTAGTTCTGTAATCTATACTAGTGTTTTCTGTTCCATTTTGGTGCTGATTCCCTGTTTTTAATTAGCAATGGTGCCACCATAGATGAGTTCTCAGTGATTTCTCTCATAATACAGACTGTTTGATATCATTATAAAAGTTAGCTTTCATTAGTTTTACAGTATCATGGATCTTAGCAGAGCTCTTAATGCAAACATTCATCCAAACACATTCTGAGTTTATGTGTAATTTGGAGAATAAAAATAACCCACCTTGTAAACATATAAGTCACAATTTATTTTAAAATATCTATTTGGGGTTGGTAACAAGGAAATTATGAGTACATCATTTATTAGCATCTTTCTCTGTACAAATGTCATATGTATATTATATATATATATATATGTATATATATACACATTTAATATGAAACTTACACATCTCGGTATGAGTATAATATTGACTCTGGCAATTTGCCTACACCAAGAAAGAGGCTATTTTGAAAACAATGAATGATTGACTACACTTACATATAGACTGTTTATTTCTCTTCACCCCCTACTACCTTAAAATAGCAGATCTCACAGTGGTTGGTCAACCATGTTTTTGGTTAGAATAGCTCAAGACCACTCAGAAGGTTCATGAGCCAATTAAATACACCTGATTTACAGATTTAATAAAGCAACTCTGTTGTCTCACCCCCATAGGGTCAACCAGAGCAAACATCAATGAAAGGAAAATGTTTTCTTTGAAAACTTCAGGGGAACCAGTGCAAGTCTCCTAATGTGACTCTGATGCTGTGATTTAAAATATATAAGTAAAATGCTCTTACTGGGTAACAACTCATCAAAAGAATGAGTAATTTCTATTCCTTAGCAAACAATCAAACCATGCCACTGAAATTTTGAGAAAGACTTTTGAAATTAAACTATTCAAATGACTGGGATCTAAGCAGATGCCCATCAATTGGGGAATGGCTAAATAAACTGCGGTACATGAATATAATGGAAAAATTATTGTGTTATAAGAATGATGACTTGACTATGAACAATACAGAAGCATGAAACGACATATAAACTGATGCAAAGTAAAAAGCGCCCATAAAGCAATATACATGACTACAACTAAATACATGAAAAGAACAATAGCAACAAAAACAAACTATGTCTTGTGTAATTATAATGATGACGGTCAGTCTCAAAGAAGAGATGAGAAAGTATATCTTCTTCCAATTTTTGCCGAGAAAGTTATCATTCATCCAGCCATGTGGCCTAAAAGGTTCTCCCTTCTCCTCTTTACCTTCTAAATACTATATCCTCTTCAAAGATTAAATCAAGGCTCCATTGTACATAAAACCATCCCAAGTAGACTAGTCTACTGATCTTTCCCTTTGGAGACTATAGTTAGTTCTGATAAAGTATGAAGTGATCATCACTTGATTTCCAGGAAAAATGCAACCCCTTTTCCCCACCCTAGTATTATGACTATGGTATCCATTAGTTTCTCCACATTGGTCTCCCTCTCAGATATCCCACTGTGGCTGTGAAGTTTGAGCTCAAAGAATTTTTTTTTTACTTCATACAGTGGAATCTGAATCTTCAATATATTTGTACAGCATGAAGGTCACTGGGACATTGGTGCCTGGGGTTTATGCTGGTCTCCATCAAAAGCCTGTTCCTGGCTAGAACTGGTTACCTTCTAACATGATGGAATAATACATCGTAAGAACTACCCCCCTTTTCATAGAGAAACACATAGGGCAAACTAAGAAAGGCTGAACAATCTTTGTGCATTCATACTTGCGCCTGTAATTTAAATCGATTGATAGTTCCATATTTTCTGTGGGGAACCATCAGCTTGCCCTGACAGAGTGGAAGCAAGTCAACAAATGAGAAATTTAAAACAAAATATGAGTCATTTCTTAACTACTTCCTCACATGTGAATAGTCTTATAATAAAAGATGTTCTTCAGTTCAAAGGAAATCCATGAAAGAGAATCTAAAAAATGATCAACAATATATGTTATTAACTGAAGGGTTGCAATTATGATTAGACAGACTGAGGATAATAATACCATAGTGACCACCTCCTTCTTCCCTAGAGATTCTCATCTGAGGTAACAATTCTCTTTAATCATGTCATAATCACCAAAACCAACTCCTTAAGAGGCAACTTGTAATCAAATTGGCAAGCTATATGACACCTTTTTAAAAATATTCTATAAATATATGAATATTGTGGGTATGACGCTGACCAAGTCATTTAATATATCTGAGCCTTAGCCTTCTCATCTGCAAAATGGGGATAATATTAATACCTAACCTCACCTTTGAGGATCAAATAAAGTCTTAGATTTAAAATGCTATAGAAACCTTAGAGTTATATGCATCAACTGTTTGCTTAAAGGTTGATCATCAAGGTTGATAATCATCACTAATTAATTAGTTTAGTTAATTTAATTAAGCACTTAAATTATTCCTGGATATAATCCAGAGTGAAATTAGCTCTTTCAAACTATAGGATACCGCTTAGTGCAATACAGCTATTACGAGATCTATTGAAATTATCTCTTCCTAAATTAGTGCGGAAGTACCAACAAAAATTGCACGTAAAACTGGGGCATCTAGGAATGGGAGGGGACATCTGTAGAACTGCTGAGACATAGAAAAACAATAAAGAACATGTAAATCAGGATCAACCTAGAAAGTATAAATGTTATTGCATGTGGCCAGTGTACTAACTTTGGGAGATGGTAAAACATAGAGGAAAAGATGTCAGGAGCATGGAGAAAGTCTGCTTCTGGCCCCATGGCTACCTTTTCATGTTGAGGCTATGATAACCATCGATGCTAGAAGAGTGGCCAGAACAGAGTAACTGACAGACAGCATTGGTTCAAGGAGGAATTGAGATTACTAGTGGCTGCCCTTGAGGAGGAAACATAAACCTGTAAAGATACCCTGGGTCCTGCGTCCTGTGTCCCAAAAGCAATGACTATGCTTATCAACTACTGGTGGAAGAAGCTGATGGAGAGAGTTGAGTCCAAGTACTTGAATTGTGCTGTTCAAACACTTGGTCTGGGGCTTTTGGATTTTGGGTTTTTGATAAAAAAAAAAATCAGCATGTCTATGTATTGGATAATGGCTTCTTGTGTTCAGGAGAAGCTGAGAATGCATAAGATGGTAATTGAGTTAGAATATTTGATTTTATTCTTTATATTTCTATGGGCATGAATAAAGAACTCAATAGAATCAAAGTATTCTATGATAAACTCCATTGTGTTATGTTAATGAGATTTAGCAGAAAGGGAGGAGGATAGAGTCTTACTTAGTAGTTGAATTTATAAAGACCACAGCTCTAAACTAATGAAATACTCACTGCCACCTAGAAAAATGGCAAAGCTAGTAGACTGATACTTCCAGCTCTCCAAGGACCATAGGGAGCCCCCTCTGGTGTTGGGTGGAGTGCATAACAATAGTTTCAGGCACATGCCTATTAGGGCCTCTTTGTGGTTAATTAAGCATAGTAGACAATCATAGTCAATACTTAAGAATCTTATAAAGATCAAAACATTTTGCCACATAGTGTAGTTAAAAATAAATATCTTTTAAAAATTCTTGATTTCTTTATGCATTTCCCCCTGAATAATGCCTAAGAAGGGCTATGGAGAATTTTATAATGCTTTATTGGATAAAAGGAGCTTTCTTTGAAGTATTCATAAACTCTGCATAAACTTTTTCTCCTAATAATAATTAGATATTTTCCTGGCTTTTTCTCGTGATAAAAAATTCAACACAAAGGCAGCGGGTATACAACCAAGGAAACAAGGAAGGAAAAACCTGACATGGCAAATCTAAACCAATTAGGCAGAATGCAAAAGAAACATTTTTAGAGTTAATAAAACCCTGACTGGGCATTGAAAATAAGTCTTTTACATATTACCAACTTAGCTACTGATATTAATAAATTATTCAGTTCTAATTGTGAAATTTACATAAATGTAACAAGCTGATAACTATGTGTTTATTGTATTTTATTAAACAAGTTCATTAAAAATTCAAATGTGTCCTTCCTAGCACAGAAAACTTATACTGAAAGGTTTTTTTGAACTACTCTTTTATAATTTCTCTTGATATCTAGCTTAGCATTCATAACAGGGCCAAGGATTCAAAAAGACAAATATTTTATTTATTAAGGATTCAATCATCATAACAGTTAAATGGGGAAATAAATGCCGCCCTTTACTCTGTGACATGCTGCATGAACAACACAAAACTTTAGGGTGGAAACACATTTGTTAAATGATCCTAAGTAGGGTACTGACTGAGCTCCTGTCTCTTTCATATAAAAGCAGATAATATAAATAATAAAAATGCACAATGAATTCACTATCACCTTTTGACTATCAGAGAGCATTAGCATTCTCCTACAAATAGTAGAAAACAATCTTTGAGGGTATAATATAGTTGCTGTACCACTAAATCATTGAATTCCTACTTCGTGCTTTCTTTCCCATCAGATTACTTTATATCGGACCTCCAACAGCAACAGCAGTCTCAGTGGGAAGTGAAACTCAGAGTAGTCATTTCAAAAATTTGAATAATTGTAAAAAATGTGCTATGTTCTGGGAATTTACACCCCTGGATGAAATCTTTAACTCTTCTTCACCAAATCACAAGATTTGATAATATTAGAGTAGTATTAGAGTAGTAAATATTAGAGTAGTAAATGCCCTTAGATATCATCTAGTCAAACCCTCTCATTTTACAGATGTGGAAAGAGAGGTGCAGAGGAGGGGAGTGGGATATGTTCAAGTTCCCACAACTAAGTTACTGGCAGAGCAGAGATTAGACCTACATTCTCCTGTGTCTACTACAATGCCTTTCCCATTACACAATTATATACTTGTATAACCTTTTGGGAAATTGATTTGTAGTAATCTGGTAATTTTCTGCCACACTGGTTCATCAGAGTTGACAAATCTCCCCTCTGACACTTAACTGTGAACACAAGGAAATCGCTTATCCTGAGTCTCAAGCCACTTGCTAAGAGAAATTACAGATAGATTGTGAACTATGTCAATGGAAGAAGTAAGTAAACCAAAGAAATCACAAGTTCTTGGTGTATTAACTTCCTTAATACAAAATAGCATTTTAAAACATAATATTCTGAAGATACATTTTTTGCCTAAGAGTTCTTAATATGATTGATTGAAGTAAAAACAATTTTTTAATGAGGATGGAACAAATTGAAAAAAACAAAAAAGAAATACTCTATAAATGAGCTGAAGAATTATTTGCAATTTCAGAATTGTTTACCTAGAAAACATTTTTCTTACGATTAGCATATATATGTGTGTGAGTGTATGTATGTGTGTAAATCCATATATATGTGTGTATATCCATATGTATATCCATATTTAGCTCTGTTCAATTATTTTGTCTATATCAATGGAGCAGCAGACAGCTAGGTGATGCAGTAGATATAGCACTGGGCCTGGAGTATGGAAGGCATGAGTTCATATTCTGCCTTAGATACTTTGTACCAAAGTTGTGAGAACCTGGGCCAGTCACTTAATTTCTTCTTTAGTTTCCTTATCTCTAAAATGAGAATAACAATAGCACCTCCCTTTCCCCCTCCCCCTTGTTGTGAAGATTAAATGAAGCAACTTTTTCTTTTCTTTTTTGGCAAGGCAATTGGAGTTAAGTGACTTGCCCAGGGTCACACAGCTAGTGAGTATCATGTGTCTGAGGCCTTATTTGAACTTAGGTCCTCCTGACTCTGGGGGCCATGCTCTGTCCACTGCGCCACCTAGCTGCCCCTATAAGGTAACATTTTTGCAAAGCTCTTTTGCAAACCTTAAATTGCTACATAATTTCTATTTGTTAATAGTAGTAGTAGTAGTAGTAGTAGTAGTAGTAGTAGTAGTAGTAGTA